>NC_081414.1:380805337-381131448 GCF_030272615.1 Cryptomeria japonica | reverse complement strand
GGATTACAAGTTTTGGAATTTTCTCATGAGTGTTGCCATCAATGCCAAAGGGGGAGAGTGTTGGCATATACACACTCCAATGAGACATTGTAGGTGATTGAAGGTTTTGTCATTGATGGCAACCTTACAATCCTATGACACCAGCAAGGCATTCCACCAGCACTAGCAAGATCAGACTCTACACCGGCACATAGACCACTGACACCGGCAGTGAAAGGAAGCATACCGGCATAGAAGCTAACAAGAATTTTGTTGTTAATATATTTTGTTTATTATTGTAAAATCATGGTAAGCTGACTTGGCAAGTTGTAAAATGACTCTTATATAAGAGAGATCATTGTAGAACATTTTAAAATGAGAGATAGAGGAATGTAATTAGGTGAAATAAGGCAGACCTATTATGCGAATTATAAGTTAAGGGTTTATGTAAGAAGCAGAGCAGAAACTGGTACTGGATCTGGCATTATAGATGCTATTTTGAAGCAGTACAAGACACTGGATTTATATAATCCATTTTGTAAGTCAATGAGCCTTCCTATTTTGTATTTGAGTAGTGAGCTCTAGGCACTTGGCCTTCCTACATGTGCAGGCCCCTCTTGTAGTAGTAATATTCTCTTATTGGCCAGTAAGCAAATATTGTGGGTCACAAATCCCACCGAGGTTTTTCCCACACCGGGTTTCCTCGTTAAAATATTGTGTTATGGTGTGTTTTTCATGTGGTTGCTTTTGTCTCTATTTATTGCATTACTTTCTATTTACCGGTACACAGTATTAATATTCTCTACATGTTTTAAGTTAAGAAAATCTTATAACCGGTTAGATATTGATTCACCCCCCCTCTCAGTATCTGTGGGAATCCTAACAAGTAGTTCATCATTATTCATCAGTAGGTATATGCTCTCCCCTTAATTGGGTGACCAAAAAGCCAAACCCATTCTTTTCATTCTTTATTTACTTTCAATCATTTATAACCTTGAGAGGGCGTGTCTTCCTGAAGCCTTGAGGGGGCTAGTGAGAAGGGTATGACCCAAGTGGGCAATGGCTAAGTCC
This sequence comes from Cryptomeria japonica, assembly GCF_030272615.1. Classification (NCBI taxonomy): domain Eukaryota; kingdom Viridiplantae; phylum Streptophyta; class Pinopsida; order Cupressales; family Cupressaceae; genus Cryptomeria; species Cryptomeria japonica. The sequence continues at coordinate 381,130,398 of NC_081414.1, read as the reverse complement.
ATGTTTACCAACCCACTATAATCAAATGTGGAGGCTGATGAAAATCCCCTCCAACGGAAGTGTATTTTTGATAGCGTCCCCCTAGTATCCTTGAGATGCAAAAAGCCTTTGTTCTAAAGGTTGGGAAGCCTCTTAATTGAGTTTATCATCTCCCGCGTCGAATGGAACCTTTACTATGAACCATATAAGTAGAACCTTTGAGCCAAGTCAGTTGACATACATTGGCAATATCATAGTGCAAGGGTGGGGAAGAATCTGCCCCCAAGATCACTCACCATACATCTCCCAAGATAACTACCCAATTGAGGAGCAATCCACTTTGGGTTAATTTTTGGAAAAAGGAAAAAAAATGGGTGCCCCTTAGGGGGTGACATGGTTGTTTGAGCTAAAGGAGTATCAATTTGTGGGATATGATATTATTGATGACCATTGAATAAAGAGTCTACTTGGTGTGTCTTATTTATATCCCAACTAGTGAAAACATCAAGGATTTGAACACATCCTCAAAGAACATACACTAAATGTTTAGCATTAGGATGACCATTGTCTTCATGTGTGCTAATATGTATTCTTGTCACAAATGATCAAACATCTTGCAAAGTATCAATCAACAAATAACTAAAAAATCAGTTCAAATAAAGGAATCATAAGTGGAGGAGATTTTCAAATCCAACAAAGCACCTTTTGAGGTGGTTATTAACTTTTCAACTATCTTTATGAAATACTTTTATCCAACAAGATTACGGGAGTATCAAACCAAGTGATCAAGAGTTTATCATCCAACTATCTCAACGACAACAATACCTAGCTAGGTATTCAAGTTAGTCAAATCAAGTTTCCATATCGGGATACTTTATCCATATCATTTGACGTAATTTGTCATAGGGGCCTATCAAACAAACCCTCTATTAAACTTAGTAAGCTTGAGTATTTGAAACAAAGTATCCATCAAGTTAACAACATCAACCTATCCAAACTGAAACTTTAATCACTCATGTGACCATCCCTTGTCGCTTGAAAAAGAAAAATCTTATTCAAAGGAAATGGGTCCTAGCCTAAATCAAGATCAAGATATCATAGCTCTCCAATCTAATCCCATTTTTTATCAAGATCCCAATTATCAAGAATCTTACGATGATCCCCTAAGATTTTGGTATTCCATCCATGATGATCACCTTTTATCTCAAGAGCAGAGTCCCATTCAACATCCACCTCCTAAGCAAGAGCATGATATCCCTTCCATCTCCTTCACTAATCTAATTCAAAATCAAGAGAAAAGCACAAACTCAAATGATCCTACTCCAAGTCAAGATCAAGATCAATGAATCCTTTCATCCTCCAAATCAATTTTAGGTCCTTTCATTCCAAAGTCAAACACTTCATCCTCCAAATCCAATTTAGGTCCTTTCATTCCAAATTCAAACTCTTCATCCTCCAAATCTATTTTAGATCCTTTCATTCCAAAGTCAAACTCTCCATCCCTTCCCTCCATCTTGGGTCATTACCTCTCTCCATCCACCAATCCATCACCTCAAATGATCCATAAGAAAGATCAACAAAGGCACACATCTTTGTTCTTTCAACCATCTATCTAAAAATCTTTCCAAAAGTATTCTTTCATCATTTCCTTTATCCATTTTGGGTCCTTATGTCCCAAAATTCAATTTTCCTCCATCTCTTCATCACTTCTCAACTTGTGTACCAGCACTCAGCTTGAATACATTTCCATCTATCCTTGCACAAATCTTCAAACATTCTATCTATTATCCAAGACCTCTTTTCTATCCTTCCATCCCTTTCATTCAATACTTTGTATAAATTCATCATCTGTGAAATATGCATTTGTGTCATTTTTCCACATGGTTGCCCATGCCCGAATCTCATGTTCAATCCTTTTCCTAGATATCTATTCATGAAACACTTCAGAATCCAAGGTTGTTCCTCTTTAACATTTTCTTTTGGTTGGGATACACACTCAATCCAGAAAAGAACCACTTATCGTATCTTGGTACCGACATCTTTTGATTACTAGATCTCATCCACTTAATCAATTGCTCTAAATCATTGTGATCTCTTAATCGAAGACATGGCTAGTGAAAAATCTAAAATCTTGCTTCAACGCCACTATAATTATTAGACCCATGTAAGTTTCATTACTTAAAATCCAATGCAATCAAAATAAGAAAAAAAAAAGACAATATCAAAAGATCAAAAGCATGATCAAGAAAGAAATATCAAGAAAAGAAAAGAAAAGAAAAAAATGAAATATCAAAATGCTTGGCTATGGGAATAGGCAAGTAACTCCATCAGGGCTATGGACGCCTGGCTGACAATGGAGCAATATTTGTGATATTACAATGATAACCTCGTCAGAGATATGGATGCTTGTTGGCAGAGAGGCTCTATCCATGATGCTTTTGAATTCAGGGTAACTAATGTAGCTAGCCACATTGGATTATGAAGATTACAATGATCATATGAGGCAGAATGAACCCAATTGCATACACATGGGTAATCAAAGACTAAGTACCTTGATCCATTTTGGGATTCTTATTCCCTTTTGAGTCTACTTCCTAGTTGCTAGATATGTTCGGTTGAATTTTTCGGAGGTTCTAAGTGTGGGTTGGGTCTCTATCTTTGAAAAAATTTAGGAACGCTTATTTAGGTGGTGCTAAATACTATGACAATCTTACATATCACCTCTTTTCAAATGGAGACCTCTATACTTGGGGTCAAAGTTTCATCCACTCTATTCTTCATACCACATCTCCCATTATCTTTCCTCCAATATCCATTACCCTATCTAAATTCATCCAGTGCTATCTACGATCTTGCTTCACGCTAATCCATACCATCTATCCTAACTATTCATTTCTTCCATTGGCATCATCTATCACTATTTATGATCTTATTTCTTCTATCCATATCCTATCTACATCCATATCCCCTTTTCCATCCTTGATCTTGATCAAAACTAAGGACAAAAACATCATTTCAAAAATCTCTTGTCGTGTCTCCTCATAAGCTACATTCATCTTTCTCCTATTCATTTCCACCTCAACAGTTTAGTCATCCATTCATAATATTCCTCATCTTTCTATATATTGGGGCAACCAAATACATCATTCTTCTAATCCAAAAATCTCCAAAAATAAGAAATGTCCAAAAAAATTAAAATCAAAATCAACAAAAATCTAAATAAAAAATTGAAAATCAAAGCATGAACGCGTGACCCATCCATCAAATCAACAATAGGAAAACTCTCAAAGTTTGCAATCAAACTGATTACATGTCTTGTTAATCAATTCATCACTCGAAATCCATCTATCAACATCAACATGTCTTATACAGGGATAGGTACACTCAAAACCAGATAGATTGGTCTTATACGGGGTACTCACTCTTTGAAGTTAGACATTCCTATCAATCATCAAGTAATCAAAACAATGGCATCGATCAGTATGTCTACTAGATTTTGTCCTAGTTAGCCTTATATTTATCAATTGATGGTAGTACATGTTTCATCTTTCAAAAAATCAATAAGTGCAATAAAAGCAAGTGGTGAAAACCTAGAAACAGGCTCGCTATTTGTGATAGAGTGGTTCCTCCATCTATTTGCACATATCAAATCCACCCATCTAAGCCATCACCATAAATTCACAATTTCACTAATGCTTATCAATCCTGGACATACTTAGCATAGTCACTATCCTTGATTATCTGAACAATTATCTACGTCATATCCCACCATGGCTTGGTGGTCAATGTATATATTCCATATCATAAGTAGTATCTACAGTGGGGGCAAAATGCTAATCTCGCTAGGGGCAGATCACCTTTGCGTTTCAAACAGACAATCGATCACAAAAAACACATTGAGACAAAAACAAGATCATGACAATCAATGGTAAAACAAAGAAACATGAACTAAACAAAAACATCGAGCCAAAAACAAGATCACAACAATAGCATTCTCCCTTAAATAATAGCATTATCCAATGATGTCATCCCTTGATATTATCCCTGATGATTACTTATCATATAATATTTTCTTAGCATCCTCTCAAGCCATCTCAAGGTGACATTTGTCAACTTGGGATTGGATTTAATTCCCCTCATGGATCGATAACTTTCAATCCTAGCCCTTGTTAAGATTGCTCAATTTTGGCCATCCATTTCTCTATTTTCTCTATAAATAGAGCCCCTTTCTTCAATCTTAGGATCCATCATTTTTTGCATCCATATTATACTTATTTTGTTGTTCAGGTTATCAAGGAGCTCCAATTGTTCACCCTCAAGCATCTAGGCCATCCTAATTGCATCGTAGTTTAGATTATATCATTTTTGAGATTATCATTTAGCTTAATTTCATATCAATTCCATAAATTCTCATATCTCATCTTTACTTGGCTTAATTACATCATTTAATCTTTCAATTTGTAAATACACATCCATCTTGCATATCATCTATCATAGTTCTTCATCCATATCATATCAATATTTTTTCATCTAATCACTAGGATCTTAGTTGCATCCATTTTGATCCTAGATCATTCTTCATATCTCGTTCTTTAGGTTGATATCTAAAAGATCAAGTGCTCATCCAAGCTGAGAGCCACCTTGAATCTTGAAGATCCTTGGAGATAGAGGACCATGAGATGGTTTTGAGAAATTTGATTTTATGAACATGTTTTCTTCATTTAGATTTCTTGATATAATGTTTCACAGGTCCATTTAATGTTTGCTTGTTGTCTTGCAGGCCTCCAACAAATCAGGTGCACAACATGAACCCATGAGAAAATTTATAGCTAAGTTTAACAAGATTGATGTTGCCAAGAGACCAATAAAAAAAAATGAAAAGTATTTCTTTATCAATTTAACACCCCTAAACATCATCTTTCACCTAAGAAGGGAAAGGGTGGTTGACTTAGTAGTTGCACAAGCAACAACAATAGAATTAGAAGATGATTTTATCACCACTAGAAAATGGAAGAAAGAGTTGTAAATAAGTAATGCCCAACCTTTTACCTCTTCTGATCCCATGATTCGGTTACTAGAAAATGATATTATTGCATTAAAAATACAAATTCCAAAATAAAACCAATCTTTTCAATATCCATACCAAAATATTTCAAAGAAAAATTATAACTAGCAATCTAGAGGTGACAACAAGTAGATACAATTACTTTCGGTACAAGAAAAAATAACCATAGAAGCACCACCTGGTGAAGGGAGAGGTAACATCTGATGGAGCTATCTATCCAAAAATAAATAGGTACACGCAAATGACTAAAATGAGAGTTGTGGTAGAAGAAGTGGCTAGTGAAGAAACTATACCTAACAACTATGGCGACTCTATAGTCAACTTCCTCAAGTATATGGATCGAATTCAAAAAGAGAAGGAGATATTTTTAATACATTAGGTGGTCCTTCTCATATAGTACTCACTAAGGGACAATAGGATGTGAATAAAAAAGGTACACCTAATTCTCAAAAGTATAAATCCTTTTTCAAAAATAACACTTCTTCCTTTAATTCTCAATAGCCTTTAGATGTCATTCCTAAGGTTCTAGATTCTCAATCTATAGAAATATTGTTGGATGTTTGCAAAGTGTGCTTAAAATATGTGCTTTGATGATATTTGAGAGGTGTTATCATTGATGTCAACATATTTATCTATCTGTGACAGTGATGTAGTGAGTTCAGTGAGTTGGTTTGTCTTGTATTAAGATGATCAGAGTTTGTGGATTAAAAGGTTTGTAGAGGATTCTATATAGATGATTCAGTATAATTTTCAGAGGTCCGCATGAATATTTCAGTGAGTTATGGATATCTATGTTGTGGCTACCTTTTCAGTTGTTCTATGATGTCAGAGTGTTCAATATTTTGATTCGTATTGCTCTACATTGTAATATCTTATTTTGTGGATCTGGAGGACTGTTTGGGATGCTGGTGTGTATCTGTAATTCAAGTGGTTAGTGATTTGGAGCTCCACAAGTTATTTTTCAAAATTGACAGTCGTTAAAGTTAGTGTTCTTGAAGTTTAGTATAATGATGTTGTGATTCTAGTAATGTGAGTTATTGCAGATGTTGCGGTGGAAATTCATGATGCTTGTGGATGTTTCTGGATCATGTTCCTTTTGAGTAGGTGGTTGACCTTGATCGTTGTGCACGTAATTGATGATTTTCTCTGGTGTGATGATTTTCTTCGTATTTGGGGCTGACCAGTTGGTTGTAGCGTATTGTGGATGTTTGATGCATAATTCTTGGAGGTGTTTCATATTTCAGGCATGTGATATGGGTCTGTGCTATGTCTTAGCCAACATTTCTTGGTTCACATTTGATTTTGTAGTGTGTGTGGTTATATTTTTTGTAATTACATGAAGTGTGTTGAGCCGACCTTATCTAAGGTTGATGTCATGTATAAATAAATGTAATATCTTTGTAATTGAGTGTGTATGTGCATGGATGATAATCAAAATGTATGTGCACTGAATGTATACATCTTCAGAGGTAGAGAAGAAGTGTGAGAAGAAGTAAGTTGTTATATTTTTAACCAAAATAGTAACCAGGTATTAGGAGATGCTACTTTCTCAATTCATGATCTTTGGATGTAATTTGAATCTGTTAGTAAGACAGCGAGTCTTCCCAAGGGTTGTAGCTTTTGTTGTTTTTGAGCAGTGAGCTCTAGGCAGTGTGTCTAAATGCATATGCATTCCCCATTGTAATATTTCATATACTTCTAATAAAGTATCTATTATTGTGGGTAGGTTTTCACCATGGTTTTTCCCTTGACCAAGGTTTCCATGTCAAAAACCTTGGTGTTATGTGTGTTCTTGATGTGTTGTTGATTCATGCTCTTATGCTTTATTATCAGTTCTAATAATAATTTTAATTTGTGTAAGTTTGTGAAACAAAAGATTCACCCCCACCCTCTCAATTTTCTGTCGGTTATCAAAGCTATTTCATCAATTGGTATTAGATCAAGTTCCTCAGAAGAAGCTTAACCATTTGAGGTTATCCAAGATGGCAACTTACAAGAAGGAAAGTCCAAAATTTGATGGAACTAATTACTCTCTTTGGAAGAGCCACATGGAATGTCACCTAAGATGCATTGGCGAAGCTTATTGGACTATTACAAAGAACAAGTATATGTTGGCCATTTGGTGTAATTGATTGTGTTACATTGATGTTTTGTCATTGATACCAACATTAGTTGTTTGGATACTTTACCAGCACCCTTCTAGTCCCGGTAGGTTAAGTGGTTTTTGGCTAACTTGGATCTGGCATGATCTAGTAGGCTCTAGTATAGTCTGATGATGGAATCATCTTGTTCATGATACTTATAATCATATTTGATCAGTTGGTTTTGGTCTGGAGATCGGATGCTATCCTGCTTGCTTAAAAGATTAGTTTTTTGGTTCCGGCGAGGGTTTCACCGACAGAGCTTTTGATGGATATCTTTCATGAATTACATAAGTGGTTTTGGTACAAATTCTGATGGAGTTTAAGGATGATGTTGGTGATCATGTTCGAGACTTGGCAATTGGAGATCATTGTTGAAGCGTATGGACCTATACTTGGTCCCGGTTGATCTAGGTTATGTACCGAATTTAATGTAACATGTGGATAGGACCTATTGATGTATTTCTAAGATGTCTTATGTGTTGATATTATTTGTTTGGTCTAATGCCTACATGGTTTGTAATTATGTAATTGGTTTATTGTCTAGTGGCTGACCTGATTGTTTATGGTCGAGGGTTTGTATATATAGATGTAAGATCTCATTTTAGATCATCATGGTTAATGTTAGAGGTCATGGTCAACGAATTTAATGTGCGAATAATGTAATATCATTCAAGCAGAGGATTTGGTCGATCATTGGAGATCGAATTGGGTTTATATGAGAGGATTTAGTCCTCTGGTATTGAGCTTAACCAGAACTATACTCAGGCATAGGAGATGTTATCTTTTGCAGTTCAACACTTCTCCGGATTGTAGTCTAGATTTATATGTAGTCAGTGAGGATCCTTTTGTGATGAGAAGTGCGCTCTAGGTTGTTGGCCTTCCTACAAGTGCAAACCCCTCAATTGTAACTCACATACTTACTGCAGAAGTATTATCTAATTGTGGGTAGGCTTCCCACCATGGTTTCTCCCTTTACCGGGTTTTCAACATACAAATATTGTTGTTATGTGGATGGATTTTATTCTGTTATTATTGTTTATGCTTAATTGGTTTATCTGCTATTCTGGTATTAATTTTTTGGGTTCTAATATTAAATTTTAAAATGATAATAGTTCCTATAATCTGTGACAACTGATTCACACCCCCCCCCTTTCAATTGTCTTTGGGTTATTTGAATTGTCTAACAATTGGTATCAGAGCTTTGGTCCTCTTTGCAAAAATCTTAACCGCTTGAGGAAGATCCTATGGTGACTAATAGTTCAAGTTCATCTAGTTCTTCTAGAGCTATCTTTTTAAGGGATATTTTATGGCTTAATGGAACAAATTAAATAGTATGGAAGATTAGGATGGAGACTCATCTGAGATGTCTTGGCAAGGAGATTTGGGAGATCACACAGAATGGTGTCACACCCTATAATCCGGGATCTGGAAATCCTCCTCTGGCAAACCTAGAAAAGGATCTTGAGAATGATTATAGAGCAAGAGAAGCCCTCTTGTGTGCACTTTCTGATCATCAAATAATGGGATGAACTGACAAATCATCTGGAAAGGCTATATGGGATAAGTTGGAGACTCTTAATGAAGGTGACCCTATAGTGAAGATTTCTAAACTTGATGGTTACTGGGTGAGATATGAAAACCTAAAGATGGAAGAAGATGAAAGGATTACTGCATTCATGGAAAGGGTAAATGAGATTGTTATGGGAATTCAATGTTGTGGTGGAACTCTGAGCAAAGATGAAATTATTTCTAAAGTCTTGAGAGCCCTACCACCAGATTACAAAATGAGGCTACTGATATTAATGAATTGATAACAATGGCTAATACATTTTTCAACAAAGATACTTTGGTTGGGAAACTATTTGCTTTTGAGCTTGAAGAATTTGGACCTTCTGGAGCTGTGAAGACTAAACCTGCTTTTCATGCATCTACATCTACAACTGGTAAGCAAGACTAGAAATATTTATATGCAAAGGTGTTGGAAGATATGAAGAGAGAAGATGATGAGTTTGAGAAACTTGAAGCACTACTTGCTAAAAGAGTACCTAAAGGACTAGTAGGAAGTAAGTATGAAGGAAAAGATTGGTCATTTTGCATCTAGATGTCTTGAAAGAAATTCAAGATTTGAAGAAAGAGTTAGAAGATCATTTAAGTCTAACCATGGGTATCTAAACAAGTATAAATACAAGAAAAATAGAGACAAATCATGTTACATAGTGGATGAGGAAGACATAACTGATTCTAATGATGAACCAGTAGAAGACTCTACTAGTGGATCCAGCAATGGGAAGAAATGGGTATTCCTAGCTATCAAGGAAGATGATCCAGCACTGGAAGAGAATGTACCTGAAGAGAAGGCACTTGCTGCTAAAATTAAAGACAAGGATGAATGGGTAATTGACAGTGGTTGTTCACATCATATGACTGGAGATAAAGGAAAGTTTTTGTCTTTGCGAGAATTTGATGGTGGTCTAGTTAGATTTGGAGATGACAAGGCATGCATGATCAAAGGAAAAGGAACTATATCATTGGATGGTAAGAATAATACTGACAATGTTTATTATGTTGAAGGTTTGAGGCATAATCTTTTGAGTGTAGGACAATTGGTAGATAAGGGATTTCAATTACAGTTCAAGGATGGGAAATACAAAATCATTAACAGATATGGCTTGGAGATTGCAACCGGTACACAAACAAAAGGTAATATATTTCATTTGAACTCCGGTGAGAGGACATGTTTGATTACACAAATTGATTAGAGTTGGCTATGGCATAAAAGGCTGTGTCATGTGAATTTTTATTGCATTGTGAAGATCAGTTCAACTAAGGTAGTTAGGGATATACCTAAGATTATGAAGCCCTATAATCTAGTATGTAAAGCATGTCAAATGCGTAAAGAGGGCAGAACCTCTTTTAGGAGTATACAAGATAAATCAAATGGTGCTAATTTGTGTGGCCCTGCTAGAATTAAAAAATTTCAAGGTGATAGATATTTCATGCTAATCATTGATGATTATTCTAGAATGACGTGGGTTACTTTTTTGAGAGAAAAATCTGAAGCATTTGAAAAGTTTAAAATCTTTAAGGCTAAAGTGGAAACTGAGACAGGATTGAAGATTAAATGTTTGAGATCAGATCATGGTGGTGAATTCACATATGGTGAGTTTAATAACTTTTGTGACAAGCATGGTATAAGAAGACAATTTCTTGCTCCCTAGACACCTCAGCAAAATGGAGTTGTGGAAAACAAGAACAGAACTATCTTAGATGTTGCTAGAACAATGATGATGGAAGCTAGTCTACCTCATATTTACTAGAGAGAAGCAGTGAGTACAATGATTTATACATTCAACAAAGTACATATCAAATGAGAAATAGGTAAGACACCTTATGAATTATGGTTTGGCAATACACCTACAGTTAAGTATTTCAAAAAATTTGGTAGTAAATGTTATATCACGATAGATGATATTATTGGTAAATTTGATCCTAGATGTGATGAAGGCATATTTCTTGGTTATTCTAATGAAAGAAAATAATATAGATGTTATAACAAGAGATTACAGAGAATTTTGGAGAGTGCTAATGTCAAAGTAGATGAGCTGAACAAAACTCAAATCAAAGTTTATGAGAAGGAATCAACAATGGAAATGATTATATCTGAACTGGTAGCACCTTTACCAGAATAGAGAGTTGAACCAGTTACTCCGGCAACATCAGAGAACTCTACAGTAACTGAAGAACATGGAAGAGGAATAGAAAGTCAGAAAACTCCTAGGTATGTGAGATTGAATCATTCTGAAGATCAAATCATTGGGGATAAGAGAAATAGAGTAATGACAAGAAGAATACTGGCAACTAATGAGGTATGTTTAATTTCACAAGTTGAACCAGTATCAGTAATTGAGGCATGTAAAGATGAATATTGGTTAAAAGCTATGGAAGAAGAATTAGATCAAATTGACAAAAATAACACATGGACCTTGGTCCCCTGACCTAAAAATAAAAATGTTATTGGAACTAAATGGTTTTTTAGGAATAAATTGAATGAGGATGGTCAAGTTATAAGAAATAAGGCTAGATTGGTTTGTAAAGGATATTCTCAGAAGGAAGGAATTGATTATGGAGAAACTTTTGCACCTATAGCTAAGATTGAAGTTGTAAGATTATTTCTTGCCTATGTTGCTTATAAAAACTACAAGGTTTATCAGATGGATGTTAAATGTGCATTTTTTAATGGGGATCTTGATGAGGAAGTTTATATTGAGCAACCTGATGGTTTTTCACTATCAGATGATACAAATATGGTTTGTAGGATAAGGAAAGCTTTATATGGATTGAAACAAGCACCTAGTGCTTGGTATGCAAGGTTGGATAAATATATTTTCAAGCTTGGCTTTACTAAGGGCGGTGCTGATAGTAATTTATATTATAAGATCATTGATGATGATATACTAATTATTGAAGTATTTGTTGATGACATTATCTTTGGGGATGAATATAAGTTATGCATAAAATTTTATGAGAATATGGAGAAAGAATTTGAGATGTCTATGATTGGTGAGATGAAATTTTTATTAGGTTTACAGATTACTCAAACTGAAAAAGGTATTTTCAACTGTCAAACTAAATATGCTAAGGAATTATTGAAGAAATTTGGTATGGGAGATTCTAAACCCGTAAGTACTCCTATGGTTACAAGTAAGAAATTGACAAGGAAAGATGTTTCTGCACTAGTAAATCCTACAAGATACAAATCTATGATTGGAGGTCTACTTTATTTGACTCAGACTAGGCCTTACATTATGAATGTTGTTTGTATTGTTTCAATATTTTAGAGTGATCCTAGAGAAAATCATGAGATGGTGGTGAAAAGGATTTTTAGATACTTGCAAGGCACATCAGAATATGGTTTGTGGTACCCTAAGGATGATAACTTTACTTTATGTACATATACAAATGTTGATTGGGCTGGAGATGTTGATGACCGAAAAAGTACTTCTGGTGGAGCTTTCTTTCTTGGAAAGAAGTTGGTTTCATGGATTAGTAAGAAACATTCATGTACTTTTTTATCTACTGTTGAATATGAGTATGTTGTTGCTGCTTCTAACTGTACACAAGTTTTATGCATGAAGCAAATGTTGAAGGATATAAAGGTCGATTGTGATGCATCGGTAGTTATTCACTATGATAACTCTGCTACTATTGATATATCAAAGAATCTGGTATTTCATTCTAAAACAAAGCACATATCTATCAAGTATAACTTTTTGAAGGAGAAGGTGGAATCAAATGAAGTTAGACTAGTTTATGTGAACACTAAAGAGCATATTGTACATATTTTCACTAAACCTTTGTCCAAGGAATCATTTGAGTACTTGAGAGACAGATTGGGAGTTTTTGCCCCTCTAGTAGAGACTTGATTGATGTAGTTTGGCATCAGTCTGGCATGCATTATCAGAGATACTATTCATTCTGGTACTGATGTGGAATACTACTGTTGAGGATTAGTCAGCTTTGTGCTTCAGAGGCTTATTTCTTTACTTTGATATTTCTATTAGATTTCTGGCATTGATGTCAAAGGGGGAGTGATATTGATGTGAAAAAGAAAAAGAAAAAAAGGGAAAAAGAAAAAGAAAGGGGGAGAGATATTGATAAAGAAAAAATTCAGAGCTATATGTGGGAGGTTGTTGGTTGTCTTCCACAGGGGGAGACTTGTTTGGCATTTCTTGGTACTTAGATTTTTTTCACATCTAGTGTTGCCATCAATGCCAAAGGGGGAGATTGGTGGCCATTTGGTGGAATTGATTATGTGTTGCATTGATTTTTTGTCATTAATGCCAACACTAGTTGTTTGGATACTTTACTGACACCCTTCTAGTCCCCATAGGTTAAGTGGTTTCTGGTTAATTTGGATCTGGCATGAACAGGTAGGCTCCGGTATAGTCTATGTTGGAATCAACTTGTTCATGATACTTATACTCATATTTGATTAGTTGGTTTTGGTCTGGAGATCAAATGCTATCCTGCTTGCTTACAAAATTGGTTTCTGGTTCCAGCAAGGGTTTCACCGATAGAGCTTTTGATGGATATCTTTGATGAATTGCATAAGTGGTGTTGGTACAGCTTCTAATGGAGTTTTAGGATGATGTTGGTGATCATGTTTGAGACTTGGTAGTTGGAGATCATTTTTGAAGAGTATGGACCTATACTTGGTCTCGGTTGATCTAGGTTATGGACCGGCTTTAATGTAACGTGTGGATAGGACCTATTGATGTATTTCTGGGATGTCTTATGTGTTGATATTATTTGTTTGGTCTAAGGCCGACATGGTTTGTATTTATTTAATTGGTTTATTGTCTGGTGGTTGACTTGATTGTTTATGGTTGAGGGTTTATATATATAGATGTAAGATCTCATTGTATATCATCATGGTTAATGTTAGAGGTCATGGTCAAGGAATGTAATGTGTGAATAATGTAATATCATTCAGGCAGAGGAGTTGGTCGATCATTGGAGATCAAATTGGGTTTATGTGAGAGGATTTATTCCTCTGGTATTGAGCTTAACCGTAACTATACTCAGGCATAGGAGATGTTATCTTTTGTAGTTCAAAACTTCTTCGGATTGTAGTTTGGATTTATATGTAGTCAATGAGGCTCCTTTTGTGATGAGAAATGCGCTCTAAGCTATTGGCCTTCCTGCAAGTGCAGGACCCTCAATTGTAATTCACATACTTATTGCAAAAGTATTATCTGACTGTGGGTAGGCTTCCCACTGTGGTTTTTCCCTTTACCGGGTTTTCCACGTACAAATCTTGGTGTTATGTGGATGGCTTTTATTCTGTGATTATTGTTTATGCTTAATTGGTTTATCTTCTATTCCGGTATTACTATTTTGGGTTCTTGTATTAAAGTTTAAATTGATAATGGTTCTTGTAATCTGTGACAACTGATTCACCCCCCCACCCTCTCAATTATCTTCTGGTTATTTGAACTATCTAACAGTATACTGCTCCTGCTAATGGACCTAAAACTCCAGATGAGATTTAGGAAGTTGAATGTAATATTAGGGCTAAGGAAGCATTCTTGAGTGCCTTGACTGAACAAATGTTATGGAATTGCAGACTTCTCATGACATCTGGAAGAAGTTGGAAACCCTATATGAAGGAGACAGCTATGTGAAGATTGATAAGTTGTAGAGCTTGAGGGGGAATTATAAGATGTCAAGAATGGGCAAAGATGAGAACATTGCATCTTTTATGCAGAAGGTGAATGAATTGGAGCGCAATATCAAATGTGACAGTGGAAAGTTGGAATAATTAGTGATTGTTGCTAAAGTGCTCAGAACTTTGCCTGCATCCTATAAACATAAACTTGCTACTATTGAGGAGATCCAGACTATGACTGATGTGACTAGAGATATGTTGATTGAGAAGCTATCAGCCTTTGAATTAAGTGAATTTGATGATTCCCTTCCTAAGACATAATCTACATTCAAAGCCATTATTTCCGAAAAGGATAAGAAAAGATATGATCCGAGAGAATGTTCTTCAAGGTGGATGTCAAGATATGAGAAAGAGATGAAGGAAATGGAGGAAGAAGAGTGAGAGCTTGAGGATCTTGAAGCATTGATTTCCAGGAGATTACCTAAAGGAGTCAGTACGTATGAAGGAAAGTTGCCTCTTAAATATTTTTCATGTAATAAGATAGGATATTTTGCCTCTAGATGTCCTGAAAGAGTTCCTAGAAAGACTTTCAAGCCTAAATTTCAAAAGAGATGTTATTATGCTACTAATCAAGGTGTGTTGGATGATGAATCAGATAAAGGAAATACAAGTGATAATAAATGGGTATTTATTTCTATCAAGGAAGATGATCCAATACCTATTGATTCTACTAACTGCATGAATGTGGAAAGAGCTTTGGTTGTACAAGTTGAATAGAAAGATGAATGGATGATTCACAATGGATTCTCTCATCATATGACAAGTTGTAAGAGTAAGTTTTGGAGCTTGGAAAAATATGAAGGTGGACTTGTGAAATTTGGAGATGATAAAGCTAGTATAATCTGTGGGAGAGGTTCTATTTCTCTTCATGGTAAGAACAATATTGATGATGTCTTGTATGTATAAGGCCTAAAGAATAATCTTTTGAGTGTTGGATATATGGTTGACAAGGGATATGATCTTCAGTTCAAGAATGGAAAGTGTAGAATATTGGGTAGCTCCAAAATTGAGATTGCATCAGGTTCAAAGACTAAACGTAATATCTTTCATTTGAATAGCTCCGATAAAAGATGTTTGATTGCTCACGTTGGTTGTAGCATAGAAGGATGTGGCATGTGAATTTTGATAACATTATTGAGATAAGTTCTACTCAAGTTGTGAGAGATCTTCCTTAGTTGATGAAACTTGCTAACCCTATGTGCAAGGAATGCCAGTTAGGGAAACAAACTAGAATATCTTTCAAGAGTAAGAAGCATTTTTCAAATGGATTGTTGGATCTTGTACATACTGACTCATGTGGACCTTCTAGAGTTAGAATCTTACAAGGAGACATATATTTCATGTTGTTTATTGATGACTATTCAAGGATGATGTGGGTTACTTTCTTGAGTGAGAAGTCTGAAGCCTTAGAGAAATTCAATATTTTCAAAGTTATGGTTGAGACTAAGACAAGCTTGAAGATGAAGTGTCTAAGATCTGATAGAGGTGGATAATTCACTTCCGGTGAGTTTATTGCATTTTGTGAAGAGCATGGGATAAGAAGATAGTTGTCTGCTGTAAGAACCCCTCAACAAAATGGAGTAGTGGAAAGAAAGAATACAACCATTCAAGAAGATGCTAGGACAATGATGATTGAAGGAAATGTTACACATGTTTATTGGAGAGAAGCTATGAGTACTATTATTTACACTCTTAATTGGGTGCATATCAAAGGTGATACTAGTTTGGTCATCCTCCTACTGTTAAATATTTTAAATTTTTGAAAGTAAATGTTTATCAGAAGAGACGAAGATTTAGGAAAGTTTGATGCTAGATGTGATGAAGGAATATTTCTTGGTTATTCTACTAAAAGCAAGGCCTATCGATGCTATAACAAGAGATTGAAAAAGATATATGAGGGTGCTAATGTTAGGGTTGATGAAAGAAATGAAAGTCAGTACACATATTATGAATATGATTTAGGTGATCAAAATGGTGGTACAAAAAAAGGAAATAAACCTGAGATCCAAAATCAAGTTCAGATTGTTCCAGTGTATCTAGGGAATCAAGAGGAAGGAACTAGTGCAAATGAAGAAGAAAGAAATCAAGATTCTGAAATTCAAGAAAATCCTAAGAGTTCCAGGTATGTGAGATTGAATCATTTAGAAAACCACATCATAGAAGATAGAAATAAAGGTGTTCAAACTAGAAGAAGAATTTATGTAGATCAAATTGATTATTGTTTGATTTTTAAGATTGAACCTAAAGATGTGAATGAAGCATGTAAAGATGAACATTGGGTAAAAGAAATGGAAGAAGAATTGAATCAGATTGAAAAGAACAATACATGGATTTTTGTTCCCAGACCTAAAAACAAAAATGTAATTGGAACCAAATGCATCTTTTGGAACAAATTGAACAAGCAAGGTGAAGTTGTTAAGCAAGACTTCTTTGTAAAGGATATTCTCAAATGGAAGGAATTGATTTTGAATAGACTTTTACTTGGGTGGCAAGAATTAAAGTTGTTAGATTGTTTCTTTCTTATGCTGCTTATAAAGATTTCAAAGTTTATCAGATGGATGTCAAGTCAGCATTCCTAAATGGAGAATTAGAGGAAGAGGTGTATATAGAGAAACCAGATGGATTTCAATTGACTGATCAGAGTGATATAGTGTGTTAGTTGAAGAAAGCATTGTAAGGATTGAAGCAAGTGCCTAGAGCATGCTATGCCAGATTGGATAACTATTTGCTGAAGCTTGGATTTAACAAAGGTACTGCTGATAGTAATCTGTATTTCAAGATTGATCATTGATAATATTCTGATTGTTGAAGTTTTTGTTCATGAGATTATTTTTGGAGGAAATGATAGTTTGTGCAGAGAGTTTTCTAATGAAATACAAAATCAATTTGAGATGTCTATGATTGGAGAGATGAAATTCTTTTTGGAATTGCAAATTACTCAATTATAAAAATGGATTTTTATATCATAGTCCAAGTATGGGAAAGAGTTATTGAAGAAGTTTGGTTTGGATAATACAAAGCCAGTTAGAACCCCTATGGTGACTGGATGTAATTTGATTAAGGATGATGATTCCCCTAAAGAAAATTAGTCTAGATACAGATCTTTGATTCGTGGAATACTCTATTTGACTCAAACTAGACTGGATATCATGCATTTTATTTGTCTTATTGCTAGATTTCAAGTTGATCCTAAGGAATCTCATGTTATAGTTGTTAAAAGAATTTTTTGGATTTTTGAAAGGATCTGTTGATTTTGGTTTATGGAATACTAAAGATGGTGATTTTACTTTGAGTTCTTTTACTAATGTTGATTGGGAAGGAGATGTTGATGACCAACAGAGTACTAGTGGTGGTGCATTTTTCTTGGGAAAGAGATTGGTTTCCTGGTTGAGTAAAAAGAAGAATTCTATTTCTTTATCTACTACAAAGACAGAGTGTATTGTTGCTGCTAACAATTGTACTCGGGCTGTGTGGATGAAGAAGATGTTGAAAGATATCAGAGTAGTGTATGATGAGCTTATTGCTATCTATTGTGATAATTCAAGTACAATTAACATTTCTAAGAATCTGGTGTTGCATTCTAAGACTAAGCATATATCAATCAAGTTTCACTTTTTGAGAGACAAGGTAAATGAGAAGGAAGTCAGATTGGAGTATGTGCCTATAGAGGAACAAATTGCAGATATTTTCATGAAACCTTTGGCTAAAGATACTTTTGAGTATCTCAGAGAGAAGCTAGGGGTGATTCCCCCTCCTGATAAAAAATAAGGTGCATTAGTATGCATCAATCTGGTACCTTTCATAGCTATATCTTATGATCCAGATTGATGAGTGGAGTTTGCTACTCAGGGGGAGCAGTTAGTGAGTCAGTTTTTGTGCAAATATGTGACTTTTCTATTGATGTCAAAGGGGGAGTGATTCATGTGAAAAACCAAGTAATAATCTAAGGTGGGGGGATATTTGTAAGAGGGAAAGAGTAATATGAGAGAGTTATTTATTTCTTTGTCATTGATTATTTTTCACATCATATGTTGCCATCAATGCCAAAGGGGGAGATTGTTGGATGTTTGTAGAGTATGTTGCAAATATGTGCTTTGATGATATCTAAGAGATGTGTTGTCATTGATGTCAACATATTTCTCTATTTGTGATAGTGATGTTGGCAACAACAACGAAGGAAAACTGAGAAGTGGGGGGTGAATTAGTTTTCACCAAACTTAAACAAATTAACCTAAATTTTAGATCTAATCAATCTAAGCAGCAATAGAAAAGATAGACACCACATCAACAACACACGTAACACATAATTTCTGATGTGGAAAACCCAATTAAAGGAAAAACCACAATGGGAACCTACCCACAATATGATGATACTTTGCAGTAGTATGTGTAAATATTACAATGGGGAATGCACATGCATTCAGGAATATTGTCTAGACCTCACTACTCAAAAACAACAAGGCCTACAACCCTAGGAATGCTCACTACCTTACAAAGATCAGACAACAATCTGGATTACATGAACTGAAAGAATAGCATCTTCAAATGCCTAGTCACAGTTTCGGTTAAGCACATATACTCAAACTCTACTCTTCACACTTCTACACACTCTTTCACACTTCTTCGCTTTACTCCTCTACTACTGAAGGATCAAAACAATATTCGCACGTGCAGATAGCTCTCACAAATGGATATTGCATGTATTTATACAATTCATCAACCTTACCCTCAAGGTCGGCTCAACACATAAAACCTAATTACAAAATTACATCACACGATACATAAATCCATTGCAGACCAATACAATGTCAGCAGGTACATAGCATGGACCCAAAATCAAATCCTCGAACACCCAACACCACAGAATATCTTGCCAAGATCGTCAGCAACATGCAAGAACCATCTAGTCTGCCAAAAAGTCATATAAGATGAAGTATACCATCAAACCAATAAAATTTTCAATAACACATACCACAATCAATGCAGACCACCAAAATGCATAGAACATGATCAAAGAACATCAACAACCACAATAATTCAGATAACTAGAATCATCATTATTTCACCACCGAAGCTCAAGAACACCAACAACAAACTAAAAGATATGCTTGTGAAGTTCTAAATCATGAACCATCTGAACTAAGTACACACATGAACTTCCCAAACACTCTAAAAAATCCACACAACATAAAGAGTCAGTTCTGAAGCAACACAATCCTGAAATCACAGCTCTGTAATACAAAACCAATAGAAAAACCAATCATCCACACCGGATCACATAACCCGATCAAACCATCTTCTAGAACACTAAAACTCATACTGAATCAACTAGAGATAAGTATCTCAAAACCCATTAATTTACATCAATGCATCTACAACCAAACCAACTCTCTACAACACCAAAGCACAAGAACACAAGAATATGTTGACATTAATGACAACCACACATTCCAACAACTCTAATATACAACAATCTCTCCCTTTGGCATTGATGGAAACATATGAATGTGAAAAAAAATCAATGCAAAGAAATAAAGCAACTCAATCTCCTCCTGAGATCATGCACACATAGCTCTCAACCTCGTATAGCTAAGGTGACTTTTCACATTCATCTCTCCCCTTTGATATCAATGCCAGATCATTATTCTCACACTCTTACCAGATAATATCTCCCTCTAAGATACACAATGAACAATTCTGAACAACTAAATCACATAATCACTACTCCCCATAAGTAGCAACACCCACTCATTAATCTAGATATCAGGATAAGACTATGAAGTCCATCGGATCGATGCAACTCAATGCATCTAGTTCACACTAGGAGGGGAAATCACCCCTAACTTCTCTCTCAGACATACAAATGTATCTACAGGCAAAGGATTTGTGAAGATATCTGCAATTTGGTCCTTTGTAGATACATGCTCCAATCTGATTTATTTCTCATTCACCATCTCTCTCAAGAAATGAAACTTGATTGATATATGCTTTGTGTTAGAATGCAACATCGGATTCTTAGAAATATTGATAGCACTAGAATTGTCACAATATATAATAGTAGGCTCATTATAAACAACTCTAATATCCTTCAACATTTGCTTCATCCAAATTACCTGAGTATAGTTGCTAGCAGTAGCATGTTAAACAGTTCAAATAAATGGAAGACAACTAAGAGGGGGGGTGAATCAGTTGTCTCGGGTTACCGAAACCTTAAGCAATTAAAACTTTAATACCGGATCCCAAAACATTAATACTGGAATGCTTAAACCAAATACCGAAATAGCAGTTAAACCAATTAAAAGCATAAGAAATAATCACAGAATAAATACCATCCACATGACACCAAGATTTATATGTGGAAAACCTGGTAAAGGGAAAAACCACGGTGGGAAGCCTACCCATAGTCAAATAATACTTCTGTAGTAAGTATGTGAATTACAATTGAGGGGCCTACACTTTCAGGAAGGCCAATATCCTAGAGTGCACTGCTCATTACAAAAGGAGTCTCACTGACTACATAAAAATCCATACTACAATCGAGAGAAGTGTTGAACTGCAAAAGATAGCATCTCATATGCCTGAGTATAGTTCTGGTTAAGCTCAATATCAGGGGACTAAATCCCCTTACATAAACCCAATTCGATCTCCAATGATTGACCAAATCCTCTGCCTAAATGATATTACATTATTCGCACATTGCATCCCTTGACCATAACCATGATGATCTACAATGAGATCTTGCATCATATATACAAACCCTTGACCATAAACAATCAAGTCGACCACCAGAAAATAAACCAATTACATAATTAAAAAACATGTCTGCCTTAGACCAAACAAACAATATTCAACACATAAGACATCTTGGAAATGTATCGAGAAGTCCAATCCACACGCTTCATTAAACCGGTCCATAACCTAGACCAACCGGGACCCAATATAGGTCCATACACTACAGCAATGATCTCCATCCACCAAGTCTCAAACATGATCACCAATAGCATCCTAAAACTCCACCATAAGCTACACCAACACCACTTATGTATATCATCAAAAGCTCTGTCGGTGAAACCCTCACCGGAACCAGAAGCAAAGATTCCAAGCAAACAGGATAGCATCCAATCACTAGACCAAGACCAACTGACTGAATATGAACATGAGTATCATGAATAAGCTAATTCCATAACTAAACCATATCGAAGCCTACTGGATCATGCTGGATCCAAACCAACCAGAAACCACTCAACCTACTGGGACCAGAAGGGTGTTGGTAAAGCATCCAAATAGCTAGTGTTGGCATCAATGACAAAACATCAATGCAACACATAATCAATTCCTCCAAATGGCCAACAATCTCCCCCTTTGGTATTGATGGCAACACTAGATGTGAAAAACATCTAAGTACCAAGAAATGCCAAAGAAGTCTCCCCTAATGAAAGACAACCAACAATCTCTCATAGCAATGAAGTTATGAAACAAAGACCAAACTCCCCCTGTGAGTAATATCTTTGTAAAGCTCTGAATTATACATATATCTCTCCTTCTGATGTATACAACTCCTTAAGTTTTTCTTTCTTTTTCACATCAATATCTATCCCCCTTTAACATCAATGCCAGAAATCTGATAGAAATATCAAAGAAAAAACATAAACCATTGAATCACAACACTGACTACTCCCCCTGAGCAGTAGCATCCCCACATCAGTGTCAGAATGAAAAGTATCTCTGATAATGCATACCGGACTGATGCCAAGCCGCATCAATCAAGTCTCTACCAGAGGGGCAAAAACTCCCAATCTATCTCTCAGGTACTCAAATGATTCTATAGGAAAAAGTTTGGTGAAGATATTTGTAATTTTCTCTTTAGTGTTCACATAAACCAGTCTAACTTCATTTGCTTCCACCTTTTCCTTCAAAAATTTATACTTGATAGATATGTGCTTTGTCTTAGAATGAAATACTGGATTCTTTGATATGTCAATAGCAGCAGAGTTATCACAGTGAATAACTACCGGTGCATCACAATCCACCTTTATATCCTTCAACATTTGCTTCATCCATAGAACTTGTGTACAATTAGTAGTAGCATTAACATACTCAACCTCAACAGTAGATAAACAAGTACATGATTGTTTCTTGTTGATACATGAAACCAACTTTTTCCAAAAAAGAAAGCTCCATCTTAAATACTTTTCCATTCATCAACATCTCCAACCCAATCAGCATTTGTATATGCACATAAAATAAAGTTATCATCCTTACGATACCATAAACCATATTCTAATGTACCTTGAAAATATCTAAAAATCCTTTTCACTACACTCTCGTGATTTTTTCTAGGATCACTCTGAAATCTTGATACCATACAAACAACATTCATTATGTCAGGCCTAATTTGAGTCAAATAAAGCAGACCTCCAATCATAGATTTGTATCTTGTAGGATTTACTAGTGCAGAAACATCTTTTCTTGTCAATTTCTCACTTGTAGCCATAGGAGTACTTACCAGTTTAGAATCTCTCATACCAAATTTCTTCAACAATTCCTTAGCATACTTAGTTTGACAGATGAAAATACCTTTGTCAATCTGAGTAATCTACAAACCTAAGAAAAATTTTATTTCCTCAATCATAGACATTTCAAATTCATTCTCCATATTCTTAGAAAATTCCAGGCATAACTTATCTTCACCTCCAAACATAATGTCATCAAAAAATAATTCAATAATCAGCATATCATCATCAGTGATCTTATAATATAAATTACTGCCAGCATTACCCTTAGTAAAAGCAAGCTTTAAAAGATATTTATCTAACCTTGCATACCAAGCTCTAGGTGTCTGGTTCAATCCATATAAAGCTTTCCTTAACCTGCAAACCATATTTGTATCATCTGATAGTGAGAAACCATCAGGTTTCTCAATATAAACTTCCTCATCAATATCCCCATTCAAAAATGCACATTTAACATCCATCTGATAAACCTTGTAGTTCTTATGAGCATCATAGGCAAGAAATAATCTTCCAGCTTCAATCCTAGCTACCGGTGCAAAAGTCTCTCCATAATTAGTTCCTTCCTTCTGAGAATATCCTTTACAAACCAATGTAGCCTTATTCCTTACAACTTGACGTTCCTCATTCAATTTATTCCTAAAAACCCATTTAGTTCCAATAACATTCTCATTTTTAGAACAGGGAACCAAAGTCCATGTTTTATTTTTCTCAATCTGATCTAATTCTTCTTCCATAGCTTTCAACCAACATTCATCTTTACATGCCTCAATTATTGATACTGGTTCAACTTGTGAAATTAAACATACCTCATTAGTTATCAGTCTTCTTCTTATCATTACTCCATTTTTCTTATCCCCAATGATCTAATCTTCTGAATGATTCAATCTCACATACCTAGGAGTCCTCTGACTTTCTATTCCTCTTCCCGGTTCTTCACTTACTGCAGAATTTTTTGATACTTCCAGAGTAACTAGTTCAACACTTTGTTTCGATAAAGGTGCTACTGGTTCAGATATAATAATTTCCACTATCGGTTCCTTCTCATAAACACTAATTTGACCTATATTAAGCTCATCCACTTTGACATTATCACTCTCCACAATTCTCTGCAATCTCTTGTTATAACATCTATATGCTTTGCTTTCATTAGAATAACCAAGAAATATGCCTTCATCACATTGATTTCTCCTTTTATATGTACTCTATTGAATGTATAAACTGATGTGCTCACTCCTTCTCTCCAGTACATATGAGGTAGACTAGCTGCCATCATCATTGTTCTAGTAGCATCCAAGATAGTTTTGTTCTTTCTTTCCACAACTCCATTCTACGGAGGTGTCCATGGAGCAGAAAATTGTCTTCTTATACCATGATTCTCATAAAAGTTTTTAAACTCACCAGATGTGAATTATCCACCATGATCTGACCTCAAAAAATTAATCTTCAATCCTATCTCAGTTTCCACTTTAGCCTTAAAGATTTTAAACTTTTCAAATGCTTCAGATTTTTCCTTTAGAAAAGTAACCCATATCATTATAGAATAATCATCAATGATTAGCATAAAATATCTATCACCTTGAAAACTTTTAACTCTACCAAGGCCACACAAATCAGTATGAATAAGATCAAGAACATAATTTGATTTATCTTGTATGCTCCTAAAAGAGGTTTTGACTTGTTTACCCATTTGACATTCTTTACATACTGGATTATAGGGCTTCATAATCTTAGGTATATCTCTAACTACCTTAGTTGAACTAATCTTTACAATGCAATCAAAATTCACATGACACAGCCTTTTATGCCATAGCCAACTCTCATCAATCTATGTAATTGTTGTCACGGGGATTTGCACCTGATGCAAGCTTGAATTTCTTGCAATCCCATGCAACATGGGACTACTCTCAGGCTATGGGTATCCTATAGCGAGAGTAGACCTCCAGATTATGGGTTGGCTCCCTTCAGATATCCTAAGTAAACTAATGACAAAAAACTTAATTTGGAAAAGGGATGGAAGGATGATTATAAAAATGAAAATGAACAAATAGGTGATGCACCAATTACTGAAAAAATGACTTTCTATGATAATGAACTCACAATGATCCTATAATGAAACTAAAATGCTCACATCTCCCTAATGCATACTTGAAAAATGATTCTTATGAAAGGATAGCTTTCTGTTGTTCATAAAAGGATAACATACAATGTTTCTCACAACCTTGACACAACAAAATAACTTACACAATCACAGACCTACACTATAGCATTCTACACCATGAACTGAACATTGAAGGAAAATAGATAAAAGGAAGGATTACTTGAATAATAATCACAACTCTTTCATCCAAAATGTATTCACAACAATATTTAGAACTCAGATACAAGAGAAGGAACTCGCTTTTATTGAAAAGGAGGAGTTTTTACAAAGTCTCAGCCATGCTCATAAGGAACGAGTTAAATAAGTGTGAATGTCTGCTACCACAGAGATCAGACCCAGAACTCTCGAACTCCAAATCCGCCAAGCCCCTTATACTAAACTTGCAAAAATAAAAAAAAAATAAAAAATTTAAAAAAGGCTCTCAAAACACGTGTTGACATTTATGCACCAAATCAAGGTTGTGACTAAAAGAAAAACTCCCTTTCGTGCTGATTCCACCTAGATGTTACCGGACTTTTGCCTGCTTTCTAGTGATTCTATTGGATGTCATTATTTCGGATCACTCACCTTCTTATCAGATTATCAGCATAACATCAGAACAACCCCGCCGAAAACCGATGGCGTGCTCCCAATAGCATTCTTTCTTGCATTGACTCTGCATCCTCTTTCGGGTCTTCGGAATGACATTGGAATGAGTTGCCCAATGTTCCAACACTTCTTGCATTATCTCGCGCCTTTTCCATTACTCTGCACTTTTCCATCGAGTTATTGGGATAATAATGGAATAGCTCCTCCTAATAACTGATGACTTTCTACGCTACTTGCTTGTTAATTTGACTTTTAACCATTGAACTAGTTGAGCCCCTGAACCAGTTGAACCATCATTGAGCTATTGAAGTACTTTGAACCATTGTCAAGCCATTGAACCATTTTGAACCATTGAACCATTTTGAATTATTGAACCAAGTTGAAGTTCAAATTTCAAGTTGATCCGCTCGTCTGCAGACATTTGTCATGTGTCAGCCTTTGATTTGCTCATGGGTCCACTTTGTCTGCCATCTGGACTTGGTCTGACTTGGTTCTTCATCCTCTCTCTACCACATGGTGCATACTCACTCATTTTGAGCCCACCTGGACGACCACCTTAACTGCTACCTCGCTAGTCGCCAAGTCGCATGAGATAACCAGCGAGCATCTTCATCATGCGGTATAGCGACGGTCGTTGATTTGTCCTCAAACTGCTCGATCTTTAACCTCTCTGAGCATCTGTACCACATGTCAATCTATGATTTGCCACCTGATCCACCTAAGCATAACCTCATCTGCCACCTCAATACCACTTGGCCTACCATTTTACTTTGGTTTGCTCGGCTTCAACCTTTTGGCCAAACTTCCTCTTCGGCTATCCATTTGTGTGTCTCATTGAAACTGTAGTTTCATTTTTGCCTTCACTTTTTGATGGAACCGGTTGATATTTCTTCGATGTGCCTTTGTCGATGGATCAGAGCACTCAGTGAACTACTTTCTTCTCTTATCAAAGTCTTAGTTTCATCAACACCTTTCATGTCGATGAAGCTGATGCCTTTGGTGAGTCCATATTGAGATCCATCAAACCCACGGTCTACTCGACATTCATCTGCCATCTATCTACCATGTAGCACCCTTTGATTGGCTCTGGAGTTTAAAACAGGGTGCCACCTATTGCGAGGGTATTCATCCAGGGCTCTCCACTCTGACACCTTAGCATGGCCTCCACTAACCGTCGGAATCAACCGCCTGCCTTAACCACTTGCATTAACTGTCGGCCATGGTTCACCACTAGTGGTTTGTCACCAAGTCGCGGGTGATATCTGGCGAACATTTTTATGTCACAACATAGCGACAGCCCTTGGATCCATCTTGATCACCATTGATCTTTGTTGATCTACTCGACCCTTAGCCCCTCTGAGTGGCTACATCCTATGCCAAAGTGCCATCACGTGTCTACCACTTGTCTGACACCTCATAACCTGCATGTCACCATGCGACACCTCATGACTTGCTCAATGCTTACCTCGGTGCCACCTAGCCTTCCATCTCATTAGTCAACAAGTCGCGGTTGTTAACAGTCGAGCACTTTCATCTTGCGGTATAGCAACCCCCATCCGATCTTCTGCAACCTGCCTGCTATTTAATTTCTCCTTTTGTACAAAATTAAGCCGCTCTGAGGTGCACGCGCGTGCGGGGGCCCACCAACTCTGAGCTGCCATTTTCCAAAAGCCTGTAAGCTTTGACACTTAAGATATACGTGAGCTTGCACATAAATATTGAAATGCTCCTCCCTGCGGCCCATGTGGGATAAAAGGTTCGCCTTAGCCTTTTCCAGGGGGTCGTCAGGATAAGATGAAAACACTCCCTTTGATAGTTGATGACTTTGCACACCATTTTGCACTTTCTATCAGGTGACTAAGATTACATAAGATAGTTCCTTTCGATAACCTGATGACTACATTCTGTGCTTTGCACTACTTTTTGGGTCTTCGGGGTAAGTCTTGCCAATCGGGTAGGTCATGCCAATAAGGCAGAAATTCAAGAAACTACAAAGAAACACCTCATTTCCATCAAAATGTTGGGCTAAACCCTCATGGGAGCCACATTTTACCCCACATGTTGTCATTCACTAAATCAAAAAGTTATTTTCCCTATGTCTACACATGAAGCAAACAAGTTAGACAAAAACATGTATTCTTTTCATACTTAGCACTTGTTTCTCCTTTTAGGACACATTGATATGATATCTCCTACATCTTGATTGAGCTAGCAGCGAAAATAGGTAATAGTAATCAAACATTTCTTCTCACTAGAATTCAAATAAAATATATTACCTTTTGTATGTGTACCGGTTGCAATCTCCAAACCAAATCTATTAATGATTTTTTATTTTCCATCCTTGAACTGTAATTGAAATCCCTTATCCACCAATTGTCCTACACTCTAAAGATTATGCCTTAAACCTTCAACATAATAAACATTGTCGGTATTGTTCTTACCATCCAATGATATAGTTCCTTTTTCTTTGATCATACATGCTTTGTCATCTCCAAATCTAACCAGAACACCATCAAATTCTTGCAAAGATAGAAACTTCCCTTTATCTCTAGTCATATATGCAAACAACCACTATCAATTACCCATTCATCCTTGTCCTAAATTTTAGAAGCAAGTGCCTTCTCTTCAAGTACATTCTCTTCCATTGCCAAAATATATTCCTTGATAGCCAGGAACACCCATTCCTTCCAATTGTTGGAACCACTAGCAGAGTCTTCTGTCAATTCATCATCAGAATCAGTAATGCCTTCCTCATCTGCTATGTAGCATGATTTGTCTTTGTTTTTCCTACACATACTTGTTCTTATATCCAAGGTTAGGCTTAAAAGATCTTCTCACTCTTTCTTCAAATCTTGAATTCCTTTCAGGACATCTAGATGCAAAATGACCAACCTTATTACATGCAAAACATTTAAAAGGTTCTTTTCCTTCATACTTACTTCCTACCGGTCCTTTAGGTACTCTTCTAGCAAATAGTGCTTCAAGTTTCTCAAATTCTTCATCTTCTCTCTTCATATCATCCAATTCCTTTGCATATAAATATTTCCAATCTTGCTTACCGGTTGATGATGCAGATGCATCAAAAGCAGGTTTAGACTTCACAGCTCCAAAAGGTCAATATTCTTCAAGCTCAAAAGTAGATAATTTCCCAGCCAAGGTATCTCTGTTGACAGATGTATTAGCCATTGTTTTCAACTCATTAATAGCAGTAGCCTTGATCTTGTAAGTTGGTGGTAGGGCTCTCAAAACTTTAGAAACAATTTCTTCTTCGCTCAGAGTTCCACCACAACATTCAATTCCCATAACAATCTCATTTACTCTTTCCATGAATGCGGTAATCCTTTCATCTTCTTCCATCTTCAAGTTTTCATATCTCACCCACTAACCATCAAGTTTAGCAATCTTTACTATAGGGTCACCCTCATTAAGAGTCTCCAACTTATCCCATATAGCCTTTCCAGATGATTTGTCAGTTAATCCCATTATTTGACGATCAGAAAGTACACACAAGAGAGCTTCTCTTGCTCTACAATCATTCTAGAAGCTCCCATTCTAAGTTTGTCAGAGGAGGATTGTCAAATGTTGGATTATGAGGTGTTACACCATTTTGTGTGATCTCCCAAATCTCCTTGCCAAGACATCTCAGATGACTCTCCATCTGAATCTTCCATGCTGTGTAATTTATTCAATCAAGCCTAGGAATCTCTCTGAAAGAGACCTCTAGAAGAACTGGATGACCTTTAATTGTTAGACACCATTGGATCTTCCTCAAGCAGTTAATCTTTCTACAGAGAGAACAAGATATATGATACCAATTGTTAGACAATTCAAATAACTGAAAGACAACTGAGAGGGGGGGTGAATCAGTTGTCTAATATTACCGAAACCTTAAGCAACTAAAACTTTAATACCAAAACCCAAAACATTAATACCGGAATGCTTAAACCAAATACCAAAACAGCAGTTAAACCAATTAAGCATAAACAACAATCACAGAATAAATACCATCCACATGACACCAAGATTTATATGTGGAAAACCCGGTAAAGGGAAAAACCACAGTGGGAAGCCTACCCATAGTCAGATAATACTTTTGCAATAAGTATGTGAATTACAATTGAGGGGCCTACACTTGCACGAAGGCCAATAGCCTAGAGCGCATTGCTCATCACAAAAGGAGTCTCACTGACTACATAGAAATCCAGACTACAATCCGGAGAAGTGTTGAACTTCAAAAGATAGAATCTCCTATGCTTGAGTATAGTTTTGGTTAAGCTCAATACTGGGGGACTAAATCCCCTTACATAAACCCAATTCAATCTCCAATGATTGACCAAATCCTATACCTAAATGATATTACATTATTTGCACATTATATCCCTTGACCATAACCATAACCATGATGATCTACAATGAGATCTTACATCATATATACAAACCCTCGACCATAAACAATCAGGTCGACCACCAGATAGTAAACCAATTACATAATTACAAAACATGTCGGCCTTAGACCAAACAAACAATATTCAATACATAATACATCTCGGAAATGTATCGAGAAGCCCAATCCACATGCTTCATTAAAACGGTCCATAACCTAGACCAACCAGAACCCAATATAGTTCCATATGCTACAGCAATGATCTTCATCAGCCAAGTCTCAAACATGATCACCAACAGCATCCTAAAACTCCACCAGAAGCTACACCAACACCACTTATACATATCATCAAATATCTTCATCAAAAGCTCTGCTAGTGAAACCCTCACCGGAACCAAAAGCCAAGCTTCCAAGCAAACAGGATAGCATCCGATCACCAGACCAAGACCAACTGATTGAATATGAACATGAGTATCATGAATAAGCCAATTCCATAACTAAACCATACCAAAGCCTACCGGATCATGCCGGATCCAAACCAACCAGAAACCACTCAACCTACCGGGACCAGAAGGGTGTCGGTAAAGCATCCAAATAGCTAGTATTGGCATCAATGACAAAACATCAATGCAACACATAATCAATTCCTCCAAATGGCCAACACAACAATTTATTTAGCTTCTGCAGTAGATAAAGAAATAGCATCTTTCTTCTTACTTGCCCAAGAAATCAAATTCTTTCCCAAAAAGAATGCTCCACCAGTAGTGCTCTTCTAGTCATCAACATCACCTGCCCAATCAACATTTGTAGAACCATTTAAAGTAAAATCATCATTCTTTGGATACCACAAACCATATTTAACTATGCCCTTCAAATATTTGAATATCCTCTTCACAACAATAACATGACTTTCCTTAGGATCAGCCTGAAATCTTGCAACAAGACATACAATATTCATAATGTCATGTCTAGTCTGAGTCAAATATAGCAGTCCACCAATCATACATCCATACAAGGTCTAATTAGCCTTCAGAGATTCATCATCTTTTGTCTATAAGGAAAGCCATGCGTGAAAAACGCTCTCCCATCGTCAATTCTAAGGGGATTAGAAAGAAAGGAAGTATTTCAATTTCAGTTTGCAGTACATTAAAATAAACACATACAAAAGATTAAGATGAACCAGATAGAATAGCACTAGTGAAAGACACCAGATATACGTGGGAAAACCCTTACGGGTAAAAAACCCACCACCAAAGAGAGATCACTTTATTAAGTAAGCAACATGATTACAATAAAGTTATCAGATCCTCTTTCTCAGACTCTGATCTCATAACTCTGTTCTCACTACATGCAGACACATCGACTTGGCTACTTATAAAACCATCACCTCCACACAGCCTTCATGCACACCCTTCTTTGCTCTGCTCATCGGTAACATCTCTAGCAACCACCATCTGTCAAACCAAATATTCCTCTATCAGTTTGTATAACGGCCTTGGAACATAACCATCGAGTAACAGCCTGTCCATTCATGAACTCGTGGAAAACATATTATCCCACATTCATCTAAAAGTCGGGTCGGTTTGTATTCAAATACACCAACCAAAACATTTCAAGTATCCGCCTACTAGTCTTTTGGATTTTGATCCGGGCGACCATCCGCAGTCAGATATTTCCCCATTGGCCATTAGAACCAGCACCAAAAAGCTACCCTGATATCTGATCAGCAGTAGACGACTTCATCGGACTTTGGTGTAACTTTCATGTAGTCAACCCAATTGCCAAAGGTGACCTCATCAAGTATCAGAAACAACCAGTTCTCTCGATCTTCGATGATACCCTGATCACTGAAGGCAATTCCATTGGGTCATCGGCAAGACAACCAAACAGCTATCCCGATCGTCCGATCTTCCTTGATCTCTTTCTGTGCTCCGCCACATAGCACCCCCTGATTAGCTCCAGGGTCCCTATCCTGCCACCTTAGCATGACCTCACTAATCACCCAAAATGAAGTTCTTCTTTATCATTGGGTCCCACCATGGTTGCTAGGTCATGGGGAATAAACTTTGTGCATCTTGCCATAGTGCTATAGTGACAATCGTCCGATCATCTCGGACTTGCTCACTCGTTAACTAATCACAGGAAGAAGGTTCCATCGGCCATCGGTATAACTATTAACAAGAAATCTTGATCCCCAATAAACCAGTAGATGACTTCATCAAAGCGGTTCCAGACAGATTGACCCTATCAGCCATCGACAACAGTGATGCAAAGTTACCTCGATGAGCGATGCACTCCAAGTTAGAAGAAGTTGAACTCATTGGACATCGGCGTAGCTTCCAACTTGTTCCACCAATAGCTGATGACAACCCGATTGCCAAAGGTGAATTCATCGGGTCATCAGCCAGACTCCAACAATGCTCCTCCGATAGATGAAGTTAACCCGATATCTTTCCACAAGTTGTTCCATCAGGGTAAGTTACACCGATCAACCCGAACACTAGTCAGAAGAATTAGAGGCATATTTCCAACAATGTCCCACTTGCCGAGGAATTTACTAGACCTGTCTACCATGTCAAACACTTACAAATTTCACTAAGAACCATGGACTCTAAAGCCCATCAATGCTGATATAGCACTTGATCAGAAAACATCAAGAAAAGAAATTAACATGTGCGCCTATGCAGAGTAGTCTCATCTCATTCATCAACACTTCCACCTTCTACCATGCCACTGCCACTAGATATACATAGAAGTTATCCACTGAGAAAACTACAACTTTATCTCTCGAGCACACAAAACTCATGATCCAAAAACTAACTGAATGTACAAACATTTATTACAGACATAGCTAGAATAATACCCACAGCAAGTGCTAGCACATCCAACTACACATACCCTTAAGATATACCAAAATGAATTTTAGAACATTAACATGCACAACCTGTTACTCACAGTCTCAAGCTTCACATGCAATACATACCAAGGAGCTCCCACTACACAGGTAATGTCAAAGTTGAAAATAACCATTTACAACATCACATAGAAGTGAATAAATCTTTGTACCAAGAGCTTTCCCAATATTGACTAGAAATAAAGAACATGCAAGCAAGTCTTCACAGCACCCTGTATCATGCCCTTCTACACCCACCTCTTAAATGTCAACTATGTTATAACGGATGAATGCATCTCAGTTGGACCTATTAATCATTGTAACACCTACATCTCTAGCCACAAGAGAAAGATAGCACCATCTATGTTTCCATGTATCCATGAGCACCTATAACTGATCAACACATGCCAACCTCCAAATGCATAACCACATTATCATGAAGTATCAAACAATATGATCAATGTACTCAAAATACAGAAACAAAAATTAGATCATTATCAAACTTCCAACTGCAGAATCAGGAATATAAACATGACAAACATGATCTAAAACATCTCTTTCCAAAGAGATTACATGCTCTGTATGAGAATAACCATATTATGTCAAAACTCTAAATGCATCTCAAGAGTGTAACCAGACATAATATAACACATCCTAACTAAGGAAAACATGTCAAAATATGACATAAACAACATCTCTACCAAGGACCCCTTTATGGATCCTCAAAATGTCAGCATCTTCAGTCATGTGAAGAACATTCACCATCAAATGATGAATCTGGGTCACTGCCAAAGACCCATGGTACCTAGTCTCACATGGCATCGTGATTGAACCAAACACCACCAGATGTTTGTCTTGCCAAAATAGCTCAGAAGGCATCTCCATCATCATTCTGAGAGGACCTAGAATCTGAAGAACTCTTATTTTTCTTCTTCTCTCTACAATCCTTTCAGATATGACCAACCTCCCCACAGTTCCAGCACTTCGCTTTGGACTTCTTTCCAGGAGCAGAACTTTCCTCTGACTTGGATTTAAAATTCTTGTCCTCTGTCTTGCCATGAATAGCAAGAGCCTCCTTGACCATCTCAAAATATTTCCTTCATGTTTCTTCTGACATCAACGAAGAAACCACATCTTCCATCTTGAAAGTGGTTGGTGTACTCCCAATGGCCATTACCAGATGATCCCTTGTATCAGGCAGAGAACATAATAGAACCATACATTGGTCCTCATCATCAAAGTTGACTCCCATAGAAGTTAGCTAAGCAACCATCATGTTGAAAACATTCAGATGATCTGCAACATATGTACCCTTGTCCATCTTCAAGGAATACAACTTCTTCCTTAGGAACAACTTGTTTACCAGAGACTTCCCCTGATAAATATCTCCAAGTTTCTTCCACAGAAAATGTGCAGTCATTTCCTCATGAATGTTTAATAGAATAGAGTTTGCCAAACAGAGTCTAATCAATCCTCTGGCTTTTCTATTTTCAATATCTCAGTCTTCTTGCTTCATGTCTAAAGGTTTTTTTCCAGACATAGCAACCCACAGATCTTGATCAACTAGCAAATCTTCCATCTTGAGTTTCCACAACTCAAAGTTTGAACCATTGAACTTATCAATCTCCACTTGTCTAGAAGTGTGTGCCATCTCAATCTGCAAACCAGATACTCTACCAAACTCCCACTGAAAACAAAATTGACACAAAATAGCCCTACCCAACAAGGATAACACAACTAAATGGCTCTGATACCACTTGTAAGGAAAGCCATGCACAAAAAACACTCTCCTATCATCAATTCTAAGGGGATTAGCAAGCAAGGAAGTATTTCAATTTTAGTTTGCAGTACATTAAAATACACAGATAGAAGATTAAGATGAACCAGATAGAATAGCACCAAAGAAAGACACCAGATATACATGGTAAAACCTTTACGAGTAAAAACCCCACCACCAAAGAGAGATCACTTTATTCAGTAAAAAACATGATTACAATAAAGTTATCAGATCCTCTTTTTCAAACTCTGTTCTCACTACATGTAGACACATCGACTTGGCTACATATAAAACCATCACCTCCACACAACCTTCACGCACACCCTTCTTCGCTCTTCTCATCGGCTACATCTCTGGCAACCACCATCTGTCAAACCAAACATTCCTTTGTCAGTTTGTATAACAGCCTTGGAACATAACCATCGAGTAACAGCCTGTCCATTCATGAACTCATGGAAAACATATTATCCCACATTCATCCAAAAGTTGGGTCGATTCGTATTCAAATACACTGACCGAAACATTCCAAGTGTCCACTTACTAGTCTTTTGGACTTCGGTCCGGGTGACCATCCGCAGTCGGATACTTCCCCATCGGTCATCGGAACTAGCACTGAAAAGTTACCCCGATATCCGATCAGCAATAAATGACTTCATGAGACTTTGGCATAACTTTCATCTAGTCAACCCAATCACCGAAGGCGACCTCATCAAGTATCAGTGTAGCAAACAACCAGTTCTCCAAATCTCTGATGATACCCCGATCACCGAAGGCAATTCCATCAAGTCATCGGCAAGACAACCAAACAACTATCTTGATCATCCAATCTTCCTTGATCTCTTTCTATGCTCTGCCACGTGGTACCCCCTGATTAGCTTCGAGGTCCCTGCCCTGCCGCCTTAGCACAACCTCACTAATCGCCTGGAATGAATTTCTTCTTTGTCGCTGGGTCCCACCATGGTTGCCAAGTCACGGGGAATAAACTTCATGCATCTCACCATAGCGGTATAGCACAATCATCCAATCATCCCGAACTTGCTCACTCGTTAACTGATCATAGGAAGAAGGTTCCATCGGCCATCGGTATAACTATGAATAAGCAATCCTGATCCCCAATAAACCAGTAGATGACTTCATCAAAGTGGTTCCAGACAGATCAGCCATATCAGCCATAGGCAACAGTACTGCAAAGTTACCCTAATGAGCAATGCACTCCAAGTTAGAAGAAGTCAAACTCATCAGACATCGGCGTAGCTTCCAACTTGTTCCACCAATGGCCGATGACAACTCGATCACCGAAGGCAACTTCATCAGGTCATCGGCTAGACTCCAATAGTGCTCCTCCGATAAATGAAGTTAACCTGATATCTTCCCACAAGTTGTTCCATCAGGGTAAGCTACACCGATCAACCCGATCACTGGTCAGGAGAATTCGAGGCATATTTCCAACATTGTCATCCTGCATCTAATCACCATACGAGTTCCAACTGGTTTGGAATCATCTAACCCAAACTTCTTAAGCAATTCCTTCACATACTTTGATTGAGATATGAAAATGCCTTTTTCAGTCTGTGTAATTTACAATCCTAGAAAGAATTTCATCTCACCTATCATAGACATCTCAAACTCTTTTTGCATATCATCAGCAAACTTCTTACATCTCCTCCAAAAATAATGTCATCAACAAAGACTTCAACAATCAAAATATTATCATTATCAGTCTTGAAGTATAAGTTATTATCAGTTCTTCCTTTACAGAATCCCAACTTCATCAAATACTTGTCTAATCTGGCATACCAGGCTCTGGGGGCTTGTTTAAGTCCATGTAATGCTTTCTTCATTCTGCATACCATATCTTCTTCACCTATCAATGAAAATTCATCTGGTTGCTCAATGTAGACTTCCTCTTCCAATTCACCATTCAAGAAGGATGACTTCACATCCATTTGATATACCTTGAATTTCTTATGAGCAGCATATGCAAGAAATAATCTAACAACTTCAATTCTAGCTACCAAATTAAAAGTCTCCTCAAAATCTATACCTTCCATTTGTGAGTATCCTCTACATACTAGTCTTGCTTTGTTTCTAACAACTTCTCCATCATCATTCAGTTTATTCTGGAACACCCATTTAGTACCAATTACATTCTTGTCCTTAGGTCTTTGAACAAGTTCAAAAGTATTATTTTTCTCAATCTGATTTAACTCTTCTTCCATAGCTTTTACCCAATTTTCATCTTTACAAGCTTCAACAAAATCTTTAGGCTCGATCTTGGAAATCAAACATGTTTCTTTAGCAACAATTATTCTCCTAGTCATCACACCTTTATTTTTATCACCAATAATCTGATTTTTTGAACTATTTAATCTTACATACCTGGGGTCTTCTAATAATTCTGATTTTCAATTTCTTGAACTTCTTCACCACCAACAACATTTGGATTTACTGTCTCTTTCAGATCACTTTGCTTCATGCCCGGAGTCTGCACTTGCTTTGAAGTAACATCATAATCATCAAATTCATATCTGCATGCTCTGATTTGCTTCTCATGGCTCTCATCAACCTTCACATTCGCACTTTCCACTAACTTTCTCAATCTTTTGTTGTAACATTAGTAGGCTTTGCTCTTAGTAGAATATCCTAAAAAGATTCCTTCATCACATCTTGCATCAAATTTTCCTATATCCTCATCTCTTTTGATATAACATTTGCTTCCAAAGATTCTAAAATATCTAACTATAGGAACATGACCAAACCATAACTCATAAGGAGTCTTACTGGAATCACCTTTTATATGCACCTGATTGAATGTGTACACAACAGTGCTAGCAACTTCTCTCCAATAGATATGTGGAACATTTCCTTTAGTCATCATAGTTATAGCAGCATCCAAAACAATTATGTTCTTCCTTTCAACAACTCCATTCTACTGAGGGGTTCGTGGAGCAGATAATTGTCTCTTGATTCCATGCTCTTCACAAAAGGAATAAAACTCACTGGAAGTGAATTCTCCTCCTCTGTCAGATCTTAGATACTCCAGCTTCAATCTTGTCTCTGTCTCCACTCTATCTTTGAATATATTTAATTTCTCCAGTGCTTCAGATTTTTGTCATAGAAATGTGACCCACATCATTCTAGAATAGTCATCAATCAGCAACATAAAGTATCTGTGACCCCGCAAGCTTCTCACCCTAGAAGGTCCACATAAATCAATATGCACAAAGATTTAATAACCCATTAGATGTATAATATTTCCTCTTGAATTAAATTCTTGTTTGGTTACCCAATTGGCATTCTTTAGACATCAAATTAGTAGGCTTCACTATCTTAGGTAGGTCTCTAATAGCTTGAGTAGAACTTATCTTAATCATATAGTCAAAGTTAACATGACACATCCTTTAATGCCTGCAACCAACTCTCATCAATCTGAGCAATCAAACAACTTTTCTAACCAACATTCAGCTAAAAGATATTACCTTTAGTTTTAGTTCCTAATGCAATTTTTATACCAAAGCTATTCAATATCTTACAT
Organism: Cryptomeria japonica; assembly: GCF_030272615.1. NCBI lineage: Eukaryota > Viridiplantae > Streptophyta > Pinopsida > Cupressales > Cupressaceae > Cryptomeria > Cryptomeria japonica. The sequence continues at coordinate 381,092,134 of NC_081414.1, read as the reverse complement.
TTCCCATTCTTGAAATGTAAATCATATCCCTTATCAACCATTTGTCCAACACTCAAAATATTATGCTTCAAACCTTTAACATATAAAAAATCATTAGTATTATGCTTACCATCAAGAGAAATAGAACCTCTACCATAGATTACACAAGCTTTGTTGTCTCCAAATCTTACTACACCACCATCATACTTCTCCATATTCACAAATTTACCTTTATCACTTGTCATGTGATGTGAGCAACCACTGTCAATCAACCATTCATCTTTTTCTTCAATCTTAGCAGCCAAGGCTTTCTCTTCAACAATGCATCTTGAAGAATCAACAAGTACCATATCATCTTCCTTGATAGCAATGAACACAAATTCATCTTTTGAATTCTCTTTCTCAGATTCATCATCTATCACACCTTCATCAACAGTATAATAAAATTTCTTCTAATATCTATACTTGTGATTAGGGTTGTAAGGCTTATCATACTTTGACATTCTTTCAGCTCTTTTAGGACACCTAGAAGCAAAATGTCCTATCTTATTGCATGAAAAATATTTCAAAGGTAACTTCCCTTCATACTTATCATCTCCCTTAAGCAATCTTCTGGCAATTAGTGCTTCAAGCTCTTCTAATTCTCTTTCATGTTCTTCTATCTCTCTCATTTCCCTTTCATATCTGGAAACCCTAGTTGAACTCTCTCCTGGATCATACTTCTTCTTCCCGGATATAGTAGCTTTAAATGTGATCTCAGCTTTGTCATGTGATTCACCAAGTTCGCTCAATTCAAAAGCAGCAAGCTTACTAACTAGCATATCTCTTGTCACAGTTGTCACAATCTAGATCTCATCAATAGCAGCAACTTTGTGTTTGTAAGTAGGAGGCAAGGATCTCAACACTTTAGCTACAATCTCATCTTCTTCAAGGACTCCACTAGCACATCTGATGTTTAGCACAAGATCCTTCCCTTTAGCGATAAAGGATGAAATATTCTCATCTTCTCCCATTCTCAGCAACTCATACTTTTCTTTCAAGCTCTATAATTTAGCAACTTTCACATGTTTATCTCCTTCATACAAGGTTTCTATCTTCTCCCAAATCTCATGAGCAATTTGCAATCCCATCACATTAGTCATCTCTGCATTAGTCAAGGCACTTATTAATGCTTCTTTAGCTCTTATATTATGTTCAGCATCCTTCATCTCAGTTGCAGTAATAGGACCATTCTAAGGAACATTGTAGGCATTCTTCATGATCTTCCAATAATATTCTCCAAGACAATTCAAGTGAACCTCCATCTGGTTCTTCCATATGGTGTAATTAGTTCCATCAAATCTTGGACTCTCCTTGAAAACAACAACTATCATCCCAGATCTCCTCAAGTGGTCAAGCTTTTTTTAGAGGATTTAGCTCTGATACCAATTGTTGGCAACAACAATGAAGGAAAACTGAGAGTGATAGTTCTGATACTTAATATAAGTACAGATCCAATAGCCAACAAGATGAGAGGGGGGGCTGAATCATACAAACTTAATCATCCATAAAAACATCAGATTCAACCTCGGTAACATATATTTTAGTAATATAACCAAAACTATCAAACATGCAAACTCAAAGGCATATAAACATCATAAACCTCATAACACTAGATTTAACGTGGAAACCCAAAAAAGGAAAACCACTATGGGATTTTGGACCCACTAAGAAATATACTCTTCTAGAGTATGCTCGGTTAAAAGCAAGCCCTCTTAAAGATTACAAACACATTGCTAGACGTGACCCGGTTAAGGGATTTCCCTCAGATCTGTTAGGATCTTCACCTTGTTAGAAGTGACCTTGTTAAAGGATTTCAAACACTCAATCAGAATGTCACCTTGCTAGAGGGTTTTACAAATAAGACTGTTAAGTCCACTCAGTTAAGAGATTTTCTGTCACTTTCCCAAAATAACAATAATAAAATCTATCTGCAACTTCACTTCTAAAAATGCTAAAGTAGATTCCTATTTGTTCAATACAATCTAGACATAGAACTAATCTTGTCTATCTGTTGGGCTTCTATACTCTGTTATTCTAACAGGTCTTCAAGCTTCTGTGCTCGGTAATCACTATGTAGCATCCCTGTGCATACACTTGCCTGCATACATTGTTTATCAACAGTTTCCTATTTATAAACAATTAGGTAACTGCTTAATCTCCTTGATCACATTTCCCATGATCAATCATAGCCATTAGATCTTCGATCTTGTCTAGGTTCAATTCCTCTTTCGATCTAAAAACATTTTACCCCACCTTGGAACTTGCATATTAGTCTTGGAACTTGTGCCAGGGTATTGCGGTTCAATCTGCGCTGTAGATTTTCATGCCAACTTTTTATTGCCTTAGATTCATTAACAAACTTCATCCATGGCTCACCAATCATTTAATCAGTTCCAGCTCATCAGCTTCCTTCATTAAATAACACATGCAAACATTTAATGCATTCTTTTATAGCTCGATTACAACTCGGTAACAACTCGATGAATACTAAACTTTACTCGGTAGACATTCCACCTTCATTAACTGATAGCGATAACCTTAGGGTTTATTGACTAGGTTCCTTACGGTTTACCGACTAGGTTCTTTGCTTGATAACATAGTATAGTATTAACCTTTACAATTTACAACATATGTATGATGTTAAAACAATCTAAAACATCACGATCTCATCATTTTCTGACTCGGTACTAGTTGCCCATTGAATATCTTATTCATCCCCTTATTCATCATATCCTTTCCTGTGTCTTTTACCGACATCTTTCTATTCTTCATATCATACTTCTCAAGATATGGAAATATTATACTAAATTAGAAAATCAATTTCTTGACATCAATGACAAAATAATAATATCAAGATAGTAAACATCCTTAATCAGTTATATCCATAATCATCAACAACCTTCTCAATATCCTTATGAAATGCCAACAATCTTTCATTGTCTGTTATAATGCTATATTACCAACAAAGAGGGGGGGTGAATCAGTTTTCACCAAACTTAAACAAATTAACCTCAATTTCAGATCTGATTAAGAGAAACAATAGAAAAGATAGACACTAAATCAACAACACATATAACACATAGATTTTTTATGTGGAAAACCCAATTAAGGGAAAAAATGAAGGAAAACTGAGAGGGGGGTGAATTATTTTTCACCAAACTTAAACAAATTAACCTCAATTTCAGATATAATTAAGAGAAGAAATAGAAAAGATAGACACCACATCAACAAAACACATAACACGTAGATTTTTGATGTGGAAAACGTGGTGAAGGGAAAAACCACAGTGGGAACCTACCCACAATATGATGATACTCTATAGTAGTATGTGTAAATATTACAATGGGGAATGCACATGCATTCAGACACACTATCTAGAGCTCACTACTCAAAAACAATAAAGGGCTACAACCTTGGGAAGGCTCATTACCTTACAAAGATCGGACAACAATTCGAATTAAATGAACTAAAAGAATAACATCTCCGAATGCCTGATCACAGTTCTGGTTAAGCACATATACTCAAACTCTGCTCTTCACACTTTTGCACACTCTTTCACACTTCTTTGATTTACTCCTCTGCTACTGAAGGATCAAAACAATATTTGCACATGCAGATATCTCTCACAAATGGATATTACATGTATTTATACATTTCATCAATCTTACCCTCAAGGTCGGCTCAACACAAAAAACCTAATTACAAAATTACATCATAGGATACATAAATCCATATGCGGACCAATACAATGTTGGCAAGGACATAGCATGGACCTGAATCAAATCCCTAAACATGTTGGAAATTGACACTCATTGGATTCATTTTGTTTTCATTGATGGCAACAAGATTAGATGGAAATCATTTACTAGCATTAGGAGGCATATACCGGTAGACATTGTCTTTGGAGCATTCATGGCTACACCGACACCAGCACCGACATCAGTACTCGAAGGAAGCCGACATCAAGGAAGATTTATTTAGTAAATTATTTTGTAATTATTGTTGAGGTCGATATTGTATATCTTTTGTAATACATTGTAAGCCGACATAGGCATATTGTTTGTACTAGGTATATAGGTCAGTCTGCTAGGTCATTTTGAATATGACATAGGATGTGACATAAGAGAATATAGAAGAATTATATAATGTGAAGTATATGTATGTAGATCATTTGTATGCAAATTTTATATCATGCAATCATCTGTAGATAGTTTGGATGTCATTCTTGGAGGAGAAGAGATAAGGATGATCCAGTGATGACAAGGAACAAACTAAGACAGAACACATGTCTAATATCTAAATTTGAACCAAGAATAGTGAAAGAGGCATTTAATAGTGAAGATTGGATAAATGCTATGACAGAAGAGATTGATCAAATCAAGAAAATTGACACATGGACACTAGTCCCAAGATCGAAGGACAAAAATGTAATCGGTACAAAATGGATTTTCAGAAACAAGCTGAATGAAAAAGGAGAGGTCATTCGAAATAAAGCAAGACTAGTTTGCAAAGGTTATGCCCAAGAAGAAGGAATTGATTATGGTGAGACTTTTGCACCTGTGGCAAGACTTGAAGGAGTAAGAACATTGTTGGCATATGCTGCTTACAAGAATTTCAAGGTATATCAAATGGATGTCAAATTTGTATTTCTGAATGGTATATTAGAAGAAGTTTTTATTGATCAACCTGAAGGATTTGCTGAAGACAATAATAAAGATTAGGTATGCAAATTGAACAAAGCTTTATATGGTCTGAAACAAGCACCTAGAGCATGGTATGAAAGATTGCACTCTTCTTTAATCAAGATTGGTTTTATAAGAACAAGTGAAAACAGCAATATTTACATGAAGAATGATGAAATTGGAATAGTGATCTCAGCAATATTTGTTGATGATATTATATTTTGTGGGAATGACTCTCTATGTAAGAACTTTGGAAATGAAATGAGAAAAGAATTTGAGATGTCATTAATCGATGAGATAAAGTATTTTATAGGTTTACAAATACTGCAAATGAAAGATGATATTTTCATTACTCAATCCAAGTACATAAAGGAAATCTTGAAGAAATTTGGAATGGAGGATTCAAAACCAGTAAGTACTCCTATGACTACCAACTACAAATTATCAAAGAATGATGAATCTGCATCTGTTGATGAGACACTTTACCGATCCATGATTGGAAAGTTACAATATGTTGTTCACAGTAGGCCAGACATAGAACATGTAGTAGGTATAGTTGCAAGATTGTCTGCAGATCCTAGGGAAACACACATGACACCAATCAAGAGAATTTTCAGATACTTGAAAGGCACTGAGGATTATGGCTTAGTATATCAGAAAAGAAAAGACTTTGATTTAAAAGTTTATACTGATGCTAATTGGGCAGGCAACATAGATGACAGGAAAAGCACAAGTGGAGGAGCTTTCTTTTTAGGAGAAAGACTAGTGAGTTGGCTTAGCAAGAAACAAGGATGTGTTTCACAGTCAATAGCAAAAGCTGAATATGTTGTTGCAGCATTGAATTGTACCAACATAGCATGGATCAAACAACTATTGGAAGGTATAAATGAGAAAGTTACTGAGCCAGTAACTATACTCTATGACAATACTAGTGCCATTAACATTTCAAAGAATCCTATTATGCACTCTAAGACAAAGCACATCTCTATCAAATATCATTATCTTAGAGAAGAAGCTCAAGAGAAAAAAGTGGTGTTGGAGTATGTTAGCACAAAGGAAAAAATAGCAGATATCTTCACCAAGCCACTACCAAGGGACACTTTTGAGTATCTCAGAAGTAAGTTAGGGGTCCTACCCCTATCTTCTACTCACTGACCAAGTTTGGTGAAAGCATCAATTCAATGACTCTATAGAATATCTTTTAGGAGTTGATGTTGATTTACACACTTTAGGATGTTTTCTAAAGGTGTGCAGGAAACAATACATGAAACAATATAGGGAACAGGAATTGAAGACATAATGCTCTGATCGAGACTAAGTTGACACATAACAGCAAGAAATCACTTCATACAGGAAGAAATTATGTTTTAGTTCTTTACTTTTTGGCATTGTTGTCAAAGGGGGAGAAGACAGAAGAGAAGAGGAGAAGACTAATGTATGGGGGAGAATTCTGATGACAGGGGAGAGCATTTCAGCATTTCAGAATCTCACAGCAATTCGAATCAATTAGGTCAAATCAATTGGTTTTGCCATCAATGCCAAAGGGGGAGATTGATGGCATTTGGCATTATAACAGACAAGGAGAGATTGTTGGCATTTCAATAAGGATATTGAGAAGGTTGTTGATGATTATGGATAAAACTGATTAAGGATGTTTACTGTCTTAATATTATTATTTTGTCATTGATGTCAAGAAATTGATTTTCTAATTTAGTATGATGTTGCCATATCTTGAGAAGTATGATTTGATGGGTATAAAGATGTTGGTAAAAGACACAGAAAGAATATGATGGATAAGGGGTGAAATAAGTTATTCAATGGGCAACTATTACCGAGTTAGACAATGATGAGATCATGATGATTAGATTGTTTTGATATCCTACATATGTTATTGATTGAAAGGTTAATACTATACTATGTTACCGAGAAAAGAACCTAGTTGGTAAACCCTAAGGTTATCGCTATCGGTTAATGAAGGCAGAATGTCTACTAAGTGAAGTTTAGTATTTACCGAGTTGCAACCGAGTAATAACAGAATGCATTGAATGAATAAAAGCATTATTTAATGAAGGAAGCTGATGAGCTGGCTATGATTAAATGATTGGCATGCCATGAATGAAGTTTGTTAAAGAATCTATGGCAAAGGATAATCGACAGGAAGATCTACAGCTCAGATTGAACCGCAATACCCTAGCACAAGTTCCAAGAAATATATGCAAGTTCCAAGGCGGGGTAAAACATTTTCAGATCTAAGGATACATTGAACCTGGTCAAAGTTTGAAGATCTGATGGCTATGATTGATCATGGGAAATGTGATCAAGGAGATTAAGCGGTTGGTGAATTGTTTATAAATAGGGAACTATTGATAAACAATGGATGCGGGCAAGTGTATGCATAGGGATGCTACATAGTGATTACTGAGCACAGAAGCTTGAAGATCTATTTTGAATAATAGAGTATAGAGCCCAGTAGATGGATAAGATTAGTTCTATGTCTATATTGTATTGAGCAAATAAGAATCTGCTTTAGCATTTTAGATGTGAAGTTGCAGATAGATTTTTATTATTGTTATTTTGTGAAGTGACAGAAAATCTCTTAACCGAGTGGACTTAACAGTCTTATTTGTAAAACCCCCTAGAAAGGTGACATTCTAATTGAGTGTTTGAAATCCTTTAACAAGGTCACTTCTAACAAGGTGAAGATCCTAACAGATCTAAGGGAAATCCCTTAACCGGGTCACATCTAGCAATGCGTTTGTAATCTTTAATAGGATTTGCTTTTAACCGAGCATACTCTAGAAGAGTATATTTCTTAGTGGGTCAGAAATCCCACAGTGGTTTTTCCCTATTTGGGTTTCCACGTTAAATCTGGTGTTATGAGTGTTATGATGTTTATATGCTTTTGAGTTTGCATGTTTAGCAGTTTTGGTTATATTACTGAAGTATATGTTACCGAGGTTGAATCTAATGTTTTTATGGAAGATTCACCCCCCCCCCCCCTCATCTTATTAGCTTGGCATCTGTACTTATCTTTAAGTATCAGAACTATCAGGCTATGTAGAAGCAACTTGAGATGGCTCTTGAGGATTATGATGCTGAAAGGATAAAGAACTTGAAATTGCAAGAAGAATTGATTTCTGCAAATGAATTCATTCGTATCCTGCAAGAAAGGTTATCATCTTCTCAAGCCAAGAGAAAAGAACTTTTGCAAAACCTGGATGATGAGGAGAAGATTGCACTTAAGGAACAATGTCAGAAACTAAGTTAAGCAAACATGCTCATGAAGAATGAAATGCAAGATCTAACTATGAGGTTATCAAAAGATATTGAGGATAGAAAGAAGAAGGAAGATAATATTGTTACATCTCTAAAGAAAAAATTTGATGAATGTGGAAGATTGACTCATGAGAATAATCTATTGAGAACTGATTTGGCACACTCCCAGAACAATGAACAAGAACTTGAAAGACAAATAACAACTCTGAGAGATGATCTGACTACTACAAGTGAGTATAAAGAAAATTTCAGAATTAGTGTTCCACAGTTGGATGACTTATTGAAAAGACAAAGGCAGATTGATGATTCTAGAGGACTTGGATTTGTACAAGGTGAAAGCTCCGGTGCTACAAATGAAGATCAAACAACCGGTATGCAGAACTCATCAGAACAGAGGAAACCAATAAGGCAATCTAATGCTTATAAATTCAATGGTAGATGTTTTGTTTGCAATAAATTTGGGCATATGGTTAAACAATGTAGAAATAAAGAAAATCAAAACTACAATTTTGTTCCCAGTCAATGCACAAATTGCAAGAAATATGGTCATAGATCAGAAGATTTTAGAATGAATGTTAAATATCATGCATGTGGAAAATTTGGACATTTTTCTAATCAGTGTAGGTCAAGGAATGACACCATATTTGTCAAATAAATTCAGAAGAACAATGTTACAGTTATGCATACAACAAAATAGGTCATATTGCTAAGTATTGTAGAAGAAAGACTCAACCGGTTAGCAATGATAAAGATAATGAGAAAGGAAAGCAGAAGGTAGATGAAATACAACAAGATAACACCAAGAGATGGGTTAGAAAATCTGAAGAACCAAGTGGAGATGGATCTACACCGGTAACTCCACCGGTAGAACAGGGTATTCCTCCATCGGCAGGAAATTCCACCGGTAACTAAGGCATAGGCCTTAAGGGTTGGCAAAGTCATTGCAAAATCCTGCATATTATCCTGGAGGAGATCTAAGGAGATCTAGAAGAGATCAAGAGAGTTGTGTTCATCATTGATGAAGGTTCACCTGGCATAGGATTGTGAAACTGGCATTCGATAGGGTTGTTCGTGAAGCATTTATTACAAAGAAAGATCGGGGTTTTATTCACTAATAAAAAGGGTAAGTGAATTAATTTTCACTCACCGAGCATTCAAGCATTCAGAGTGAAGAAAAGTCAAATTAAGAGCAAGCAAAGGCATTCTAAAAGGATTTCTAGCAGTTATCTGAGAAACACTCAATCTTCCACCGGCGTTCACTTTTAGGTATTCTTCAAAATGGCATCTGGATCTTCGGCTCCTTTCATTACAAATCCCACCATTGTCAAAGTCAAGGATAGGTTAAGGCTTGTATTCAAGGAGGTTCCCCTGATTGCTATAAAAGAAGACTCTGCAGGAGCATTTTATAGGGTTCCTGACGATGTGATGTATGTTGAAGATGTAAGGGCATACATTCACTGCACCCTGGAGGATCTAGGCACAGAGGGCATCAAAAGCATGTATCAATCTGTGATACTGGGAGACTCTAAAACCATCAAGCCAAAATACAAAGCAATTGAGGATCTAGGGTTAACTGATATTCTGTATATATCGGAATTCAAGGATGAAGTCATCAGATACATTTTGAGCAGGGTTCACAACGGGTTTATCTAGCTGGATCGGCCTTACATGATCAGAAAGGAGGCTATTCAAAAAGTCACCAACTTACCCAAAGTCAGACAAGAACCTGGCAAGAAAATTTCCAACACAGTGATTGAGAAACTCACCGGTGCAACTCCTGATAGCATATCAATGAGGATCAACACAATCACTGACACTGATGTGAAATTTGCAAGCATGATAATAGGTTATAAGGTAACTCAATCTAATCGATTAAATTTTGTTGCTAGTTCATGCATTCATGTTGCATATCAGATGCTGAGGAATAATGAAAAGTATGATTTATGTGAATGGATAAGGAGTGAGTTGATGTTGAACCTTGGAAAGATCAAGGGAATCAAGAAAGGAACTTTTAGATATGGTAATATCATTGTATCTCTGATGCTTTACTGCCTAAATGAGCTACCTAGTCTTGGCAAGAAGCGTTGGGCTCATGACAGACTGGTAGGTATGTAGATCAAGGAAGCAATCACCAGTCTTGTTACTGGTAGAGATGAGAAACTTTGGGGCTATTTCAAAATATTCCAAGAAAACATGAGGCAGAGGGAGAGAATATTAAAGAAAATTGTGGAGAAGTACTCCACTGATACTTGTTTTATGGTGAAAATTGATGAAACTCTTATGGAAGTAGTTGAACCTAGGACAATATGGGTTACTGAGCTTGGATATGAGGTGGATGATAGCATTTTTGAACTCTATGCAAAAATGTTGCTAGATGCCCCATTGGATGACAAAACATAGCATTTTGGCACAGTGGAAGAGAAGGCACTTGAAGTCAAAACTAGTTTTAATAGGAAGAGAAGAGAGAAGAAAATAGAAAAGATGTCTGCATATGTACAGGATGTAATTCATAAGATAGACACTCAACTAGGTTCTGGATCCAAACTGGTAGTAGAACTGACAGTGGCTAGTACTACAGAGGTGAAGAATCCCGAAGCTTACATTTCTACCATCACTTCTAATTCTGACCCTAAGGACAATGAACCTCTAGCTTTCAGAAGGGTACAAAGGAAGAAAGTGGATCAACCACTGGTAGAGCAGAAGAAGGTAGATCCTAGGAGAAGACTTGTTAGAAAGGCAACTAAACGTACTGCACCACCACCTCTAGCAAGGAAGCCTATACAAAAGAGGAAATCAATCACATCTACACCGGCAACCCCAAGCAAAAAGAAGAAGAGCGATGATATTGAAACTGGTAAGACTAAAATGACCTATGCTGAGCTAATTGATGAAATTACAAAATATGGAATTTTGAAAAATGTATCTATGTGTTATGAGAACTTAGAAGAAAATGAGCAAAATGAAATAGAAGAGGCTATTTTGTTACATATAGACATTTATAAGAAAGCCTTAATATAAATTTTGAAGGAGATACCTCTATCTTTGTATAATAAACTTGATGCTAGAAGACTTGACACTATCAAGAGAGATAGGGAGATTAAGGAAGTAGCACTTTTGGAAATGTGTGGTTCTATAAACGAGGAAATGAAAAGATGCATAGATGTTGCAAATAAAATAGTTTTCAGTATTAAAACCTGGTAGATAAGCCTTATGATGGGCAGAGTTAATGAGGTGATAAATGAGACCTGTAAGGGTTGGACCAAATTCTTCCAGAAGAATCTAGATTTTATCACATCTCATGAAGAATTTGAAAAGGCTACATCTTCCACCATTTCAGATAAATCAAAAGGGAAAGGTATTTTGGATAGTTCAACTCCAATTTTGAATACATCGGCAGTAACTATAGATATACAGACACAACCGGCTAAGGAAAGTGTACAATCTGTACTGGCTGAAACTATTTTTGAGGAAGGAAATGTACAAGATACTGTAAATATTATGGATAATACTCCACCAGTAGTAATTGACACTGCACCAAGTGGTGAAGCCACCGGTGCAAAAGAGGTTGTAGAGGATAAGGTAAAGGGAACTGAATCTACACCGGGAGTTAAGACTGATTCCCTGACAAAGGTTTTGGCAATTAACACTTCTCAAGTTGAGAAGAAATCAGTCACTGAGATGAGTCCCACTGAAGTAATGATGATGGCAACTCAAAACATATTGGAGGGTACTGCAGACAAGGGAATAATTGATCAATCAATTATAGTATTGCACAGATTGATACCTGATTGTCAGATTGAAGATGGAGCAAGCCCTTATGGCAAGCTCAAGACTCTAACAGAACATATTTCTAACAATTTTCAATCTTTGAGGTAGATTGCAGACCAACAGGCTTTAGAAAGATTCACTACAACTAAAAGAGAAGCCTTTGACCAGATCATAAAAACAAAGAAAAAGAAAATTGAAGCTAAACTCATTCTTATTGAAAATTGTTTGAAACAAGGTACAAATATCTACAGAGTGTGTTGTAACATAGGAATTCTTATAGAAAATGTAGATAGAAGATTAAAGGAGTTACATGATAAGGTAGCTAGCATTGCAAACTCTTTTGATGGATTAACCGCACTAACAATATCTATTGATGGACAAATTTTGTCCTTAGAGAGCCAAATTTTTGCTTCTAAGAAGGAGAGAGATAAAGTCATTAGGAGATCAAGAAGTCTTAGAGGATTGGTGAGTCCCAGATTGGATTCACTAGGTATTCATAAGAGAGAGTACATGGACATGATTGCTAAACCCACACCGCCAGAAGTCAAGGAGAAGGAAACACTTGCCCACTTACTAAGTGGACTAGCATCCATATCTGACACCTTCAAAACCAGTTGGGATACATATCTTCAATTGTTGGATAAGGCTTACCCATAAATTTTGAAGTTGGTCAAGCTCCAGCGAAATTAACAGTATTCATTTATTCTTTTGTTCTGAATTCTTTCAATTCTTTCACCAGTCTTTGGCATTGATGCCAAAGGGGGAGTATGTATATATGTGAAAAATATCATAAAATGTCACATGCAAAGGATATCAGGATATCAGAAGGAGTGCATTGCTCAAGGGGAGCATATTTTAGTTGAACCGGCAGAGAATCCATTGTTCACATGAGTGTTGCCATCAATGCCAAAGGGGGAGATTATTGGTAATTGACACTCATCAGATTCATTTTGTTGTCATTGATGGCAACAAGATTAGATGGAAATCATTTACCAGCATAAGGAGGCATATACCGGTAGACACCGGCTTTGGAGCATTCAGAGCTACACCGGTACCGGCACCGGCACCGGCACCAGTACTCGAAGGAAGCCGACATCAAAGAAGATTTATTTAGTAAATCATTTTGTAATTATTGTCGAAGCCAACATTGTATATCTTTTGTAATGCATTATAAGCTGACATAAGGCATATTGTTTGTAATGGGTATATAGGTCAGTCTACTAGGTTATTTTGAATATGACATAGGATGCGACATAGGAGAATATAGTAGAACTATATAATGTGAAGTATATGTACGTAGATCATTTGTATGCGAATGTTATATCATGCAATCATCTGTAGATATTTTGGATAGAATTCTTGAAGGAGAAGAGATACTGGTAGTAGTGTTCAGGGTTTATGAACCAGTACAGAGCAGAGCTAGAACCGGAACTCTATTTGGCATAGCAGATGCAATTTTGAGTTCATTTTTATTGTTTTACTTTATCAGGAACCTTGTAGTTAGTGAGACTCTTTAGTGATGAGCAGTATTCTCTTGGCAGTGTGCCTTCTGTTAGGATTCCCAAAGATACTGAGAGGGGGGGGTGAATTAGTATCTTGTCGATTAACAGATTTTCTTAACTTATTAAACAAATTGCATTCCAAAATAGTGTATCGGTAAACCAGAAATAATGCAGTAAATAAGATCAATAACCACAGCATAGAAAGCACACCATAACACAATATTTTTAATGAGGAAACCCGGTGTGGGAAAAACCTCGGTGGGATTTGTGACCCACAATATTCACTCACTAGCTAATAAATGAATATTACTTACAATAGGGGCCTGCACATGCAAGAAGGCCAACTGCCTAAAGCTCACTGCTTAATTACAAAAAGGGGAAGTCTCACTGACTTACAAAAATGGATTATGCAAATCCAATATCATGTACTACTTTAGTTCAACATTTGCTATGCCAGGTTCAGTACCAATTTAAGCCTATACAACTTCCATAAGCCTTATTCCAAAATCTGCCTTAATATTCGCATCTGCCTATTACATTCCATACTTCCATTACATGCTTAAACAAATGATCTACAAGATCTCATACTTATATGAGTCCTATTACAATTCACCTTGTCGGCTTACAAAAATAATTTACAATTAAATACAAAATAAAATCCTGTCGGCTGGGGTGTTGGTAATCATCTTTGCCATTGTCGGTGTCAGTGTCAGTGTCGGTGCCATAGGATTGTAAGGTTGCCATCAATGACAATACCTTCAATCACCTACAATTTCTCATTGGAGTGTGCATTTTCCAACACCTTCCTACATGTGCAAGCCCCCATTATATGTGATATCCTTTCATATGGCCAATGAACTGATATTGTGGGTCACAAATCCCATCGTGGTTTTTCCTCTTTGAGGTTTTCCACATACAAATTTTGTATGTTATGGTGTTCATTTATGTGGATGGTTTATTTTCTTCAAGTTATATGTTTATTTGTTTACCAGTTTATATGTGTATGGTATAAAAGGATAAAATCTTGTGTTACCAACAAAACACTGATTCACCCCCCCCCCCCCCCTCGATGTTCTTGGATCCCAACAGAACATGCAACATCACCAAATATCTCTCTAAGATCATCTGCAACATGCAAGAACCATCGGGTTGGCCAGAAAGTTGTATAACATGAAGTATACCACCTAACCAATAAAATCTTTAATAACGCACACCACGATCAATGCAGACCACCAAAATTCATAGAACACAATTGAAGAACATCAACAAGCAACGTGAATTCCTCCGCAACAACCGCAACAATTTGGATAACTAGAATCATCAGTATTTTGCCACTAGAGCTCAAGAATACCAACAACAAACTGAAAGATATGCTTATGAAGTTATAAATCATGAACCATCTGAACTGAGGACACACATGAATGTCCCAAACACTCTCCAAAATCTGTACAACATAAAGAATCAATTTCAGAGCAACACAAACTTGAAATCACAACTCTGCAATACATAACCAATAGAAAAACCAATCATCCACACCGGATCACATAACCTGATCAAACCATCTTCCAGAACATTGAAACTCATACTGAATCAACTAGAGATAAGTATCTCAAAACCCATTAATCCACATCAGCATATATGCAACCAAACCAACTCTCTGCAACACCGAAGCACAAGAACATAGGAATATGTTTTTGATTAAGGAAAACCAAGTTTTAAGGGACCCAAAAATCACTTACATGTCGAAAAGAAAAGCATTAGAGAAAATAGAGAGGATAGAACAAAGAGAGAAAGGCTGCAAAAGAACAACACAAAAGACAACAGCTAGAGAAAAGAATAGCAAAAGGCCAGCGAAAGACTGGCACACCTAAAACAAAATTAGAGCATTTAGGTGAATGAACATAGGAATATGTTGACATCAATGAAGACAACACATTCCAACAACTCTAATATCCAACAAGTGATGCAATGAGTTTAGTGAGTTGGTTTGTCTTGTATTCTGATGATCAAAGTCTACGGATTAAAGGGTTTATAGAGGATTGTGTATAGATGATCAAGTATAATTTTCAGAGGTCCACATGAAGATTTCAATGAGTTATGGATATCTGTGTTGTGGCTGGCTTTTTAGTTATTCTATGATGTCAGAGTGTTCATTATTTTTATCTATATTGCTTCACATTGTAATATCTTATTTTGCAGATCTGGAGGATTGTTTGGGACATTAGTGTGTATCTTCTATTCAAGTGGTCCATGATTTGGAGCTCTGCAAGTTATTTTTCAAGGTTGGCAGTCGTTGCAGTTAGTGTTCTTGAAGTTCAATGTAATGATGATATGATTCTAGTAATTTGAGTTGTTGCAGATGTTGCGGTGGTAATTCATGATGCTTGTGGATGTTTCTAGATCATGTGCCTTTTGATTTGGTTGTCCGCATTGATCATTGTGCGTGTAATTGGTGATTTTATCTGGTGTGATGGTGTTCTTCATATTTGGGGCCAACCAAATGGTTTTAGCATGTTGCAGATGTTTGATGCATAATTCTTGGAGGTATTTCATATTCAAGGCATGTGATATGGGTCTGTGCTATGTCTTATCCGACATTGTTTGGTCTACATTTGATTTTGTAGCGTGTGTGGTTATATTTTTTGTAATTAGGTGAAGTGCATTGAGCCGACCTTATCTAAGGTTGATGTCATGTATAAATAAATACAATATCTTTGTAATTAAGTGTGTATGTGCATGGATGAGAATCATAATGTATGTGCACTGAATGTATGCATCTTTTGGAGGTAGAGAAGAAGTGTGAGAAGAATTAGGTTGTTATGTGCTTAACCAAAACTGTAACCAAGCATTAGGAGATGCTACTTTCTTAGTTCATGATCTTTCAGATGTAATCCGGATCTATTTGTAGGACAATGAGTCTTCCCCAAGGTTGTAGCCCTTGTTGTTTTTTAGCAGTGAGCTCTAGGCAGTGTGCCTGAATGCATGTGCATTCCCCATTGTAATATTTCATATACTTCTAATAGCGTATCATCATATTGTGGGTAGGTTCCCATAGTGGTTTTTTCCTTGATCGGGTTTTCCACGTCAAAAATATTGGTGTTATGTGTGTTCTTGATGTGTTGTTGATCCATGCTCTCATTCTTTATTATCAATTCTGAGAATAAGTTTGTAAGTTTGTGAGACAACTGATTCACCCCCCCCCCCTCTTAGTTGTCTACCGGTTATCAAAGATATTTCATCAAATACCACCACCTCTTTTGACATTAGAATTTTGTAACTTTAAAAAATTTAAATCTCTCATACTAAGTATTTAAATTTAAATTCAAATGAGCTTGAGTGGCTGATAAAATATGTCAAATACGAGTGTGCTAAAGCTAACCTAAT
Source organism: Cryptomeria japonica (assembly GCF_030272615.1). Classification (NCBI taxonomy): domain Eukaryota; kingdom Viridiplantae; phylum Streptophyta; class Pinopsida; order Cupressales; family Cupressaceae; genus Cryptomeria; species Cryptomeria japonica. The sequence goes on along the minus strand of NC_081414.1, from coordinate 381,075,501 downwards.
CGAAAATAAATTGATTGATGTTGAAGCTTCATCCTCTAGTCTATCTCCCAACACTAAGGACCATACTTTTGCAATACTTGATCTTAAGCCTAACCCTTTTTATGTATCACCTTACATAAATGGTCATAGTCTGAGTAACTGCATCATATATTTTGGGGCCTTAGATAATGTAACTCCTACATCAGTAGTAAGTGTTACAAGATAGGGTTGTCGTTGCACCAAAAGATCGACCTGTCAATGCCCGATACAACCACTAGACTTATAGAATCCATAAGAGGTTATTAAACCATGTCCTGAATCCCCACCAAGGACATTGGCCCACTGCCAACAATCCCCCTCCTAGCATCATTCATCGTGTCTTGCGTGATTTGAACCTATGACCAAGCTCTGATACCACTTGTTACGAGCTAGGGTTGTCGTTGTACCAAAAGATCGACCTGTCAATGCCCAATACAACCACTAGACTTATAGAATCCATAGGAGGCTTTTAAACCATGTCCTGAATCCCGGCAAGGGACGATGGCCCACTACCAACAATAAGAGCCCTAGGATTATCCATGAATAAGACTTTTGGTAATTGTGTAGCACCCGCCAACAAACCCCAAGGAACTTACACTAACAACCTAGAAATGGAGTAATTTTTTTTTGTTTACTAATTAAGTTTCCATTATACATACTCTAGGCAACATGTTTAAGAATTAGTTCACTTAATTTCATCTTAGTGTTGGATTTTAAACATTGATTGTCTAATTATGTTCTTGACATAAGCGGAATATGCTTACATAATCTCATATAGCTCCCTAGGGCACATTGACGTCACTACTTTAATTCAATATCTACTCTATGATTCTTAACCCTTGCATTAGATTTACAACAAACATGACAATGCACATATGCACCTAACTACCATAATATTCTCACACAAGAATATGCCACATGGGCTGCCCTCTAATATCTTAATGAATTCTACCTTCCATAATGCTTAGAAACTACATAACTAAATATGAAATAAACCCCTCTATACAATATCTCCTTCTAGGAACCCAAACCATATAATCCTACATATTTACATGCCTTAGCTTACCTAATGCATTGATACTTCATACTCTTTCTAGTGCTTGACCATGAATGGGAAGCTTCTATCAAATGCATAATACTTAGGATTACCTATCCTTAAGCCTAACATGGTCATTTCACCACCTATGAGTATAATGCACCTAATTTGATGATCTATCACACAATACATGGACCTAAGTTATGTTACCATCTAATTAAGACATCACTTAATCTCAATCTTACACATAATGCAATGCATAACCACTAACCTCTCATGCTTATGCCTTGACATAATAAGTATGAGGTACTACCACTACCATGATGATAATGTCTACATTGCTGCCCACTCACATAATAAATTACTTATAAGCCATTCTATCTAGTGCTGTCATAAAATGCATGCATACTAGCTTATCTATACTTCTTTATGAACATTGACAATATCTACACATTGATTGTTTATTGCTCCCACCTTAATAATGCATACTTAACTATTTATGTTCCTTAATGTAATTAGTCTTCTAAGTTGTCATGATTTTCAGCCTCATGGCTGATTTAGTTTCTATGATGCTAACTAATGTCTCTATTATATGTCATGTTTTATTACTCTATCATCATTGGTTTGACAAGGTCTTTGTTAATAGTCACTACACAAGTTTAAGGGGCATATAAACAAGATCTAACGTCTAATTGTGTTGCATCCACATTCACATGAAAAATACATATTTTTCATATACTATTTCCTTTCCATTGATTTAAGCACAACATAATGAAAGTAAGCAAAGCATCTTCTTCTTCTTTTTCTTTATAATATGAATATGATCACATCTCCATTACATAACATATTAATACCACATAAATTGTATATATTGTTGATCCAAGACTATTCTAATCATGAGCATTTAAGATACAACTTACTAAGTTTAAGTTGCAACATAAGTATGGCAAATTCATTTCAAAGGTCTATGTCTTCTCATCATGTTTACAATACTTTTCAAATAAGGAATACTACCTACATAGATATGTTACATCTCCAACCATTACATAACAATGCAATATGATGGTTCCATCGATTGCCCAAATCTAATGTGTAATCATGGATACATAGAATACTACTATTACATGGTCCGTATAATCATGAGATTTACTCAATTTTTTCAAGTGATTTTTACACTATTACAAAACAAGTACATTTCAATAATCATGAAGTTTCCAATACATAAATCTACTCCAAAAAATCCATAGGCATCACGAAGAAAGGTCCAAGTCCATGCATGAAGAAGCACAGCAACAAGAAGGGAAAAATCCCAATGGCAAAAAAATCCAACCACTTGACCAATGTGGAACCTACAAGGAACCACCCCCCGAGCTAGGAGATGTTTCTAGCTCACAACATACACTCTACTCCTAGGTTTATGCTTAGGACCAAAGGAACTAACACCAAGAAGGACTCCCATGTACATGGACCAAACACCAATGCAATCAACAACCAAAGTGACTCCCAAAGGCCGACACATCATCAAGACATAAATGCTAATATAAAACATAAGGGAAACACATGTACAAAGGAGTGTCATCACATGTCCTACTAGACATAAGGCTCTTGCCTAAGGGCATGCAGAGCCATCTCAACCTTTGAGAAACCAAGGGAGATTGGCTTACCATCTCCACGGTCTTCTCATGCTCAGCCTAAAACATCCTCCCTAGGACTGAGTCATGAGGCACTATCAATTATTATATTTTTAATTGTCTAACTACCCAATCCCATTCATTAATTAGTTATCACTTGATCAAAACAAGGTAAACTCCCTTACGCCTAAGAGGTATGGAATTCATGCATCCTTACAAGGAACCTCATGATAGTCCATCTCTCGTGACCCTGGGTGTCGCAAAGGAGCCCACTCCCTTTACATGGACCCATAAACAACATTTCAAGAGGCTCTAAGCTAATTAAGTAAATCTAAAATAAAACATCATGCAGTACCAAACCATGCATAGACACATACTCATGAAAGTTAAACATCGACGTACAAGAGAAATGAGCCTCTTGACCAATGAAATACATAAACCAAGTCATAATGTTGTTGCAACCAAAATAAATATAACCCCAACAAGGTCTTCACACTCGATGTCCTTAACATTGACAGCATAAGTAACCCAACTCCCATGGCAAAACATCATGAAACATATCCAAATAACAATACAAGTCTTGCATCCAAACAATGGCATCAAAACTAAAACTAAAATCAATCTAAAAAACAACACATGCAAGACAACCTCTGGTACCAAAATGCAACATAACACATTAAGTAAGGTGACATCCACAATAGAAGACAATAAAATAAGTTGGGGCAATGTTTATATTGCGCTTGGCCCGCGCTTCCCCCAAATCACAGCTGAACTTTATATTTAAACATTTAAAACTCATACACCCAATAATATATAAACTTACACAACAATTTGAGAACATACACACACAACATTTGAATTACTAAGCACATATTCTCCCCCAAACTTTCCAACACATTAAATACAAATAGTGAATGTATCGAACCCATCGAATGGGTGTTTAATTCAGCACACCCCATTCGAATATAAGTGAATCCAAACAACAGGCGACATCTCGTAAAGTGGGCAGAATTAGACAACCATCCAAGCACCATGAAATCGTGGTGTTGTGTTGTGCACCCACCATGACATGGGTGGTGCAGTGCACCCACCATATCATGGGTGGTGCAGAGCACTCACCACGTCATGGTGGTGTTGTTGCACCCACCATGTCGTGAGTGGTGCTATGCACCACCAAGACATTGGTGGTGCAGTTCACCCACCATGTCGTGGGTGGTGCACCACCACAACATTGGTGGTGTTGTTGCACCCACCATGCCATGGGGAGGATGCTATGCACCACCACGCCATGGGTGGTGCAACAACATCCACCATGTCATGGGTGGTGCTGGCACCAAACCCATGATGTGGATATTATAACTGTCATGCCCAAAATTTAGGGCAAGAACGGGAATTTTTTTTTAAAAAAACATAACTTAAAACATTAAATTAGCAAAGAGATGCTCTAACATGTTTTGCCTTAACTATGTGAGACTTAACTTAAACCTCTATCTCAAGTAAACAAAAATAATTTAAATCATATGCGGAAAACTAAAAGAATTATTATACCATTTTCTCAATTTTTATCCATAACTTATTTTAAATCATCTCCCTAAAATAAAATTTAAGAAAATAAGATCAATCTCCAAAAGTCGTTTAGTGCATTAAGGAACTAATTAAATTAGTCCTAGTACTTTGTTTATAACGTCTAAAAGTTTAATTTAAATCAATAATCAAAATGTGCTTAAAATTAAATTGACAAAAGGGCCAATAAATTTCAAAATGAATAATTTACCTATAAGTTTAGATAACTCCCCATAACCAAAATGAATTTTACCCAATTTCCTATAAAAGTACTAAATGTTTAGACTTTGAAAATATTATTAAGTTTTTCAACATCTTTATAATACCCTAATGGTTTATCAAAAACAATTAACTAACCCATATGTTTATTAAGACATATATAATTTATAACACTTAATAGATTATTCAATCTAAAAATTTGTCTTATTCTTTTACATTTTAAACTCTATGTATAAAAGTATATATATATATATATATATATATATATATATTTCATAAATATGTTTTAATATTTAACCTAATCACATGAAAACCCTAACATTCTTTTATTATTATAAAAATGCTCTTTTTTTTTTTTTTTGAAAACATCTTATTTCCCTTAAACCCCAAAATGTGCTTGGGCTAGGGCTTTTATAAAAAAAAATTTCAAAGCTTGCAGGGCCGAACGGATTTCAGGGAGGGTTTTGGGAGAGGCGGCAGCGAAATTCTTCTCGGCCGAGCGCCACCCACTGTGTGTCCACACAATGGCGGTGCCGCAAGCGCCACCCACTGTGTAGGCACACAGTGGCGGTGCCTTGGCGCTGCTCCACTGTGTGAATACACAGTGGGGTTCGGCCCACTCCCGAACCCTCTTTTTTTTCTTTTTTGTTTTTTTTAAATATTTTTTTATATTTAATATATATATATATTATAATTATAATCAATTTCCAAAAATCTTGATAAAGTAATTTTATTCTCTACTATGCCAAAATATACTATTGTAATCTGAATTTAAACAATGTGTTTTCTTTTTTTTTTGTTGTATTTTATTTATCAAATCAAAGATAGACTATTTGCTTTCTACAATTATTTAAATGACAAATTTAAATAACTTATCCAGCAAATTTATTTTCTCCAATTATTTAAATGATAGATTTAGATAACTTATCCAGCAAATATATAAATAGGTTATTATTTAAAATAGATAGGCCCTTTAACTTTTCATTTACTTTCTGCAACAGAAGTAATTAACAAAATTAAATAAACTTAAAACAGCAACTATAGGACTATGAAAATATTTAAATCAATTAGTCTATTTAACTCTAGATTTTATTTTTCTGCAAATAAGCAAATGACAGAATTTAATAATCCTAAACAGCAACTTTATTTATCGAGAAGTTATTAAATAAAACTATAGAGATGGTTATTTTAACTTTAGACTTTATTTTCTGAAATTAAAATAAAATCACAGATTTAAATAAACTAAGATTGCACTTCCATAAATAGATCTAATTGTTTGTTTCTAGCCTTCCACTTGCATGCTAAACCATTGCATTATTTCTCTATTTAATTTCATAAGGATAAAAGAATAAAATAAATTTCTTGCTTTTCAAATATTAAATACTCAACAAAGAATTGATTTCAAAACTTTAGGAACTAAATTTAGAAACATTCATTTCTTGTCTGCAGTATAGCATAAAACAATATTTCATCTCTTTAAAGTACATTTAAAATATGAAGTAACCTTCAATACAAATGGATCTCTCATTTCTATTAAATGAGGATCTTGAAAACATTTGATACATTTCTTTTCAAAAAATAGATACGACATAATTTCCTATTACATAGTTGCAACTTAAAAACATAAATTTTCCATTTCCAAATCTTTTCTGTAACAAATAAAACCAGCAACCTCTACTTGTCCTCTATCCTTTCTTCCAACCACCTGCAAATAAAACATAGGCTATGACCATGGAGTGCTCACCTCCCAACCAAGGCTAACTAGTAGCCACCCCCGAGCTTGGAGAACCAAGCCCTCGACAAGATTACACACATGCAAATACAGTAAACAAGGGGAAAACAAATGCAACACATTCCCAATCCTAGGGCTACACTGCACCACACATTGTGATGTCTTTTCAAGGGTGGTAGTGGACCAAGTACCCTGAGAAGACTGCAAGTATGGTAAAATTAATAGCCACCTCATGGCAAACCAAAAACATCATAAGTATAACAACCCCGCATTCCTTATGCCCCACAAGGCATTCATGTCTTATTCCCCTCCTTATGACCCCCAATGCATAAACAAGCCATGCAACAAGGGTCACATAAAATCCCTTGTGATCACTCTTATAACGAGAGCCTCTCACTCAAGGGTTGTCACTTCTACCACCCACAAGACCATCCTCTCTCCCAAGAGTAGGAGGCCTTGATTACTCCCAAAGCACATAAAATGCCATACAAAAGTAAAACATAAAACACAATAATTTTCCAAGGGAAAACATGCAAGAGAACTAGACTTTTTACACAAGATATTCTTTCAATATAACATTCAATATGAAAACACATTACAAGTAAGATGAAACCAACCTTCAACTGCCCAAGGGTATGTTATTTTTGTTGAGGAAGAGCAGCCCAATTCCACAAGTCTCTCCTTTCTACACTTAGCCAAATTATTAATTCAAAATCTATCTTTTTCCTTTCAAAATTCCTTGTCTCCAAAAATGGAGAATGGGTGACTACCCACAAAATCTCTCATTCTTGCTTAAGAAGACCCTAGTGAGAGTTCCCACAAGTTTCTAAAACTGAAAAGGAAAGGTAGGAGAAAATGGGAAAGGGATCTCACATCCAAAAGGAAAGTTTACAACTTAGATGATCCTTCTAATTTCAATTTTCGCACAACTTAGAAAAGTCACTTTTTAAGGTGTCAAAAAGGTCACATGAGAGTTGGTACATGCCTAAAATTACTCCTAAGTCTTAAGTATACCTTATGGGCTTTAGGAAACCCTATTAAACTACCCCTACGTGTCCATTTAACCCTTTTTAAACCCATCTGAAGTTAATTTTCAGGTCAAACTTAAGTTGACCATCCCAAAGATTCTTTACCCAAGGCATTTATGGAATCATATTAAATTAATTGAAAAAAACTATAGTTAAACAACTCCCTCCAAGAGACAAATTTAAAAACTCAAACATAAATCAAAACATGTGTCAAGTGACACAAAGAAAATACTTTTACAAAATTATACATGAAATCTTGTCTCTTGTTGGATTTACACAAATAAACAAAATTCAATTTAACATTCATGCAACAATCACTTTCACAAATAAAATATGATACAAGCGGGGTGTTGTCTCTCCAAATAGACAAACCCTGGTTTTACGAAAGTACATAGGTCTAGGTTTGGTTCTCCATAATATTTCCATGGTCACATGGATAGTTTTCCTGCACATCTCAATTACACATTAGTAATTTCAAACACATGATTAAGAATACACATCAAACACTCTGCATACAATATACATTAAATCAATACATCTTGCATCCAAATAACTCAACATAAGCAATTATCATATTTCTCATAATTTCAATCCATATAAAACATGCATCCTATTTCTATCATCATAGGAAAGTCCTACAAATCCATAAATGACATACATCATCTCAAATTTATCTTATTCTAGAATCATATAGAGTTCTATAACATAAAGCATATAAATGAAGCATCAACATATAGCATTGTTATCCGAAACATGGAATAATATAAGTTCTAAATCCATAATGCATAAAAATAAAGCATCCATAATAGTCTCAACATAAAAAACACTGAACTGCTAGACCGAGTCGGGGTAGGGCCTCACACCCTCCCCCTCTAGGCATGAACTTCCTCCTGGAGTTCATGAAAAAGATGGGGGTACTCTGATCTCATACGTGTTGCATCCTCCCATGAAGTTGTAACCTCATCATAGCAATCCCACTGGACCCTAACCTTTTCCAGCTCTCAACCTTGAAGGGCCAGCGTCCAGCATGCCAAAATGCGAATGGGCTCCAAAGCTAGCTGCCCGTCCGACTCCACCTACAAGGCATCCCAATCGAAAATATGAGACTCATCATAGATATATTTCCTCAAAACTGATACATGAAACACATCGTGGATGCATGATAGGGTAGGTGGCAATGCTAAATGGTAGGCAACTGGTCCTATCCTCTCAAGGATTTCAAATGGTCCTACAAAGTGAGGTGCGAGCTTAGAATCCTTTCCGTAATAGATTGGACTCTTATGCAATTGCACTCTCAAGAAGACTCTGTCTCCAACCAAGTAGCTACAATCTATCCTCTTCGCATCTGCATATTTCTTCTGTCTATCCTGAGCCTCTCTAAGATGCTACCTAATCAAATCCACCTGTTGTTCCATATCCCGAACTATCTCAGGACCAATAGCAACTCTGTCCTCTATGCAGTCCCAACTCAACGGTGTCCTGCAAGGTCTGTCGTATAATGCCTAATAGGGTGACATCCCTAAAGAAGTGTGATGCCCATTGTTATAAGAAAACTCCACTAAGGGAAGGTACTCTTTCCATCTGGTCTGATGATCCATGACATACATGTGAAGCATGTCCTCTAATACCTGATTAACCCTCTCTGTCTGACCATCCATTTCTGGATGATAGGCTGTACTGAAATTGAGCTTAGTGCCCATAGTTGCCTATAATGCCTTCCAAAAGGAAGAAGTGAAGAGGGAATCCCTATTAGAAATAATCTTGTGTGGCACGCCATGAAGTCTGACAATGTCTTGCAAGAACACCTATGCTACTGCTGGTGCTGTGAAGGCAGTATGAACTGGTGAAAAGTGAGCCACTTTGGTCAACTTATCAACTATCACCAAGATGGCATCATGGTGACGGGATGACATAGGAAGACCAATGATGAAATCCATGGATATAGTATCCCACTTCCACTTTGGTATAGCATGAGACTGGAGCAACCCACTAGGATGGTGGTGCTCCACCTTTACTCTCTGACACTCGAGGCATCGGGCTACTAACTCAGCAATGAGCTGCCACATTCCTGGCCAATGATATAGCTGTCTCAAGTCAGCATGCATCTTCTTGACTCCTTATGCACTCTCGCAATCCCCCGGAAGAAGGTACATAGATGCGCCCTCTATAGCGTAATAGTCCATCGGACTCCAAAGAATAATCCACATATTTCCCCTCTAGAGTATCCTGAGACCATATCACCTGACAAACCTCTGAATACCATCCATCCTCTGGAAAATGCTACAGTATATGGTCTCTCAAATTCGTGCCCATAGATATGGTGTATACCTCGTGATGTCTCCTACTCAAAGCATCTGCAACTACGTTTTCCTTTCCTTTGATGTAGTGAACGTCAAAATCATATTCGCACAAGAACTCCATCCATCTCCTTTGTCGTGCATTAAGGTTCGGCTGAGTGAATATGTACTGAAGACTTTGATGGTCTGAATGAAGCTCAAAATGGTAATCCAAAAGGAAGTGTCTCCACCTCACAAGTGCATGCACTACTGCTGCAAGCTCAAGGTCATGAGTAGGATAATTAAGTTCATGAGTCTTTAGTTTCCTAGACTCAAATGCTATAGCCCTACCATCTTGCATAAGGACTACTCCTAAACCCTCTAGGGAAGCATCTGTACAAACCATGAAGTCAGCTAAGGGATCTGGTACTACAAGGATAGGTGTGCTAGTAAGTGCCTTCTTGAGTTCCTGAAAGGCCCTCTCACACTTCTCTGTCCACTCAAATTTCTTCCCTTTATGCTGAAGAGAAGTAATAGGATGAGCGACTTTGGAGAATCCCTCGATGAAGCGTCGGTAATAGTCTACTAAGCCCATGAAGCTCTTGACCTCTATCACACTGGTTGGCGCTGGCCAATCCATAATAGCTCTAATCTTGGATGGGTCTACTGAGATCCCATCACCGGAGATAACATGCCCAAGGTACTTGACCTCTGATCGAAAGAAAGCACACTTTGACAAACTGCTAAACAACTGATTGTCCCGCAAACACTGCAATACCTGTCTCAAGTGCTCCTCATGCTCCTTCTCATTCTGAGAATATATCAATATATCATCGAGGAACACAATCACAAAGCGGTCCAAAAATGTGTGGAATACCCCATTGATGAGACTCATGAACATAGAAGGAGCATTCGTAAGACCAAATGGAACCATGGTGAACTCATAGTGGCCATATCTAGTGCGAAATGTGGTCTTGTGGATATCACTTTCCACTATTCTCAACTGATGGTATCCTGACTTCAGATCAATTTTGGAAAATACTTTGGCACCCTGAAGTTGGTTGAATAAATCATCGATTCTGGGCAAAGGATATTAGTTTTTGATGGTTACTTTGTTTAATTGACGATAATCCATGCATAATCAGAGAGATCCGTCCTTCTTCTTTACAAAGATGACTAGTGCACCCCATGGGGACATGCTAGGATGAATGTGCCCCTTCTCAAGGAGTTCCTCAAGCTGCATCTTGAGCTCATTAAGCTCATTTATGGTCATCCTATAAGGTTCTCTGGAAACTAGCTCAGCTCCTGGTACAAGGTCTATATGAAAGTCAATCTCTCTATGAGGCGGCATACCAGGTAACTCTAAAGGAAACACATCTGAAAATCCCTTAAGGATAGGATGGTCGTCAATTGATGTTTCTTTTTCATCCTCTTCCTCTCTACCACTGTTGGTGATGGCAAAAAGCTGACATCCCTTCCGCATGCTCCGCTTAAGCTACATTGTGGAAATCATACAAAGAGACACGGGTCTCTGAATCCCTGTGATAACTATGGGTGAACCATGATCATCCTCACACTTGATCTTTTTCATGCGGCAATCCATCTTGGCTTTGTGGGCATAAAGCCAATCCATGCCAAGTACGATACCATAAGATCCAAGTGGTGTCACTCTAAGGTCTACTAAAGTGGTGGTCTTGCCAATCTGCAGCTGACATGCCCTAACCTCTGATTCCACTGACACTCTAGCCCCTGAAGCTAACTCCACTTCCCAACTGACACCCTGTCTAGTTGCCACTAGCCCGCAACGCTCCACAACCAATGGAGATATAAAGGAGTCAGTAGCTCCTGAATCAAATAATATAGATACACTGTTACCTTTGATCATACCTGCAGCCTCAATGACCGTGTCCTGATGCTCAGCCTAGGGGTTGTCAACCGCTACGAATACTCTATGGGACTTGCCCATATCACCAACTATAGGCTCTAAAGCGGTCATCCGCTGATTTCTTGCCATTTGACCCTGAGGACAATCCCTCGCCATATGCCCCATGGCTCCACATGTAAAGCAAGCACCCCGTGCCTAAAACTGGGCGCCCTGAGGCCTAGAGAAAGCCTGCCCTCCGGTCCTGCTAGATCCACTGTACCCACCCTTGGAGGACTGCTGAGTCCTCGCTGGAGGTGTGTAAGGCACCTGAGCTCTCTGATCTCGCCTCTGACCCTGAGACTACCACTGCTTGGGCTTTGTGCCCTGCTGATACTGTGGAGGCTTCTGCCTCTGGTTCTGTTGTGACTGTTGCGAAGGAGGGGGTTTGGAAAACCCTTGTGAGTTTCTGTTATTTCCCATCCAATGGGGTTTCTGAAATCCGTATGTCTAGGGTGTAGGGTTTCAGTTCTGGAACCGATCCCTAGTATCCTATGGTCTGACCTGAATCTCCTCTGCTATCAGTGCCTTCTCCACGGCAACCTAAAGGCTCCCTGGAGTGGACATCCTCACTGGTCCTACTATGCCAACATTCAGCCCTTTGATGAAATGGTTAACGAGAAGTTTCTCAACCTTTAGATAGTCCACGTATGGCAAGAGCTCAAAGAATTTACTCTCGTACTGGGTCACTGAGAGACCCTTCTATTGGAGGTCATGGAACTCGTCTATCTTATGCTGTCTGTAATGCTCTGACAAGTACCTCTCCCTGAACCTCTCTATGAAAATCTCCATGTGAGAGTATCAGCAACCAAACCACACTTGTATTCCTCCTATCTCCACCATGTGGAGGTCGTCCCTCTCAACAGATGGACTGCTAAACGTGATTTTAGATTGCTCTCATAAGAGCGCAATGCAAAGCACCTATCAAGGCTCAACAGCCAAGTCTCAGCTTCTACCCCGTCAGTAGATCCCCCAAAAGATGGTGGATGGAGGCGCATAACCTCCCTAATAAGATCCCCTGGCTCCTGACGAGTTCTCTCATAATACACTGGCTCTGCCCCTGGAGGTGGTCTTGGTAGGTGCACAGACTCTGGCTCATTCCCACCCTGACTCTCTACTAGAATAGGAGGTGGACTCCTGCTCTGTTCCCTATCAACCGATCTATGACTCCCTGAGTTCTAATTTTCAACATGATGATCCCCGGCTGGAATCCTATCCTGGACTATACCAATTAGGTTCTGGATTTCTTCTAAGAGGTTTCGGTTTGGGTCAACAGGTTGTTCAGGAGGAGCCTCTAGGTTCACTTCCGGAACCAATTCCTCCCTAACTACCTCTTCGCGTGCTATGCGTACACGCCTAGGACCCCTTCCGCGCTTGCAAGCTTCTCACGTAGTCAGAGGCATCCTAAGAGAAAAATAGAATAAAATAAATTAAATAACTAATTTCTTTGGAAAAATATTTAATTAATTAAATTTAAATATCCTAGAAAATCAATATAATAAAATTAATTAAATAATTAAAGCGAAACGTAATGGAGAAAGGTTCCTAGTGTTGGAAGCCTTGCTCTGATACCAAAATATCATGCCCAAAATTTAGGGCAACAACAGGAAATTTTTTTTTAAAAAACACAACTTAAAACATTAAATTAGCAAAGAGATGCTCTAACATGTTTTGTCTTAACTATGTGAGAGTTAACTTAAACCTCTATCTCAAGTAAACAAAAATAATTTAAATCATATGCGGAAAACTAAAAGAATTATTATACCATTTTCTCAATTTTTATCCATAACTTATTTTAAATCATCTCCCTAAAATAAAATTTAAGAAGATAAGATTAGTCTCCAAAAGTCGTTTAGTGCTTTAAGGAACTAATTAAATCGGTCCTAGTACTTTGTTTATAATGTCTGAAAGTTTAATTTAAATCAATAATCAAAATGTGCTTAAAATTAAATTGACAAAAGGGCCAATAAATTTCAAAATGAATAATTTACCTATAAGTTTAGATAACTCCCCATAACCAAAATGAATTTTACCCAATTTCCTATAAAAGTTCTAAATGTTTAGACTTCGAAAATATTATTAAGTTTTTCAACATCTTTATAATACCCTTATGGTTTATCAAAAACAATTAACTAACCCATATGTTTATTAAGACATATATAATTTATAACACTTAATAGATTATTCAATCTAAAAATTTGTCTTATTCTTTTACATTTTAATCTCTCTCTCTCTCTCTCTCTCTCTCTCTCTCTCTCTCTCTCTCTCTCTCTCTCTCTCTCTCTATATATATATATATATATATATGTTTTAACATTTAACCTAATCACCATGAAAACCCTAACATTCTTTTATTATTATAAAAATGCTCTTTTTTTTTTTTTTGAAAACATCTTATTTGCCCTAAACCCCAAAATGTGTTTGGGCTAGGGCTTTTTCTTTTTTTTTTTCAAAGCTTGCAAGGCTGAATGGATTTCAGAGAGGGGTTTTGGGAGAGGCAGCGGCAAAATTCTTCCCGACCGGGTGCTGCGGCACCCACTGTGTGTTCACACAGTGGCAGTGCCGCGGGCGCCGCCCACCGTGTAGGCACACAGTGGTGGTGCCTTGGTGTTGCTCCACTGTGTGAATACACAGTGGGGTTCGACCAACTCCTGAACCCTCTTTTTTTTTATATTAAATATATTTATTTATTTATTTATTTATTTATTTATTTATAATTATAATCAATTTGCAAAAATCTTGATAAAGTAATTTTATTCTCTACTATGCCAAAATATATTGTTATAATCTGAATTTAAACAATGTGTTTTCTTATTTTTTGTTGTATTTTATTTATCAAATTAGAGATAGACTATTTGTTTTCTACAATTATTTAAATGACAGATTTAAATAACTTATCCAGCAAATTTATTTTCTCCAATTATTTAAATGACAGATTTAGATAACTTATCCAGCAAATATATAAATAGGTTATTATTTAAAATAGATAGGCCCTTTAACTTTTCATTTACTTTCTGCAACAGAAGTAATTAACATAATTAAATAAACTTAAAACAACAACTATAGGACTATGAAAATATTTAAATCAATTAGTCTATTTAACTCTAGATTTTATTTTTCTGCAAATAAGCAAATGACAGAATTTAATAATCCTAAACATCAACTTTATTTATCAAGAAGTTATTAAATAAAACTATAGAGATGGTTATTTTAACTTTAGACTTTATTTTCTGCAATTAAAATAAAATCATAGATTTAAATAAACTAAGATTGCACTTCCATAAACAAATCTAATTGTTTGTTTCCAGCCTTCCACTTGCATGCTAAACCATTGCATTATTTCCCTATTTAATTTCATAAGGATAAAAGAATAAAATAAATTTCTTGCTTTTCAAATATTAAATACTCAACAAAAAATTAATTTCAAAACTTTAGGAACTAAATTTAGAAACATTCATTTCTTGTCTGCAATATAGCATAAAACAATATTTCATCTCTTTAAAGTACATTTAAAATACAAAGTAACCTTCAATACAAATGGATCTCTCATTTCTATTAAATGAGGATCTTGAAAACATTTGATACATTTCTTTTCGAAAAATAGATACGACATTATTTCCTATTACATTGCTGCAACTTTAAAACATAAATTTTCCATTCCCAAATCTTTTCTGTAACAAATAAAACCAGCAACTTCTACTTGTCCTCTATCGTTTCTTCCAACCACCTGCAAATAAAACATAGGCTATGACCATGGAGTGCTCACCTCCCAGCCAAGGCTAACTAGTAGCCACCCCCAAGCTTGGAGAACCAAGCCCTAGACAGGATTACACACATGCAAACACAGTAAACAAGGGGAAAACAAACACAACACATTCCCAATCCCAAGGCTACACTGCACCACAAATTGTGATATCTTTTCAAGGGTGGTAGTGGACCAAGTACCCTGAGGAGACTGCAAGTATGGTAAAATTAATAGCCACCTCATGGAAAACCAAAAACATCATAAGTATAACAACCCCACATTCCTTATGCCCCCCAAGGCATTCATGCCTTATTCCCCTCCTTATGACCCCCAATGCATAAACAAGCCATGCAGCAAGGGTCACATAAAATCCCTTGTGATCACTCTCATAACAAGAGCCTCTCACTCGAGGGTTGTCACTTCTACCACCCACAAGGCCATCCTCTCTCCCAAGAGTAGGAGGCCTTGATTACTCCTAAAGCACATAAAATGCCATACAAAAGTAAAACATACAACACAATAATTTTCCAAGGGAAAACATGCAAGAGAACTAGACTTTTTACACAAGATATTCTTTCAATATAACATTCAATATGAAAACACATTACAAGTAAGATGAAACCAACCTTCAACTACCCAAGGGTATGCTAGTTTTGTTGAGGAAGAGCAGCCCAATTCCACAAGTCTTTCCTTTCTACACTTAGCCAAATTCTTAATTCAAAATCTATCTTTTTCCTTTCAAAATTCCTTGTCTTCAAAAATGGAGAGTGGGTGATTACCCATAAAATCTCTCATTCTTGCTTAAGAAGACTTTAGTGAGAGTTCCCACAAGTTTCTAAAACTGAAAAGGAAAGGTAGGAGAAAATGGGAAGGGGATCTCACATCCAAAAGGAAAGTTTACAACTTAGATGATTCTTCTAATTTCAATTTTCGCACAACTTAGAAAAGTCATTTTTTAAGGTGTCAAAAAGGTCACATGAGAGTTGGTACATGCCTAAAATTACTTTAACCCTTAGGTATACCTTATGGGCTTTAGGAAACCCTATTAAACTACCCCTAGGTGTCCATTTAACCCTTTTTAAACCCATTTGAAGTTAATTTTCACGTCAAACTTAAGTTGACCATCCCAAAGATTCTTTACCCAAGGCATTTATGAAATCATATTAAATTAATTGAAAAAAACTATAGCTAAACAACTCCCTCCAAGAGACAAATTTAAAAACTCAAACATAAATCAAAACATGTGTCAAGTGACACAAAGAAAATACTTTTACAAAATTATACATGAAATCTTGTCTCTTGTTGGATTTACATAAATAAACAAAATTCAATTTAACATTCATGCAACAATCACTTTCATGAATAAAATACGATACAAACGGGGTGTTGTCTCTCCAAATAGACAAACCCCAGTTTTACGAACATACATAGGTCTAGGTTTGGTTCTCCATAATATTTTCATGGTCACATGGATAATTTTCCTGCGCATCTCAATTACACATTAGTAATTTCAAACACATGATTAAGAATACACATCAAACACTCTACATACAATATACATTAAATCAATACATCTTGCATCCAAATAACTCAACATAAGCAATTATCATATTTCTCATAATTTTGATCCATATAAAACATGCATCCTATTTCTATCATCATAGGAAAGTCCTGCAAATCCATAAATGACATACATCATCTCAAATTTATCTTATTCTAGAATCATATAGAGTTCTATAACATAAAGCATATAAATGAAGCATCAACATATAGCAATGTTATCCAAAACATGGAATAATATAAGTTCTAAATCCATAATGCATAAAAATAAAGCATCCATAATAGTCTCAACATAAAAATGATTGAATTGCTAAAGCGAGTTGGGGTAGGGCCTCACAATAACATTAGCGAGCAAAAAGAGAGAGAAACAAGGGGAGGGTGACAGGGATAAGCATGGGGTAGCATAACATAGGCTAGCAACCCATCCAATATGGGTGCTAGAAAAATAACATGCCCTGAACCAAAATAACAATAACATTTTTTTAACAGTAGAATATTTACTAGAATTGCAAGAAAGAATTAAATGAGAGTTTGACAAACAAATTTCTCAGACAGAGATATAATACCAGATTCAAGGAAGACAATGGTGGTCTGAAATTTCTACAACAATAGATTCCAGACACAAGTATTCACACAATTTACATTACAATTAGATAACAGTAGAAATTTCATTTCTTTGTTTATCAAATCACATTACAAGAAATGAACTACACATTCTCTTCAGGCAGTGCCAAACACAGAGATTACACACAAGATTTTAATTTTGAAAGATAAGGAAAAGAGGGAAAAATAAATTAGAAACCAACCTCTTCCCTGAGTGATGGAAGAGAACCTCTGATGGAGAGCTTGCCCACTACCTCTAGCAACAACAACAATCCAAAACCAATTAAAACTCCCAGCCAAAGATTTGCAAAGACAAAATCCCCAAATTGTCAAAGTGCAAGAAGAAAAATGAGTGCAAAAGAAGAAGAAGAAGAACCCAAAAAAATGATTTTCACGACAAGCATAAAAAAGCTAAAGGAAGAACAGTAAAACCCTAGCCATCAAAACAACCAATGGGAATATTTCATTTTGAAAATATTTCCCTCTTCACTTAGCAATATAATAAACTTATTTTTTTTCTATCATCATAATAATCAAAACATTATTAAAACATTATAATATAATAGGTAGGGTAATTGTTTACTATTTACCCTTATTATTATTATTTCTAAAATATTTATAGCAACATAAATAAATAGACTTTATTAATTAGCTCAAAGGAATCAATTAATTAAATAATCAAACTTCACGATAATAGCTAAATAATAATTAAATTTCAACATTAAATAAATAAAGTAATTTAAGTAAACAAAATAAATAATTGAATAACCAATCAAAAAAAAAAAATTGAATAAGGATTAAAATTGCCAATAAATAAATAAGATCAATAAAGTGAAGTGATTAAATAACTCAATAAATTAAATCAATCAAAGACATTAATTATTAAAAAAAATCTCAATAATCCAAATAAATGTTAATTTAAATTCAATCACGAGAAATAATTAAATAATAAAAAATCGTTAAATTAAAATAACGCTATCACTGATAAAATCACAAATTATTATTAAATAATTACTCAACCGCAATAAATCATTTATCGCCAATTAAATAAATTAAACAATCAATCCATTACTAAAATCAATAAATCACAATTAAACAAATTAAATAATTAATCTATTACTATAATTCAATAATCACAATAAAATAAAATAAATAGACTAAATAGTCAAACTCACCATGTCACATACTCACAAATCATGACGACTGACACGACATGGCGAAATTCGCCAAGTCTAATGATAAGTACTCGACGACAACCTAGACCTAGAGTGTGGGTAGGGAACCAATGACACCTTTGAACCACATATTTGTCATTGGGAAGAGCAGAGGGAGCTCGCACCCGGTTGTCCGGAGGAATGAATGTCTTAGTACCTGCAACCACAAGGATGATATATATATATATATATAACAGGTAGATGGAGGGATATCGCAACGACACATCCCGCTCACAATGAGTGATGTGACGTTGATCCCCCATGAAGGCAGTCAAATAGTATCCATACAATGAACATATAACTCATGAAACATCACATCACAAGCAAATCAAAACTAGGGTTAGTATGTCCATTCCAAAATGAGGCATAATCCATAGAATCTATCAAAGCACATGATAATCAAAATGTTATTACTAACCATCTATGTATCATTCACGATATAATACATTTAGTCATTAACACCATAATAAACATCTAACCATGTAGAAATCATAACTAATCATGAGCATAGTCAATAACATCAAATAGTATAAGATCATGTAATGTTTATCATCAAAATCATCAACTGAGAAACGTAAATAGTCATAATCAATATCCATGCATAACATAAGTCAAATCATATCTAGCATATCCATCGCACAAAAATAAAGGTCTGATCAAGTCAATCCAAAATGAAACAAGAGTCTTCTCAAGAGTGGGCACTACAAAATGTTATTTAATGGATTATAAACAAATTTCCTTTAATTGGTCAGATTGAAAAATTCTTAAGTGTCCCTAGCAACCCATCTTGGGAAAAGATTCAAACTAACTATCTTAGTAGCTGACAACCTTGCCAATTATGGAATGGTTTTGAGAATAAGTTTTTGCAAAGATCTAGGAGGAGATATTCAAATGGATTGGTCTCCTAAACTCATTCCACCTGGTAACAAGAAAGTCTATTTGGAACCAGAAGCTAAAGTTAAGTTCACTATTTTGAAATCTGAGGTTCCTTGATAATGAGTTCTATATGAGGAAGCATAATTCGGAATTCATATGATGTTTTCATAAAACACAAATGGTGAGGATTTTCTTGGTACATATATTTCTTCTGAAATGTGGAAATTAGAGTTTGATGCCGATATCACCAAATGGAGAAAAATTCCCTTCATATAAGTTAGAGTTCAAGAATACAAGTTGTAATACCCTAAAAATGGTCACCTAAACCATGGGCCCCTAATCTCGACAACATCACCAAGGTCCTAACCAAAGGCCATTAAATCAATCTTGAGCACATAATTAATTCTTTAATCATCAAATGTTACATGGCAAATAATTACTCAATATTATTTAAATATTTATTTAATTAATTGAATCATTCCAAGAATATCATTTTGATCAATTATCCTATTTAATTTATTAAATATCTTAGTATATTTAATTAATTAATAAATTTGCCATTTAATCATGCAAAAAAGGAATTAATTTATCACAAAAGAGGAATTAATCACAAAGCAAGAGTTAAATTGAAAATAAAATAAAAGAATTGAATTGAGAGGAATCAAACTTGAGATATTATTTCTTCTTCTAAATTGAGAACTTGAAATCAGAAAAACAATTAAATTGAATTATTAATCATTTTCCAAAATTAGAACTCAAAGCTTTTGAGAAAAAGAAGTTCAGTTGCATTGAAAAGACTCTTTTCTTGAATAAATCAAATAATTGCATGGAATTGCCTATTTTTATCACAAGTGCATGGAATTAATTAATTCCTATCACCAATGCAACTCAAACTTATAATCTGAATGTATTTCAATTAAACTATAATTGGAATCTATCTCAAGGTTAACTAAATATGATTTCTCAATTATTTCAATTAATCCTAAATTGTGCTTTTTCTTGATCTCTCTTGTGAATTTCTATAAATTTAGCCTTCCGCTCTCATTCAAATCACCCTAGAGATTTATTGTTATTATACAACTTCTGCTCTGGAGTCATTGAAGATATTGTGCTTGCTTTTTGAGATTATTGCATCTTAGTTTAATTTCTTTTTTTCGTTTATCCATGATTGCTTGAATCTTTCATCCATCTTGCATCCATTTAGCTTAATATCATGCTCATATAGATTAAATCATTCGTCTTGGTGTAGTCTAGTCACTAGTATTGCTTATACAAATCTGAGAGCAATCTTATACTCGCATCCTTTAGAATGCAATTAGTCTATTTGTTATGGTTTTCATATTTATACTTATATCTATCTAACCATGCATGTAATGACTTAATTGAAGTGTTGTGTCTTGCAGCTTATAGACTTATTTCACTTTTTCACACACACATAAGTAACATTGTTATGTATGTACCTTTATTGTTGTGACTAGCTACAACCAAGGAGAAAGGAATAAAAAATTAAAAGCAAAAGGTGACGTTGAGATAATTGTCAAGAAGTGAGGAGAGTGTTTACAATGTAAAATGAGATGCTGAGGTATTATAGAAATAGAGTTTGAGATAAAATTGAGTATTTTGATGCTTTCTCTATCGATTTAGTGTCCCCAAACCAAAACACCAAAGCAAATTCATTGAAGGTATCTACATCATTACTTCTTCCTCATCCCAATTTCAAGGATGATTCCTACAAGATTGAAATGATTTATCAAGAAAATTGACAATGTAGAGTTCTAGCAGATGTTTGAAAATGAGAGGTACATCCAAGAATTCTTGGAGAATACAAAGATGTTTATGGAGACTTTTTTTGAAGGAAGCATGGCTAAATGGAAGGAATTTTTCCCTAATAAGGAAAATAAACTAGAAGAATTCATAGTGCATTTGAAAAGTAACAAAATCCCCAAGGGTCTAGTTTCTATGCACATCGAGCTCAAGCAAAGGTTGCCATTGTGTTCATAATGTCCCAAAACCTATAGATTAAATGTTTATCAAAAATCATCGACAGTTGAAGTTTTGGGTCCATTTGGCTAAGGCCACAAAAATCAAGGAAAATGTTGGGGGTAAGTGAAAAATTTGGGCACTTTGGAGCAAAATTGGCATCACCATCACGTTCAGAAAGGCCCAAAAACCCCAAGATCATTTATCAAATTGCTAAAATTAGAGGTTGACAAATTTTGGGGCAAATTTTTTGGGGCACATAAATCCATACTATATTGTATGAATCAATACAATTGTCTAGTCCTACACACTCATATTGTATCAAAACTTCACACGTAGGCACAAAAAAATCATCACAGGTAGCTGGTAATATTTTTTAGAAAATGTGCTTAAATTTTTGAATGATTTTTTTTGGCAATTTTTTTTAAAAGAGCTTATGTAGGTTGTACTTGCACCGGTGTACATGATAGGTTCGTACCGTTGGCAACAAATTGGTGACGCCAACCCTCCTTTGTTAGTACCTCCTCAAAATTTGTTGGCACCTATATTTTTAGCATTGATCTCTAAATTGGTAATGGATTCTTTTGATTACTTTTTTTTAAAATAAAGGAAATTTTAAAAATATTCTAGTTTTGGAAATCCTCCAAGCCCTCTTTGCATTTTGACCTATGTGTGGTTTTTTGCCCATAAATTGGTCATACAGACTCAAAATTGCACAAATAAGATATTGTTGGAAAGATGGTTCTGGCAACAATCCAAGGTTTCTAGTATTCTTTCTAGATTCTACTCCAATTTTTTGTACCGGTTTTGCAAATTTAGATCTTTAGTTTTACACTCCTAGAGACATATAAAGCATATCTAGACTGGTTTTTGTAAATGAGTAGGCATTGGAAATCTGGCGGAGTCCTCTACCAAGATCTCAGGTTAATTTTTCTAGAATTTATATCAAGTACGCAGAAATCTTACTTCTATTCATTTCTTGATTTTGTGATTTCTCAACTTAGAAAAGAGAAAAAGGGTTGGTTTCTCTTGCTGTAGGGGTAGTGTAATCATCATCTTTCAAATTCACATATTTCCCTATCCCTTGCCTAATTTGAAAACCATATTCCAATGGTGGGGTCTTTTATTGAGAAACTTACACTCCATAACTATCATAGCTAGAAGACTAAGATGACCAAAATTCTTTGATCTAGGGGTTTATGGTATTTGTTTAGATGAGACCTAGCCCAATTTTACTTCTTAGTTTGAGATTATTCAATGTAGGGACAAGATGGATGAGGCTATGGGTTTGATTGGCCTGCATGTTTTAAACAGTCTCCAGTTCCACATATATTCTTTGTACTTTAGCTTGAGTCATATTTAACATCATTAGTACTTGATTCCTTCCTTCCATTCAGGACTATTTGAAGAAGTTTGAATCCATCAAATCACTTTTATAGTGTTGTGGCAAAAAGAGGACTAACAATGAGTGTATCTTTTTTATTTTGTCAAAACTTTGAGGCCCATTTCAGTTCTTTGCTTCATCTTTGTATTCCAACGTAGGTGCTTTGGATACCTCCTTCATTATGCTTTCATTTGAGGAGTTTTTTTAGTGCTTGATAGGGGAACATGCCAAGTTGACATAACTTAATTTAAATTTTGGTTCCAAATCTAAAGCTTTGGTTGCTCAGGCTTTTACATCTAAAGGGAAATAAAAGATGAAGCATAAGAACAAAGGTACACAATATATTCACCCATCTTTAGAGTCTCACACATGACATTTAGATTCTTCCTCCTCTTCCAAGAGGTCTTCATCGAGGAAGGATAAGCCTAAGTGAGCTTGTTACACCAAGGCAAGGCATGATGAGCATCATTGTTATGTAAAGAAGATTGATGAGCTGACTAATTTTCTCTAGAAAAATTATATTCAGTCACCTTCATCTACTTCATCCTCTTCTATCACTTTAGGACCTACACATTTGGGTCAAATTCTATGGCATGTGGTGAAGGCAATTTAAAAGTTCATGCTCTCATTGCATTGCCACATCTTTAGTCCATCAAGTAGCTTCTTGATTTAGGAGCCTCTTATCATATGACATCATTCAAGGGCATGTCTCTTCTTTTGAGCATTATCTATTTCCACATATTTTGATGGGTAATAACACTGACATGAGGGTTAATTGGAATGGTTCTATTGAGGTTGATGGAAGTACAATCAATAATGTTCTTTGTGTCTCTATATCATCTTCCAATCTCCTTTCCATTTACCAAATTACTCATAGTGAGATGGGCAAGATAGTTGAGTTCACCCCAGATTTATTGCTCAACAAAGAAACACATAGTAGAGAGCCTATTGTAGTTGGCAGTGCTAATCATGCATCTTGTTAATATGAGTTCTCACATTTTTCTCTCATTGGTATGTAGTTCCATTAACTAGTCCTAACTCTCATGCATCTAGAGTGGATCAGATATCTTACAAGAGGTTTTGTCACTTGAACCTATGTGTACTTTATTCATCTACTATGGTTCTTAAGACTTTTATTGTGCCTCCTCTTCCACCTCCTGCTTCTTCAGAGATCAATTTAGTTCAAATGGTTGATTGTTCTCTTCTAGTTTTTGTTTTGTGGGATGAGTACTTGTCATATATTACAACATTGTATGATACATCACACACTCCAGACATTGGGGACATGATTGAGGATATCCCATTCCTCTTTGATGGAAGTTTCAACATTGTTGTCATCCTGTCTTCAATTTTTCCAAAGGTTGTTCATCAGGTATCTTCATAGTTGTTTGGATTTTCTTAAGTTGTTTTAGCATATTTTGATTCTGACATGTGGATAGTTGAGTAGTCTTCAATGACACACATCTTGAGACTATTCCTTCCATGTCCTTTCATGGATTTGCTTCTACCTTGGCTATTGGATTTGTTTCTTCCCAAGGGGAGGAACATGGTTTTCCGCTCTTGGATCTTCATCAACATTTGTCCTCAAGCCTTCATCTTTGACATTGGAGCTTCTCTCTTATGGAGGGGATACATTGTCTCTTCTTTTCTCTCCTATGGGAGATCTTGATTGTACTTATGTGACTAATTCGGTACTAGGGGGGACATTTGGAGTCCTTCATGCTTAGTCACATGTACTCTTTTTCATTTCTTTTTCTCTCTTTTAGAGAGGAGTTTTATCCCATCAAGTTTCTCTCCTTTCTCCAATTGCGAGAGTTACATTGGTTTGTACATGAGTACCTAATCATGTCATTGTTGTTGAGACTCAATAATGCTTGTATCTTTGCATTCCTACTTAGCTTTTTGACTTCTCCCTGAGTTAATCTTAAGGGGGTGTTGGAGTAATTAGGACACATTATCTAATTATTTAATTAATTAGGTTCTTTAATTACTTTATTCACTTAAACTAAACTTAGTGCCTTTTTCTTTTATTTAATTAGGCTAATACTAGCTTAAGTTATCTTATTCATTATGATTGTGACACGTGGCACTAGCTAATTTAATCTAGCATTAGTTTTTTGCATCTAGGGTTTCATTCATCCTTTTATAAGGATTTATTCATTCATTGTAATAAATCTTGTGCAATCAATATAGGATTTTGAGGTTGTGTTGAAAAAATTCTTGCTTGATCTTTGTTTATGATAGTTGGTGTGCTAGTAGATAATTCTTGGCTTGTGAGGTTGATCGTCAACTTCTATAATAAGAAGAAGACTTAAGTGGATTATATTATTGTAACACATTACTATTGGTTGATACATGCTTGAAGGGTCTCTTTGGTGATAGAATTTTTCCTATAAGGGTTTCTCTATGTATTTTTGGTGTTGTGTTAATTTGTAGTTCATTGGTTTTTATATGTTACTTATTCCATAATATTGTTCAAATACATGAATTTTGATTGGATAATTAAGATTTT
The DNA here is from genome assembly GCF_030272615.1 of Cryptomeria japonica. NCBI lineage: Eukaryota > Viridiplantae > Streptophyta > Pinopsida > Cupressales > Cupressaceae > Cryptomeria > Cryptomeria japonica. The sequence continues at coordinate 381,050,203 of NC_081414.1, read as the reverse complement.
AAAATTTAAAATTTAATTTTTTGTAATGACCTCAACAAAAAATAAGAATAAATTCAAATTTGAAAATGATAATTGTAATTTATATTGCAATATGCCCAATTTTACTAATGAAATTAGCTAGCTATTCTTCACTGAAAGATCACCAAATCGAATGGAACCTCATTGAATATCAATGAAATTATTTTTCTAATGTTAAATACCATATTATGAGACATAAAATCATATTTACACTAACAACAACAATTGATATGGTTTCATACACTAAAATATGAGCAAAACCCACAAAGCTAAGATAAATTGAAGCCACCCGATTCACTCCAAACACTACAAACTGATATTGTTCAATCTCCAAAATGAAACTACATCTTACATGATTTGATACAAACATGAATTACACCTGAAATCTGATTTATTATAGCAAAAAATGATTTTACTCTTTCAATCCAAAAGTTACAAATAACCCACAACTACAACACACTGGAAACCACCTAACTCATTTGGAAAAACACCAAACCGAATTGGAAAAGTTTCCAAATGGAAATAACACCATGAAACCTTAATACAAATAGAATAATAGAATCATACTATTGTGAAACACTTCTAAATACAAACTATGACCAACGAACCAAATAAATTGGCAAACTACTAAAACCATTAATTTTTCTTTAGCACAAATGCAAGCTCTAAGTGAGATTTCCCTTGAGATTAGAGAGTTTTCATTCTTTGATCCTTTGATGCTTATGGGTTTTCATCCACAAGCCTTTTATTACAATGGGTTTCATCCATTGATGAAGTTCTTTGCAAATCTACAAGTATGAGAGAAAAATTTGTTAGGTCCCAGAGACAACTAAGAGGGGGGGGGCGTGAATCAGTTGTCCAATAAATTCAACCAAAATTAACTTAACCAAACTTAATGCTTAATACCGGTAAACCAGAATTTATGTCGGTAGACAGTTTTAACAGTTAATTGCAATATCGGTAAAGATTAATGTATGAAACAGAAAGACAATAACATCCACAACACATAACACAAATGTTTGTACATGGAAACTCTGTAAGGGGAAAAACCACGGTGGGAAGCCTTACCCACAATCAAATGATACTACTGTAGATAGTATGTGTGTACAATATGGATTCTACACATGCAGAAAGACCAGCTGCCTAGAGCTCACTGCTCAATCACAAAATGAGAGTCACACTGACTACAATTGGATGGTTAAATCCAATAATAATGTACTGCACAAAATAACATCTTCATATGTTGGATTCAGTACCGGTTAAGTTTTGATTGCCTTCACAAAATCCTTCCTTCAACCTTCAAATGATGTTTGTGTGTATAACTCTGCTTATTTTCACATATACCTTATTGCAATCCTTTTCGCAATCACAATCCTTTCTTTTTCAATCTTACAAATAAGATCTTACATATATACCATAACCTAAGACCAATTGAATAGGTCAGCTCACTAAAAGATATTACAATAAAATCAATTACAAACAAATCAATATCTGATGCATGATGTCGGCTCAATGCATTTACAATAATAATAAATCATTTTCATAACATGTCATGTTGATCTAGAATAGATAAGTCTATCGGTGCTTATCCTGGACCTATTTGCCGATAACAACAAATATGCAAACTCAAATAAACATTTAACCAAACCGCCTAAACCAAGTGATCGAATAATGTCTTTGACATAACCAAGTAGTCTCCAAGTCATTCCAAGTTTCGGTGAACAATATAATCTACCAATGAACCAAATACCAGTGACTGTGCATAAGTCTCTGACTTGCAGGTGAACATAACCAAAGATCTCCAAGTGCTGATAAGTGCTGACAAGTGATGACAGATGTTGACATCAATGAAAAAACCATATCAACATATCCAAAATGCCAACAATCTCCCCCTTTGGCATTGATGGCAACACAAGATGGAAAAACCATCAAAGTGCCAAAAAAGAAATGCCAAAAACCAAAAAAACCAACAATCTCCCAAAGAGATCATTAACCAAAAATCAAAAATACATAGTATCTCTCCCCAAGGGATAAATTCTCTCCCCCTAGGAATAATATGTGTTATCCATGTGTTTTTCCGTATCAATCTCTCCCCCTTTGACATCAAATGCCAAAGCAATACAAAACCAAATACAATTAGTTCAAAGAACTTTACAAAATACCACCTCATTCAATATACCAACTACTCCCCCTGAGAAGTAGCTCTCCTCATCAAAGCTGGAATAAAAGATTTCTCTGTTAATTCTGTCAGTTGATGACAAACATCAACTGTCTAAGTCTCTACTGGTGGGGGTAGGACTCCAAGTTGTTCTCTGAGATACTCAAATGTTTCCTTAGGCAAAGGCTTTGTAAAAATATCTGCAATTTGCTCTTTAGTATTCACATAAACCAATTTCACTTCTTTTGCTTCAACATTCTCCTTTAGAAAATTAAATTTGATAGAAACATGTTTAGTCTTAGAGTGAAATATCGGGTTCTTAGATATATCAATTTATGCCATATTATCACAGTAGATGGTTATAGGTTCCTTGCATTTTACCTTTATGTCCTTCAACATTTGCTTGATCCATAACACTTGTGTACAGTTGGTTGTTGCTGCAACATATTCTAATTCTGCTGTTGATAGACTTATACAACTTTGTTTCTTGCTCAACCATGAAATTAGTCTGCTGCCAAGAAAAAATGCTCCACTGGTGGTGCTTTTTTTGTCATCCACATCTCCTGCCCAATTAGCATCTGTGTATGCACATAAGTCAAATTTTTCATCTCTAGGATACCATATACCAAGATTTGTAGTGCTTTGTAGGTACCGGAAAATCCTTTTCACTGTTGATTCATGATTTTCTTTAGGATTACTCTGAAATCTTGAAACAATACATATTGCATTCATAATATCAGGTATCATTTGTGTCAAATACAGTAAACCTCCTATCATAGATTTGTATCTAGTCGGATTAACAGGTGTAGATTCATCCTTCAAAGATAATTTATCAGTTGTAGTCATAGGTGTGCCTACCGGTATACAGTTTTCCATGCCAAATTTCTTTAGTAATTCCTTCAAGTATTTAGATTGACATAGGAATATACCTTTATCAGTCTGTGAAATATGCAATCCTAAAAATAATTTTATCTCTCCAATCATAGACATTTCAAATTCTTGTTGCATTTTCTTAGAAAAGTCTTTACACAAACCATCTTCTCCTCCAAAGATTATATCATCAACAAAAAATTCAATAACCAAGATGTCATCATTAGTCACTTTGTAATATAAATTGTTGTCAGCATTACCTTTAGTGTAACCAATCTTCAAAAGATATTTGTCCAATCTAGCATACCAAGCTTTAGGAGCTTGTTTCAGTCCATATAAAGCTTTCCTTAACCTGCAAACCATGTCTTTGTTATCTGTCAAAGAAAATCCATCAAGTTGCTCAATGTAAACTTCTTCTTCAAGATCTCCATTCAGAAATGCACATTTAACATCATTTGATATACTTTATAGTTCTTGTGTGCTACAAAAGCCAATAAAAGTCTGACTGCCTCAATTCTAGCTACCCGTGCAAAGGTTTCATTGTAATCAATTCCTTCTTTCTAAGAATATCCCTTACACACCTATCTTGCCTTGTTTCTGATTACCATGCCATCTTCATTAAGTTTATTTCTGAAAGCCCATTTAGTTCCAATTACATTTTTGTTTCTAGGTTGGGGAACTAATGACCAAGTGTTATTCCTTTCAATTTGTTCCAATTCATCTTCCATTGCTTTAGTCCAAAATTTATCTTTACATGCCTCATTAATTGACGTAGGTTCAATTTGAGAAATAAGACATACCTCCTCATTTGCCAATCTTCCTCTAGTCATAACTCCTTGAAATTTGTTTCCAATTATCTGATCTTCAGAATGATTCAATCTTACATAGCGGGGTGTTTTTACTTGTTGTTGTTCTTCAGTGACTATTGAATCTCTAGATGATGCCGGTGTAACTAGATCACCATTCTGTACCAGTGTATTCACAGTAGGTTCATTTGTGATTATCTCTGTTGCCGGTTCAGAGTCTGTGTACCTTGAATTTCCTCTAAATTGTTCATCAATCTTCACATTTGCACTCTCAACAATTTTCTATAATCTCTTGTTAAAACATCTATATGCCTTGCTCTTAGATGAATAACCAAGAAATATTCCTTCATCACTTCTAGGATCAAATTTGCCAATATACTCATCTCTTCTAATATAGCATTTACTTCCAAATATTTTGAAGTATTTAAGAGTAGGAGTATTACCAAACCATAGTTCATGTGGGGTCTTACTGGTTTCTCCTCTGATGTGAACTCTATTGAATGTATAAACAACTGTATTGATTGCTTCTCTCTAGTATATATGAGGTATATTTATTTCTGATATCATACTTTTGGCTGCATCCAAGATAGTTTTGTTTTTCCTTTCCACAACTCCATTCTGCTGGGGTGTTTGGGGTGCTGATAACTATCTTCTGATCCCATTTACTTCACAGAATGCATTAAATTCCTTAGATGTGAATTCACCTCCTTGATCTGATCTCAAGCATTTGATTTTCTTGTTGGTTTCATTTTCTACCATCACCTTGAATAGTTTGAATTTCCCAAATGCTTCATATTTTTCTCTGAGAAAAGTAACCCAACACATTCTAGAATAGTCATCAATGATTAGCATAAAGTACCTATCTCCTTGTATACTTCTAGTTCTTGTTGGACCACATAAATCAGTATGAATTAAATCAAGAACATTGATAGACTTCTCTAGAATACTCTTGAAAGATTCTCTAACTTGCTTTCCAATTTGACATTCCTTACATACCGGATTGTGAGGTTTAACAATCTTAGGTAAATCTCTAACTGCCTTAGTACTACTGATTTTCACAATGCAATCAAAATTTACATGATAAAGTCTCTTATGCCATAACCAACTTTCATCAATATGTGCAATCAAACATGCTTTCTCAATATTGTTCAAATGAAAGATATTACCTCTAGTCTGATTACTGGTTGAAATTTCCAAACCAGGTCTGTTTAAGATTTTGCATTTACCATTCTTGAATTGTAACTGAAATCCTTTCTCAACTAATTGACCAACACTCAAAAGATTATGCTTCAAACCTTCAACATAGTAAACATTATCAATATTGTGTTTACCATCAAAAGATATAGTGCATTTTCCTTTGATCAAACAAGCTTTGTCATCTCCAAATCTTACTAGACCTCCATTGTATTCCTGAAAGGTTAAGAATTTACTCTTATCACCAGTCATGTGATGTGAACATCCTGAATCAATGATCCATTCATCCTTATCTTCAACTTTAGTTGCCAGGGCCTGCTCTACCGATTGAACAATAGGTGTCGGTTGATCTTCTGTTATAGCAACAAAAGCCCGTCCATTGTCTGTTGGATCCTCACCAGAATCATCAGTAACTCCTTCATCAACATAATAATAAGATTTGTCTCTATTCTTCTTAAATTTATATTTCTGATAGTCAGGGTTAGGCTTATATGTTCTTTTAGCTTCTTCTCTTAATCTTGCATGTCTATCAGGAGATCTAGATGCCATATGACCAATCTTATTATAGTTAAAACATTTAAAGGGTGCTTTACCTTCATGCTTACTTCCAATAGGACCTTTAGGCATTTTCCTTGCAAATAGTGCTTCAAGTTCTTCATTTTCTCTCCTGTTTTCTTCAAGTTCTCTTGCATATAAGGCTTTCCAATCAGATTTATCAGATAATGATGATGATGTTGTAGTTGATGATGATGCCTTGAAAGCTAGATTTGTCTTGATAGTAGTAACAGGACCAAATTCCTCAAGCTCAAAAGCTGAAAGTTTTCCAACCAAAGTGGCTCTAGATACTGATGCATTAGGCATTGTTCTTAATTCATTTATAGCAATAACTTTCATTTTATATGTGGGTGGAAAAGCTCTTAAAACTTTAGAAACAATCTCATCTTCACTTAAGGTTCCTCCACAATATTGTATACCCAAAACAATTTCATTTACTCCTTCCATAAAAGCATAAATTCTTTCTTCTTCTTCTTCCATTTTCAGACTTTCATACCTGACTTGGAAGCATTCAAGTTTTGCAATTTTGACTGTGGAATCTCCTTCATTCAATGTTTCCAATTTGTCTCAAATAGCTTTAGCAGTAGATCTATCTGACAATCCCATGACTTGCTGATCTGACAATGCGCTCAAAAGTGCTTCTCTTGCTTTGCAATCATTTTCCTCATCTTTTCCCAAGGTTGGTGGATTAGGCTGACCGGGAGTAGGAGCAGTATAGCCATTCTTTGTAACCTCCCATATATCCTTTCCAATGCAATTCAAGTGTGTCTCCATCTTGATCTTCCATATGCCATAGTTGGTTCCATCAAGTTTCGGACTGTCCTTCCTGAAATAGTTAGAAGACATTGGATCTCCTCAAGCTGTTAAACTTCTACAAAAAGAGGACTAATCTCTGATACCAATTGTTAGGTCCCGGAGACAACTAAGAGGGGGGGGAGAATCAATTGTCCAATAAATTCAACCAAAATTAACTTAACCAAACTTAATGCTTAATACCGGTAAACCAAACTTTATACCAGTAGACAGTTTTAACAATTAATTGCAATACCGGTAAAGATTAATGCATGAAACAGAAAGACAATAACATACAACACATAACACAAATGTTTGTACGTGGAAACCCTGTAAGGGGAAAAACCATGGTGGGAAGCCTTACCCACAATCAAGTGATACTACTGTAGATAGTATGTGTGTACAATATGGATTCTGCACATGCAGAAAGGCCAACTGCCTAGAGCTCACTGCTCAATCACAAAATGAGAGTCACACTGACTACAATTGGATGATTAAATCCAATAATAATGTACTGCACAAAATAACATCTTCATTTGCTGGATTCAGTACCGGTTAAGTTCTAATTGCCTTCACAAAATCCTTCCTTCAACCTTCAAATGATGTCTACGTGTATAGCTCTACTTATTTTTGCATATACCTTATTGCAATCCTTTTCGCATTCACAATCCTTTCTTTTTCGATCTTACATAGATACCATAACCTAAGACCAATTGAATAGGTCGACTCACTAAAAGATATTACAATAAAATCAATTACAAACAAATCAATATCTGATGCATGATGTCGGCTCAATGCATTTACAATAATAATAAATCATTTCCATAACATGTCATGCTGATCTAGAATAGACAAGTCTACTGGTGCTTATCCTGGACCTATTTGCCGGTAACAACAAATATGCAAACTCAAATAAACATTTAACCAAATCGCCAAAACCAAGTGATCGAATAATGTCTTCGACATAACCAAGTAGTCTCCAAGTCATTCCAAGTGTCAGTGAAATATAATCTACCGATGACTATGCATAAGTCTCTGACTTGCCAGTGAACATAACCAAAGATCTCCAAGTGCTAATAAGTGTTGACAAGTGATGATAGGTGTTGACATCAATGACAAAACCATATCAACATATCCAAAATGCCAACAAAATCTATAATAAGCAATGCTCATCAAACAATCATTTGCCCATTTAAATAGGCCAAATACCTCAAAAGGGCATCCAAGACTCTTCATTTCTAAAAGAATACAAAAATCCCTCGATCCAATTATCTTTCGGTCATTACAAAGATTATTTATTCACTAGTTTTCCCCTCAATGGTTGCCCAAAAAACTCCAAGAAAATCCAATCCCTAAATGACCAATTTTGATATTAATTTATTATTTAATTTAATATTTATTTCTCCTTATAATATTGAAAATAGTTGAACAATATTAAAATATCAAATCAAGTATCTTCCATATGCTTTCCCAAATAACCTATGAAAGAAAAAAATAAATTAATATTTGCCAACATGTAAATTTTAAATTAAAGAGACATGACAATTTCACTTTATATATTTACCTTATGTTTAAAAAAAATAAAAAAATGATCGAGACATTCTCCTTTACAATATGTTTTTTCTCTCTTATCCCTTATATCCAACTTAGGATTTCTCATTGTTGGGAACATACATGAGCATTATGGAAGTAAATGAGGCACCATAAATTAAAGATGAAGATCTTTAATAAAAAATAGAAGCTTCAAAGACCAAGAAATTAGCACCCTTTATGGGTCGTTGCACCCCTAATATTATTGCAAATCCCTATAACTCTATTGTAATTCTCCTTGGCCACAATTGTAATGCCTAGTTTGTAAAACTTCCCTATTTAGGACCAAAATTTCATTGGAGCTTATTTCAAAATCTCCTACACGATTTCTTTATGTGTTCCTTTTTTTTTTACATATTTATTACACTTATCATTTGTCAACTCATATTTCCTATTTTAAATAATATTAGAATTTTTAAATTGTTTTGTCTTATTTTATAAAATAAATTAATCAATAAATTTTTTTAAAAAATAATAATAATCTCATAAGCATATTTCCTTTGCTTATTAGATTTTCAAAGATATTTTATAGTAAGAATGGAAGAAGTCGAAGTAGAACTAAAGGTGACAACATGAAATATAGTGGTCATGGGAGTGGTAATTACAGAAGGAGAAGGCTTTGATTCAAGAGGATGAGGGGTGAGATGATACACCATTAGAATAAGCCAACGAATATCTAATATCATGATGAATATGTATGCCGAAGGGAGAATCCAATAATGTCTTATGTAAAGGAGTATAACTAGTTGAGGAGATTGAACATGATTGAGTACATTAACAAAAAATTGTCTAGCAAGAGATTTTTCTCAACTACATATCCATTATGGTCAAAATTAGGTTGTTCTTTATAGTTCTCAACATGAACATCATTGAAGTGGGTAGCCATGTTAGGATTTAGGTGAGCACTCTTTCATAAGAGAAGATTATAGTCCCAAACAAAGCCATATAGAAAGAGAGAGGAAAAAAGCTAAAGTAATATGATTCAATCTTATATGTGTAAATTAGAAAAAATTGCAAGCAATCAAATTTGGAAATGAAACCTGAGATAAAAATAAGGTAGGCAAGTTGGGTGAATAAGACCACATGGTGAAAAAATTCTTTAAAAAAGGGTAGAGTAGTAGTTGTGCATTAAGTCATATTGAATTTGTATGTCAATGTGACATCACATAATATCTTGTTTTCTAAATATAAGGAATACATTTCTTTCAATTATGAGTCAACATTAACAACTTTAAAATCACAACTACTAGAATCATACTATTAAAAATATTGAATATTGAACCAAAGAATGCTATTACAACTATTCAAAAACATGTCAACTACTCAAACCCTCTCCCCTAATATATACAGATTTGATTCAATAACACATTCTTCATAATAAATTTATTGGGAACTTATTTTGTAACGATAACCTTATCACCAATGATTGTGAGCTACTAATACTAACCATTGAACCACCTAATGGTAATAGGGACTATAAGAGCCCTTTAAGTTGTTCTATTCAAAAAGAGGTCACAAATTCAAATTCAACACAAATTAAGATAGGTATGCTTCTATTCAAAAAGAGGTCACAAAGTCAAATTCAACACAAGTTAAGATACGCATGCTTCTTTTTTACCTATTTGCTGTACTAGAAAATGTAAACTTCTCTTTTGGGAGGAAATACCCAATTTCAGTAGACAAGGAAAGATTAGTTGGACTACAGCAACCATCCCTTCAGACATTAATAGTTAGGCTATCGAGACAATAGGACTTCAGTGCATGTATGTACATGATAAAACAGAACAGTTGTGGCCCACTGTATTCATTCGGTTGATCACTACTGCACATAACTGGCTTTCAGTGTGGCAGCATGCTGGAAAGTCTTCCTGGCAGCACCCCCCATAAGTACCATGTGGACCTGCTTATAGTGCAGACAATTGATCCTAATCCAATGACTAGAACCTCATGTGCCCAGTCTTCCATTAAGGGCAATCGTAGGATCTCCACCATAACATTTCCCTTGGGAATGCACTTTTAACTATGGTCTTTGATGAGCTTTCCTAGACTTTAAGGTACCCAGTTTTGTCTGAATTAGGTGGCGATCACTGGTCAATTGCCATAAATAATCCCTACAAAACAGTAAGCCTGCTCTTAATGAAGGGTGCCTCTCTTGTCTCGAATGGATGGCCATTAATAAATAATGAAGACAGGCAAGAAACCCGCGACTACAACATAGCTTACATCAGCAATACTAGTGAAAAATGCTTAATAATCCATGTAATGCATGTGCTAGTGAAAAATGCTTAATAATCCATGTAATGCATGTGTTTGTGAGGGTTGTCAGGCTGGCTAATAACTCTCAATCTATGATTGGGCTTGCTTAAATTGTATTATAATTGATCAATCATCAATAGATTATAATTTATCAGCCCTTAAGTCATATTTCAGCCAAATTGATTGAGACCCACCTGGCACATGATTACATTGTTATTATGATACTATCCAGAGCCCTGCATGGTGAAATGAGATTTGCTTTCACTTTTTTCATATTTTAATGTATATATATTGTTGGGTTACAGAGGAAATGATTTCAGCGGGGAATCTACGTATTGTCCTCCATGACCCAATGTATACTTCAGCCTTCACGTGCTTATGACAGAAGGGTAGTCGTTAAATAACAACACTACATGTGTTCTGTGGGAAGTCTGTTTTAATATTTTACTCGTTGCCTGCCCCACATAGCCCTTTTTCATCTCAATTTACTCATTTCTTAGCATTGGATGTGAGTCTCCTTCCAGTGTTTGAATCTTGTGTGGGCTCAACAAACCCAAATTTTGTCTCAGTTGGGTCAATCCAGAGCAGCCATGGTTGTAGAGCAAAAAAGCCTCAGATTTTCTGAGTGGCATTGCAGTCGGCAGGAGACAAGTGGAGCTAAGTAGCTATGTAAGCTGTAAGTATTCATTCATTCCGTCTTGTTGTTACATTTCAATGTATTTAGATTCTTTTACAGATATGGGTACTCCATAAAAAACAACACCTGTTCAGTCTTTTGGGCTTTGTGTTTGAAGCTTGTTTATTCTCTGCCTGTGCTGTATCTTGGCCAGTGATGTCATAGATCTCAATCTGCAGTCTGCTATGTGCTATCTCAAATGAGTTAGAAAACAAGGTTTGTTATGCCTTGACAGGATATGTATACGTTTGGCATTATTTGACAGGAGCCTGCTGTCTTGCAGTTTTTCTTTTCTTTTCATTAACGAACACCTGTATCGTAGTGATGAAATGTAGAATTACCGAGTACCGGTGGAGCAACTAGTTACTACTTGTAGCATGTTTTTGTTTTTATTTTTCCTCCTTTCTCTGGGGAGCTTCTTCAAATTGACTGGTTTCTTAGCCTTTTCAATGCATGCATGATGGCTTTCAACAAATCAAAAGCGTCTTTTTCCTCAGATGTATGCACAAATTGTAACGTTCTCTCAACTAGGTTCTCTTTGAGTGGTTGGAAAATGCTGGTTTTTATGAAGTTCCTTTTAGTGGATTGAAGCCCTTTTCTTTCTGACCCAAGAACTTCATTTCTCTACAGGAGGCGAGCAAGCAGTTGCAGGCTTGAAGTTTTGACGAATCACCCAGCATTTAGATAAAGAGGATAGATAAAAATGTCAACCAAATTCCTTCATGCGATTTCTGATGATCCCAACTTGGAGAAACAGCTTGAGAAGCAAATTGGATGCATGACAGGAATTTTCCAGATGTTTGACAGGCATCAGATTCTGGCTGTGAAGCGTTTGTATGGCCACAAGAAGCTTCCCGCAGGTTTGTTTCTTAAAAAATCCTGCATCTTCCACAAGTATGCATTTGCTTTGAACTACTATTCTTCTAGCTGCCTTCCAAGACACGCAGCGAATGCAAATCAGGGATAGAAGTTATGCTTGAGTTTCATTGATCATTGTTTTTTGCTCTTTCAGCTCGGCAATCTTTCAGTTGTGAGAGTCCAAGGCCTGATGACAAGACACATTCTGTACAGTATGCGGTATGTCAAACTCTCCCTCCTGAGCTAATTTAATTTGGTTAGTAAAAATACAGAGAACTACATTGCGACATACTAGTGATTTTAGTCAGCATTATGTTGCTATTCTGGAGGGAAATACAAATCAAGAATTTTGCTTCTTTCTCTGCTAAATTCAGGGAGGTGATGAAAGCCATAGATCACCAGTCGATTCCTTGGGACATTCAAATGCAGAGCCAAGTTCCAGAGGAACCTCCAGGGCTTCTTCTGTTGACTATAGTAACAGTAGCAGATTTTCTGCTTGTATCCCCGAATCAATGCCCTCGGAGAAGCTCGAGGCTGCGAGGAGCTCCTGGGATGACAGAGTCACGAAAAGCTTGAATACAAAAGATTCTCGAAGGTTGCCGGTGGTCAACAGGGGGAATGCCTCTATTCTGTCTAAAGAACCACCTTCTCCATCTCTTGATTCAAGACAGCCAGGAAGGCTCTCTCTTGATATCAGAGATGTAGTAAGGGATTCATTCTACAGAGATTGTCCTAGGCTCTCTGTTGAGATCAAGGCTGATGACAGATCTCAAAGCAGAGAGGGGCACAAATATGTTCTCAAGCCAAAGGACTCTCCAAGGCCTCCGATGGATGTAAAAGATGCAAGTAAACAACAGCAGTCATCACTAAGTTTCTCACCAAAAGTTGGAAAAAGTCCCAAGTCACGGAGTCAAGTTCCATCAGATGGCAAGTCAAGGACATCAGCAGATAAAGCTTCAGAAGATATAACTAAGAAGTCAAGATCGCTGGCTGATTTGAACGAGTCTCTCAGAGTTCTTGCAAAGTTAAGAGAGGCTCCATGGAATTTTGTGGAGAGCAAAGAGGCCCCACGGCCTTCTTTTGAATCAAAAGAAGGGCCCAGATTTTCGTTTTCAAAGGATTCTCCAAGGTTTTCATGTGATGGTAAGGAAATACCTCGTTCCTCATCACTAAAACTCAGAGAACCTCCAAGACTGTCCTTGGACAGCAGAGAATCTTCAAGAAATTTTGTTGATTTAAAAAGAAATTCTTCTGTTAATGACACACCCAATGCTACTCAAAGGCATGGTCATACCAGTGGAGATTTCATAGAACTAGATCAGTGTAGTGGAAGAAAGCGTTCACCAAGTGTTGTTGCACGGCTGATGGGTTTAGAAGAGATGCCAACTGGTTCATCTACTCCCTCTCAAAAAAGGGAACTATCAAACCAATGCTCATCTGAAGAAAAATCTGTCCCCAGAACTTCTGCAGAGGTGAGGAATAGCTTAGAATATTTGAAGATCGAATCTTTTAAGCAGAGTAGAGAGAAAGAAAATAGTTTAATTGAATTGTCAAAGAGCCATAATTTTAAACCCCAGTTCAGCACAGATAGATCTAATCTTGTTGAAGCAACAGCTGACAGAAAGTTGACTTCTACAAGACATATTCAGAGTTCGGATTCACCCAGGTTTAAACATCATGAAAGAGTTCCAAAACCAATCTTGACACAAAGGTGTAATGTTGAAACTGCTCCATGGAGGCAACCAGATAGTTACCAAACGCACCCAAGAAAAGCAGTTGAAGCTCAGAACTTCTTGCCAGAATTGGCCAGAAAGAATGATGGATCATCCCAATATCTTTACAGTGAAATTGAAAAGAGGCTGAAGCTACTGGAGCTTGAAAATTGTGATAAAGATCTTAGGACTCTCAAACAAATTCTTGAAGCGATGCAGCATAAGGGTCTCCTGGATTCTACCAAGGAGAGGCTAAATCGGCATCAAAATGATGGCAGTTACACACCTAGATCCAGAGTCTTTCAAGAAGCTAAACCTGCTTCAAGGACATCTGAAATGGAAGTATATCATATGAAATCTGGAAGCTCAAACTCTGCAACAGCTTTTGAGGCACCTATAGTGATAATGAAGCCTACAAAACTGGTTAACAAATCAAGTAACTCTGCTCGTTGTCCAATTGAAGGTTTGCCTGGTTCTCCAAGAAAAGTGGGTTCGATAACTCAATCTAAGAATGCAGACAGTAAGAGATCAACCATGGGCGGCAACAGAGTCAAGGACCCACAATCAGGTAAATCTAATCATAGAGAATCTGCATACTGTTATAACAATGAGCTTACTTCTCCAAGGCAAAACAAAAGAGAACATAATTGTAGGACAAAGTCCGAAGAACAGTCAGGTCAAGTTTCACAAAGGGGTAGGCCTAGTTCTCCATCACCAACTTTAAGTCCTCCTACCCGGAGCCAACAGATTTCCAGGGAGATCATTAACAATGCAAAGAACAACCATCCAAGTTTTTCTTCTCCAAAAGCACAAAGAAGGAAGACTGAAATTGAAAGGAAACCTAGACAATCTGTATCTCTAAAGTCTCCAAAACAGGGTACCAAACAATTTGGATCGGAAACAGAAAATCAATCACCTCGAAACAGAATCAGAACCAAAGGAACCTCTGTTCTGCAACTGGAGGAAGTGAGTGAATGTAGCAGAGATACAGCAGGAGATCAATACCCAGATACACCAAGAGCAGATGAAATTTCTGTTCGGTCAGAAAGTAATATAAGCTCAATTTCACAGATGGACTATGAGGTTACAAGTAGTGAAAGGTCATATACAAGCAAAATCAGTAATGTGAAGGAAGAATATGACTGCAAATTTGATAATGAAAACTATTATGCAGTTCAATCAACTGGTTCTACAAATGCAAAGTTGAAGAAAACATCACATTTCAGAACAGATTACAAGGTGAATTTGCAACCTTGTTTTTCTTCGATGAATTCTTTTAATCCATGCATGAACATTTTCTAGGGTTCCCATTTCTAATCTTTTGATGTATTATTTAGGCATCAAGTGCAATGACCAGACATGAAATCTCCAAAAATTCTCCAAAATTGAAGGATGAAGAGTTGCCTTCGAAAATGGAAGAACTGCATTTGAATCAGTGTGAAGAAATGTTGATATCCAGTACAGCCCCAGAGGCTTCTGAGCAGCCCAGCCCTGTGTCTGTACTTGATGCTTCATTATTCTACCAGGATGACTTATCTCCATCGCCTGTCAAAAAATGCTTAATCCCTTTCAAAGGTACTTGTTACACCCATCATTAATTTTAGAATTACCAATATTAAGTACTTCAAATACATTATTCCCCAAAGCATACCTTTTAGAACATCCTTTACTGATTTCATCCATCTGACCATTAGGAATATGTACGTAGTTCTATTATGTGTGCTGTAGGAATTTCATTGATCAGATACAATTTCAGAAATTTGCAGTTATTTTCTCTGTATTGAAATCTTGGCATGTAGTTTATTTGAGCTTTCCAATGCCCTTTGTACCGTAGGCTTTGTAGGTGTTCACTGCTCTTCCTTGTATAGTCCCCCAGAATTCAATCTCTGTGAGTGGGTGGAATCTGAAGTAGCATAGGATCGTTGCTTGCACTAACAGATTAGTTGCATATGCTATTCTTGTGGCATTCATTCCATGGTTTAAAGATTTTTTCCTTGGATGGATTTCTCTTTGTCTACCTGTAATTTCCTCCTGTGATTATGTCTAAACACTGGGTATTTCAATGACTGGTATGCATCCGCCCTGCTGAAGAATTATGCACATTCAATTGTATCCTATGACATATAGACTTTGTGGGTGCACTCACAGCTCTACCTTGGATAATATCATATAATTTAGACTATATGAATTCATCTCAAATGTAGAACTTTGTACTTGCAATGATAGATTAGATGCATGTACTAGTTGTTTTGGGGTTTAATGCATAATTTGAAAAGTTGCTGCTTTCTTTCAAGGAATACCTTTTTGTCTAGTTTGCTATCCAGTTTAATTGTTGAACATGGTGACCAAATCGGCCAAATCAGGTGTTCTAATGGCAATTGGTTTAATCTTTTGATGATTCTCTGTATACCATCAGTGGTCTCCTGTCTACCATTATTTCTGAAATCTATTCTAAAAGTAATGGAAATCAGCAAATATTTTAACACTCGTTTACTAGTTGTAGCAGCCAAGTCATTTCATTAATATCTGACATAGAAATTTCTATCATAAATGTATCTCATTTCATTTTGTATTTGCAGAAGGTGAAACCAGAGAGGCTGGTAATCAAGACCACTGGATTGACTTCAATTATTATTCTCCAGACCCAATCCCAGTTAGCCCCATGGCTATCAATAGTAAACTGCTAAAAAATGTCCAGAGTCTGGTGAGAAAATTGGAAGACCTTGCCTCAACAGAAGACACAACTATGGACCTGCAAATGAAATCCATAGCCAACCAACACAAGGCTCCTGAATACAAATACATGTTAGAAATCCTATCGGCTTCAGGTCTCCTGCAAAAGGATCCAGACTCACTCCCCATGGAATTCCATGCATCTGGATTTCCAATAAACCCAGAGCTCTTCCATGTATTGGAACAGAAAAGGAATACTAAAAAATCTGACGATCATGAGAAGCTAGATAGAAAGCTTCTCTTTGGAACTGTGAATGACATATTACAGAGGAAGCTGTATCCTTACCTGCAGTTCCAGCAGCCATGGATAATAAAGCAGCATAATTCTCTTCTAGCTTGCACAAGGCCCAGTGGTGAGCACTTGGTAAAACTAGTATGGGATGAGCTACAGGGGTTCCTGTCTTCTTTTCCTCCAGTGGATTCGTATGAAACCATATTTTCCATAATGCAGAAGGATTTAGCAGAGAATGCAGAAAGGTGGTGTGATTATAGGAGTGATATTGGTGAGGTGGTCTTAGATGTTGAACGAATGATCTTCAAGGACTTGATTGATGAGACCATGGGTATCTTAGGATATAGAGTATCTAGGCACCCTTCCTCTTCTTCTCCCATCACCACTGATCAGACCACTAGGAGCCGAAGACAGCTACTTTTTTGAAATTTCATGTTAGAAATTTGAATATAATAGTAATTATGTACATTATTGCCACCTCAGCCTCACTTCTCTTTTGCATTGAATAATGATGGGCATGGGAGTCAGGGAGCCCAAGCTTTTCCATGATCTGCAGTGACATTTTTGTTTCAATAAACAGAGTAATTAGATTGAATTGTTTTATAATAATAATTATGCCAATCAACAATGCCATAGCAAGGAAATCATGCATACATTATAAGCAAGCCGAGATCAAACTATCTTGCATAAGAAAAAGAAATTCAGTTTGATTAACTATCACATCCCAAATAATTGAGGATGAAAAGTGAAGGTGAAAAATGAATGTGAAGTCAGATTGGCAATGGATATCTCGATTATTAGCAGTGTGATTTTAATGGAGTCATTCTACTCCAGTCTCATAGTTTTATTTGCTATGAAGGCAGCAGTTTATTTTTCCCTGTAAATACTTTAGTTTTCATTCTCTTCTTGAAGTCATTCAGAACAAACTCTTTTAAGGTAAATACTTTGTTGGGTTTGGAATGTTGGATTTACTGAGAACCTGTGTTAGGGTTTCTAGGGTTTCTAGCTGAGTGCAAAAGTCAAATGTACCATAAAATTATGTATCAACCATCCATTAGACGATACCAAATAAATCTTATCGAAGTTAGTGGTTCAATGCATACTTATATAGGGGAAAGGACCCAGTAGTCGTGCACCCTAACTTCGCGCTTCTCAAAATCCTACTTGGAAATTTCAAATCACTCCGATTTTTTTACAGCAGCTTACTTGGCAAGTCCCCTGCTAATAACTAAGGTTTCAGGGCCACATCATCAAATATGATGCCACATCAGCATGCTTTTTGCCAAGGTGTCCAAAACAGCCCCAAAAAAAAGTGAGACCAATAGGCGTGCAAAAGAGACCCCAATAGTTGTGCAGCTGACATGGCATCACCTGATTGGTTACTTTTTACAATATTAGTACATTTCTTAACAACTATTGGTACATTTCCTAACAACTGTTGGTACATTTCCTAACAAAAATTGATATTTTTTGTTTCAAACAATAGGTTTTATTTGTTCAATTTTTGGAACAAAAGGTATCAACAACCCTCACAACAATTGGTACATGCTCAACTACTGGGTCCTTTCCCCTACAAGAAAATACAATGATTTCATTGCAAATAAAGTTTACTTCAAAAAATATAACAAAATATTATTTTAAAGTCTGTACAACCTTCCCAGCAATTAGTTTAAACACAATGTTGTCAACGTTAATACATGCTTGATATTTTATTTATAAAATAATGTGTACAACTTGTGGTCCTCAAACAACTAAAACTAATATTGTCAGGAACATAATGATATGTTTGTAACTTGACATTAAAAAAAAACAAATTTATTTGTCAAAGTCGTCCTATCTTTTCACAAATATTATAGATATCAGCCTCCAAGTAATTCAGAACAAGGAAATATTTATTTGTCAAAGTCGTCCTATCTTTTCACAAATATTATAGATATCAGCCTCCAAGTAATTCAGAACAAGGAAATTAAATATGTAGATGTGATGCTAACCTTTTGGATATCAAATCAAATAATCAATACACTAAATTTTAAAATTGACTCTCTATCAATCCACATCATCTTCTTCAATCTTAATATAATTCTAAGATTTCAAAGCCACAGTTCACACATTTTAAAATAGGGGAAAAAAGTTATAAAATGAACAGTTGATAAGAATAAGGCATTTACATTTCAGTTACAACGAATTCTAGATTGTTCAAATGATCATTTACATCTTGACTATAAAGAATATCATATTGTTTTACAATTTTCTTCTTAGACTCGAATCAAAGATTTTATTTTTTTTTCTTTTCTTTATTATATTTTTAAGGTGTTTTCCTTACATTTTATATATTTCTCTACATAACCTATATCACCAAAGGCTCAAAGAAGATTCTATTCCATTTCTGTAAATGTATGTTTGTATAATGTTTTATGTGTTGATGATTTAGTAGAATCTTTGTCAATTCGGAAGTTAAAAATCATGAAAACTTGAAAATCATTGTATTCATATTACTTTTTTGTCTTAAATTGTTGTGCAAGTTAAAAAATGGTGTTGATTGCTCTTTGTTTGTGCAAAACATTATTGCACATTAGCTTCTTCATAACCAACTAATCTATCGAGAGATTCAAACTATTTAATTCATGTAATTCTAGATGTATACCCACAATCATGTATACACGTAATTACATAGATGTATACCTGTAACCATGTCTAAATTCTAGTAACACAGATCCTCATTAATCACAATTCAGGCATCTAACAGTTTCAAGCATATATTAATCCATAAATTTAAAGATAAAATCCAACATAATTTAGTTTTAGGAGAATTGGTGTTGATCTTAAAGCCAAGCTCCTTCATGTAGAAACTTATATCCAAACAATGATAAATATATATATATATATATATCCTTAGGACTCAAGATACAATAAAACACATATTGTCTTACTTTGATGTTATGCATAATTAATGTTTTTAATTTTATAGAATTATAGTCTAGCATCAATATTTGAAATAAATTATATTATTATGTTATAAGTTTTCATGTATATTTGAAGTAGATCTAACAAAGAAATTTGATATATATGGAAGACTTTAATGACATAAAGTATACAAGAACATTTAGTAAATTAGAATCTAGCATCTCATCTTGTATTGATGGATTCAAAATAATTTGATATCTAGATGTAAACAAGTGAATATAGATGGTTATGTAAGTTTTCTCAAGTCTACTAAGGGATCCAAATGTGTTATAGTTTATCAATGAAAATGTAGGATTAGAATTAAATTTAAAAATTTATATTTTTTTAAGTTTTGGGCTCTCAAAGATAGCTTGACTAGTTCAAAAAATGTGAAAGGGAAAGAATACTTTAATTTAACATGATTTTGGATTTAAACTTATGTATTGATTCATTTAGTAAACATGGAATTCCTACTCAATCATCTATTTTACTTGCTCTTCTAGTTTCATAACGTTATTGATTCATTTAGTAAACATGAAATTCCTATTCAATTAATTTTACTTACTCTTCTAGTTTCATAACGTTATGAAATTCACAACTGACTTGATGTAAACCCTTGAGGTAATATGTTTCATATCACATGTTCCATGCTTCATCATTGAATTCAAAGTTATAACTTGATTAATTTTAATAACCAACAAGGAGCTAGAGGAGTGATCATCAATAAAACTAATTGTATTAGTCTTTGGCTTTTATGTTGACACTATAACTTGGTTGAATATAAAAATGGTATGGTGATATATTCAAAATTATGAGATATGTCAATGGGCCTTTGATCTATTGGTGAAGTTGAAAGGTTCTTAAAGAGCCCACTAGGGATCAATTCTTGTTGAGTACAAGGCTTTGACATCAAAAAGGGATGAGGTCGAGATTGTGCCTCGAGCGGATTTGGCGGAATGGATACCCCTCAGTCCTTGGCTCCTAGTTAAAGAGGCTCTCGTGCTCTTGTATCGAGTAGCAAAAATGAATTTATGGACAAATCTCCATAAAAAAAGAAGAGAGAGAGATGGACCAAATATGGGCTCATATATGGTTATGTCTATGTATGACAACTAGGAATATCATTTTCAATACACAAATACACATTGTAAGAGGGTGAGCCCACAATACTATGTCACACTTTTGGCAAAGTAGGACATCAAAATTAACATTTGCATTAAATTTTCACTTTTCGATACCTATAACAACCAAACTATTAAGAATTTGAAGATAATGTAAACTAGTGGTTTTTTGAGATTTTGTTTGTAGAATATAAATATATATTTTTGAAAATGCTAAGAAATAATTTGTAAGTTTCTTTTTATGTAGCTTTTAATAAGTTATTTTTTTATAGTTGATAGTATTTTCAAAATGTGGCGTTTATTCAATAAATCATAACTGTATTTCTATAGGGGATAAAATTAGAAAGTTTTGAACATATATTTGTAGCGACAATATCTAGGGCATGGATATCTTTTCATAAATTTTTTTTGCATATTGAAGTAAATTTAACTATAATTTAATTATAGGTACATTTGATGACACATAACATTTTTGTATGCATCTAAATTAAAACTTCTTCTTTTTGTTGAAATAAGGACATAAATGCCTATGGTACAAATATTTTTTAGAATTTTTTTCTCTAATTTCCTTTTGTGTGTGTGTGAAATAATGACCTTGATGTTCAATGAAAAACCTACGTTCACAAGAAATAAAAATTAATATATTGAAAATTATACTTTTTGGAAAGCTTGTAACAAGGTCTACATGCTTACAAATATGATTTCTAAATGATTTCATTTGATCCCCCAAAAGGTAAAGCAAAAGTGTTTTTTTGTCAACATTTTGATAGGGGCAAAGAAGGCTCCATTGTAGGTATGCTTTAATAATAGGGGGTTTTCTCCAAGGGGGTTTGATCTAATCCTCTTCAATTAAGAGCCTTTAGATTGAATCTCTCAAGACTTAAATCAATAATTTTTCTAAAAAATATTTGATTTCAAGCAAAAATCAAGATGTCCCAGAAGTAGGTACACTATTGTAGCGATGCCTAAGAAGTCAAAGGAGCCTACAAGGATTGAAAAAAATAGAAAGAGAGGAGTGTATTATGAAGTCTTATTCCAAATACATGACAACGTATTGAAAACATTGAGGATACTAACTCAATTTTTGGGTTTGCCAAAGCAAGGAAGAAAGTTTTTCAGGGATAGGAAATCTTTTGAGGATGCAATCAACATGTTTGTAAAGGACAAGGAAAGGAACAAGCTTGTTAGACTCATTTTTGGAGGTTAGAATAGGCTATCAATTAAACCCATATGGGCCAAAGTGGTTGAGGTACTTATGTGCTAAATCACCCTTTTATGATAGATTTATTGCTATCTATGGACTACATTTTATTCTTTTAAATCACTTTCAAAATAAAAATGTTTGTTTCTTTTCCATATTACCTCTTGGCCTCTTTGGAATTTGGGATTAAAGAACTAGTGGAAAAAACCCAAAATTGTTCATGTTGCATGAAAGGCTTATTATTCTTATCATGGAATTCATGAAGATCACCCCCAAATCTGATTCCAAGACGATTTTAAGGGCTCACAAGAAAAAAATTCCTATTATAGCTTACCATTATGATATGAGTATGAATACATGGGACAAAGATGAGGAGGATTAGTGGGCGAAAGAGGAGGGGGAAGATGCCTCTATGGATTTTTTTCGAACCTCCCTCAGATGAGGATAAGAGTAAGAAAAAGAAATCAACCAAATGAAGGGTGGAGGCTTAGGTCTCTTGGTTTGAGGGATCACACACTAGCAATGAGAAGGAGGGATACAATGATAAGTCCATAACAGAACAAATTAAAAATTGTAGGTGTGGGGAAGGGCTACAAAAGAGAAAGTTAAAGGTAAAGAGAAGACGGAGGACTCTTGAGCTATTAAAACCCCTATGTCTAGCATAGGGAATGTTAGGGAGGAGTAGGGTATCTCTATGCCCGACCTATCAGATGAATTCTCTTATCTTCATGTGGATAGGGATGATATTTATGATGTTTTGAAGCATACTAGAGATGGAGTGGTGGACAAATTTAAGCTATCTAAATGGTTTTTTCTTCTTGAATCAACAAAACCAATGTTAAACTAAGGACTTTGCAAATTAAGATTGATGATAATTTGAGGAGGGATGAGGAGGGATGAGGAGGGATGTAGGAGATCGAATGAGTTAAATGAGATTTACTCTAAGATGGAGGCGATGGCTAATGACATTGCTTAGATGAAAAATGATTATGATAATAGAATTAAGGGCTTGGAAGATAAGTTGCTTGAGATCAACCATTGTACCATTCAAAACAACACTAAAGGGATAAGGACTCTAATCGAGAAACTTAAAGAGCTTAAAGAGGAGAATATTGTGGAGATCACCTCTGCTAAGGATGCGCATTGAGGTAAAAATAATAAAGTTAAACAAGATACTTATTCTATTGAGAAAGGTCCTAGCTATTGTACAATGGGGAGAAAGAAAAAAAAAATTTAAGATGAGAAAAATAAGTTGCTTGGTTTGGCAAACCTACATAAGAACCTTTATCAATAGGAGCTGGAAGCTACTCAAGAACTCAATAAATTGTCGTAGCCATTTTTGTTGTTATTTTTGCTTGTGTTTTATTTCTTTTTTGTTGATGGAAGGCTACTAATTTCTTGTGCCTTATTTGATGGAAACATTTTGTAAGTAGGATTTTTGGTCCCTTCAAAACCTACTTTATCCTATAATAAAAAACTAAACTCTAATGTTAAGTTGAAAATACATTTGGCTAGTTAAGTAAAGATGGTGAAGACATGATTATTATTCATTGATCAATAGTATACAATATATAAAGCACAAAATAGTTAGAATAATTGTTAATCATTGTAGGAATAAACGTAATAACTCTTACATTCCACCCCTTATTACATTGTTCCTACAAATGTAGCATCAAAAACTCAAGTTTCACCTAGCCAAGGGACCCCCTCCTTAAGGCTTACACAACAAAATTTCTTGAATACATAAAATAAATACACATTTTGACAATATATTTCTTTGAAAAAAAATCTAAATCAAGTAGAACTTCATCAATCTACCTCATGACCCAAAAGGTTGACCCTCATAAAGGTGTATCTCTAAGCTAAATTCTCAAGCTCTCAATATTGAACTCTCAAATCTTAGACACCTAATTATGCTAGACAATAATCCATATTGAGCTTTGAACACATAGGTCTCTATCATATTGTTTTTGACCCTCATAAGGATGATAATTCCTAATCACAATCTTGTGAACTCTCTGGGCAACCATCCATATTGAGCTCTACACCAAACCCCTTACCTATCTCAAAACATTAACCTCCATGATGCATGTATACATAAAATACTATTCACATAAAAAGGGAAATCTAAAGGAAAGTTGGGGAAAGAAAAAACAAAAAAGCTTATCATGCAAAGCACCATCTCAAAATGAGAACCTAGCTTGAGATGATGGAAATTCCTCCATCCTTCGATGCCATGAGCCTCCAATTTGACATATGTTAGTCCTTACCCTTCAAAAGTAGCGCCAAAAGAGCATTGCAACCTCCCAAAGAGGGGAAAAAGTACAATAGACTCTTGATCAATTACTCCATCAATAAGTCGATACTCCAAAGATTTCATTGGAGACATGTAACATTCTCTATCAATATCCTTGAGGACCTATTCAACTAGTTACCTTGCAATCTTAGATAGTAATCTAACCATATTTATCTTGTGAAACCTTATTTCATTTGATTGAACCTCAACATTATACACTTCCTCACTTATCCCTCCCACTAGTTGATGCAACATAATCTCAATATCAGGTGTGGCAATTTGTTTTCACCTAGTTCCTACTGGAAAGACTATGGTTGAAGTTGATACACATGTTCTATTGCAAATACAAGTTCTTGTTGTCATTTATGTCAAATTTTTTGATTCGGATATGTAACTTGGTGATATTTTTGGTTCGAATGTGATATGAAGCAGTGTAGTAATAGTGACATAGTTCAAAGGTTCTACGAATAGTTGGTGACTGATTGCAGTCACTTTAGATGGTATATCAAGTTGTAACATATCTTTTTTGGAGCTTTAGAGATGACCTTAGTGGTCCACAGTTAGAGTTATGTAGATTTGAGTTCATATTTGTATAGTGATAGAGTGACAGTGTACATGAATGCATTGCATTCCTTTGCCTTCATGTATTTGGTGATGTGGTTTGATGATTTGTATTTGTTGATATTAGGTGATGCTATGTTAAGCATTTGTAAGTGTTTTTGGTGGTCTGCATTATAACGCGAGTCAGTTGTGTTGGTTTACCTTAATCATTTTATCATTTGGAGCCGACCTATAATGTTTTGGTCCATGTGATAGCGTTCAGATCTATAGGTGTTTATTTGGGATGGATAGGAAGGTGTTCCAATATGTTGTGATCAACGTCTCACACATTTTATTTTTCCTTTTGCATTACATTGAAGATTGTTTTTGGGCCAACTATTTTGATCCTACACGTCACGTCTAATTAGGCCAACCTAATTGATGTTGCTTTGGTTGCAAATGGTATTAAAGGAATGAAATCATTTTGTAGATGTATGTATGAGTTGTGTGAAGTATATGTGAAGTTGTCTAAAGGTTTGTAAGTAAAGTAGAGTAGTAATGAAGATAGTTTTAGATGCATTTTGACACATGACTTAAAGATAGTATAAGCGTGCTTGAGAAGATTATGGATGATGTAGTGATCATTTACTAGTTTTGTCGTCAGTAGCCAATATCCACTAAGGAGATCAAAGATCAAATGGATATTGTATAGGTACAAATTTTACAATTTTCTAGTGTAGAAAATTTGAAGAAAGATGTTAATAGTAATGATAGAGCTCAATCAAAAAATTCATACTTAAAGTTGAATCTACTCAATAACCAAATGGAGGAGATAAAGAAACAATTTCTTTTTTTGAGATATGTTGTTGAATTGAATCTCACTAGCATGGTGAAGTTACTTGAAGACTCTAAGAAGTTAGTTAGATCAATAATGTTTTCGATTAGTTGCAAAGAGGTAGATGATCTTCTATTAAAGATTGAGTGCATTGTGTATTGTTGGCCTCTATGAGAGAAGAATGGAAAACTAACTGGTTGCAGCTTAAGGTTATTCATAAAGGCATTATACCTCCTACATTGCAAGGTGCTTGATTTCCTGTTGTTATGACAATTTTAATTTTGTATATTTGTGGTTATGTAGATGGCGTTTTGGAGTAGAGTTTTGGCTTTCAGTCCTGAGGAGTTGTTGTAGATAGGGGAAGTTATGATGAGATGTTGTAGATTGAGTTTTGTTGTGTCGAGGAGACACCATTTGTCTTTGATGTCAAAGGGGGAGTGAGTTTGTAGTTGGCACAAGTGTTTCCATCAATGACAAAGGGGAGATTATTGCAAATATGTGTTCTTGTTGTCATTGATGTCAAACTTTTTGATATGGATGTGTAAGTTTGGGATATGTTTGGTTCAGATGTGATCTAGAGTAGTGCAATAATGGTGGCATAGTTCAAAGGTTCTATGGATAGTTGGTGACTGATTGTAGTTACTTCAGATGGTATATCAAGTTGTAATATAGATTTTTTAAAACTTTGGAGATGATCTTAGTGGTCCATATTTGGAGTTATGTTGATTTGAGTTCAAGTTTGTATAGTGACAGAGTAACAATGTATAGGAATGCATTGCATTATTTTGCCTTCAGGTATTTGGTGATGCGGTTTGATGATTTATATGTGTTGATGTTATGTGATGCTATGTTAAGCATCCACAAGTGTTTTTAGTGGTCTACATTGTGACTTGAGTAGGTTGTCTTGGTTTTCCTTAGCTATTTTATAATGTTTTGGTCCATGTGGTAGCATGTAGATCTATAGGCATTGATTTGGAATGGAAAAGAAGGTGAGATAACATGGTGTGATGCCTCACATTTCATTTTACCTTTTGCAGTGCATTGAAGATTATTTTTGGGCCGACTATTTTGATCCTACACATTACATCTAATTAGGCTGATCTAATTCATGTTGCTTTCGTTGTGAATGGTATAACAGGAATGAAATCATTTTGTAAATGTATGTATGAGTTGTGTGAAGTATATATGAATTTGTATGAAGGTTTGCAAGTATAGTAGAGCAATAATGAAGGCAGTTTCAAATGTGTTTTGACAGTGAACTATAATCAACATATTAGTGGATTTGGTTGTCTCTAGTTCAATCATATTGATGTTTCTCTTTCATATTTAATGTATCTTGCATTGAAGAAGCGATCTTCAATGTTCACAAGTTTTTTGTATCTTGCCCTTAGGTTGTGCACCTCAATCTTGCAAGTCCACATGAGGGGTAGTGAGCTCCTTGGCCTTGAGCCTAAACATTGTAACCTATTTTTCATTTAGTGAGATAGTTCTCGCCATGGCTTTTCCCCCTTTGTTTTTTCCATATAAAATCTTGGTTACTTTTGTGTTTTTTAGTTCTTTATTTTTGCCCATGTGATAAATGGAATGTATGATAATTGAGTGGTTAAATTGGTTAAGTTTTGATATATGTCGATTCACCTCTAAACATCTAGAAGTGTTCAACATGTTCTTAAATCAATAATGGAAACATATACTTTGTGGAATTAAATTGTACCAAAGATGGCCATTATTTCACTTCCACCTATTGCAAATGAGGTACATTCTATTTTGACATGAGCAAAATCATTATAGGAGATGTAGGACCTACTACACCTAGTGCGATTAAACCAAATAGGATTTCATTGGACCATTAGAGATTAGAATGACAAATAATGGCTATTATAGGGGTGTGTTTGCCACGAAGGATAAGGAATTCACTATGTTGTGGAAATATATCACCTGGCCACTCTTCTAGATTCAATGAGATTGTTAATTTCCTTAGCATGACACTACCATGGATTGTCTTGATTCTAGAAACAAAAATGTGCTTTGATACCAAATAAAGATGGTGAAGACTTGAATATTATTCATTGATCAACAATATACATTATATAAAGCACAAAACATATATAATAACTATTATCCGCTTTAGGAACAAACACAATACTACTAACAGTAAAGAAGAAAGACCAAATTATTTTAAAAAAATTAATTGCAATTGAAGATGCAAAAATATAAAACATTTAAACCCTTATAAAACATAAATTAAGATTTAAAGTGATATAATTTGAGTTTATAATGAAATGGATTTTAAAGACCATTGCCATAAATTTTGATAGAGTTTAGAGTGCAAAAACAAAAAAAAAAAATCAAATGAAAAGAAAAAATACCTTTGAAATCCTACTCAAAATTGCACAAACAAAAACAACATCAAATACTCCCAATACGAAAATGATAGACATATTTTATTAGCATTGAAAATCTTGAATGGTAACCCTTATTAAAGATTAGATGTTCAATAATGTATGCTGATCGTCAAATGAAGATCACTATCTTGTAATGGAAAATCTAATTTAGTTAGCTGTTGTATTTTATATCATAGATGTCAAGGTACATCATACATTTCAAAGATCCGCAAAAGGATAAATTTAAACAAGTAATCAAGGATAAATTTGCAATATGCATAAGATGCACTTGATTGACAAATATAGACTTTGAAGGAAATCTTCTCATTGATTCTCCATATCGAATAAGATTTTTTGGAAAATCATTACATATTTAAAAATGCTCCATGTATATGACAAAATTAGGACTATTAAAGTTGAAAGTTTGAATATTATTTTGAAAAATTAGTTTAAAGTTAATGCATACAATTATAAAAAAGTTATTTTTAACAATATTTTTATACTAGGCTGACTTTGTAGGAGTAGAACTTGAAAGCTAGGATCACAACTTGTAGAAACCTTCTTCAAGCGAACCAAGTACATCACCAAATGAGATGAAATATATTGAAATGAGATTATATACAAATGTACATAAGCCTACTTATATAGGCAAAGGCTAGAATGAGAGCACCAATGAGGTGCTAGGGTAGGTACAACTACCTACCAACTATTGACACAAATATTAATCTAGGTAAACAATAAAATATTAATAAAGTTTACCTAACCTCTTAATAATTCGCTGAAGTAAACTTAAGCTTGAGAGTAAATATTAATTTACTCCAACAAACTTGAGTTGCAATTTACTCACAAACTTGAGTTGCAAGAGTTTGAGGCTACTGTCATGGCCATGTCATTAGATTTATTTTCCATTGTAATTAGATTTTTCATGAGTTTTATACTTTTATAAATATTGATTACTATAAAACTCTATTATTTAGTTGTTTAAGTAAAAACGAATATACCATACAAATATATCATTAAAAAGTGTGTCAAAGTTCAACCTTTAGTAGAAAATAACGTTTGCATTGATTGCAAACATGCAAATAAATAGGGAAAGGCCAGTTTGTTGCATCAACATTATTAGCAAGCTCCCACTATAATGCTACGGAGGTAAAGTAGCAATCAACACATATGCACACTAATGAAAAAGACCTTCAATTTAGATTCATTGAATACATTATTAAAAAATGAAAGTGTCAAAATCCAATCTTTAGTAGAAAATAATGTTTGCGTTGTTAACATGCATGCATACAAAATAGTATCGTTATCAAATGCAACAATGAATAAGACAAAAAATTAGAAAATTAATTAAAAATCCAATATCTTACATCGAACTAATAAGAACGTTGACAATCTAATGATATATACAGTGATTTTTGATACTTTGAAACAATTTGAGAAAAAATATACATCAGAAAATATAGTCAAGCTATTAGTATTCTTGCTTCAACAAAAACTAATAAAACGCCACATAATTTAGGTTGGCAGTACCTAGTTTGTTTGTTGAATAAACTAATAATTATTATATTCAACAGTATAATTAATATCAAATTGGCAATGATTTTCTTAATATCTTTTATATCAATATAAATATATATGGAGTGTTGTGCAGAAATTTATTATAGAAATCCTTTTTTTTTTTTTGAATATTATAAACCTGTCCCTCTCTAATTTTTTTTATGATGACTTAAAAGTTGTGTATAATAAAATAAACCTTTTCCTTACGCAAACTCCAAACCCAATTACGTGTGAGCAGAAAAAAGTCAAGAATCATATGTTGTTTTTACTTAAATATAAATATAACCGACATAAATATTAAAATGAAAATTGTGATGGTGAAATATTCCACTATCGCTTGCAATGGAATTTAATTTAATTTTTTAATTTTTTTTATATTATAGGTATGCATATTTTTTTTCCCCTTATGCTATGGATAAGGGCGATGTTTTGAAAGGGTCAATAATGAACTAGATTTATTAGAAAATAAAATTTAATAACAAAAATTGATAAGAAAATATTTATAAAATAGATTTACAACTCATGGACAGTCCAATAAAGTAGGTTAAAGATATTTTGTTAATTTATTAAGTAAATCTCATTTCTCTTGAATGAAGCCTAAATGTTTCTTGAGAATCTCATTATCCAAGTTAATGACTTCTTTATCCTATTGTGGTTGTTTGGAGCGAGTTCTTTTGTTAGGGCCCTCACCTTCTATTGCAATCCTCATCAATGTTTTATTATGCAACATGGTGATTCTATTAGCAAAGTTTTTTATAGTTGTTCTCTTAAGTTGAATAACATTCTTCAAGGAAGATATCAATTCATCCTACTTCTTCACTAATTGTTGCATTTGTTCTTGGAGTTTAGTGATATCAACAAGCATTGAGCTAGAATTATTTATGTCCTTACATTCCTTCTCTGAAAATCTAACAATTACCTTAACTTTAGGCTCCTTACCATTGATTTGTCTATGAAGAGAAGTTATTCTTTCCTTCAATCTTCCATTTTCATTTCTAAATAATTGAATAATATACTTTTTCATATATTGAAGTTTTCTTCCAAGGTCCTAACTTTAAAATCATTTGGAATAAGTATTGTGTCCAATGCTTTTCTCCTCCCTTCTCCCTTGTGTCCAATCTATATGATGATGTCTAATTGAAGGAGGTCGACCTAAAAGTTGAGTCATTTCAATAGTACTGGAGCATTAATAGTTATGTAAAAGTCTCTTTAGAAAATACAATATAATTTTAATAATCAAGGAGTAGGTATTATGGTATGTAAGACTAGTGTCATGTTATAAGCTAAGAAAAGATAGGCCAAGTAACCACATGTGAAATCAAGGCTAGCCATTATGACAAAGCTCTCCAAGTACCAAAGGCATTCCTTTCCACATGAGGCAAATAATTACACTCTGTTGGTGTAAATAATTATTCATCATGGATATTATTACACTTACTTAAGTTTACTTAGGATAATGCATTTCATAATAGTTTGGGTATCAGACACTTGGGTGTTTGTGCCACATTGGGATAGTGTGTGTAGGAGAAATTCCACCTTTTATTGTGTTGATCTTGTTGTTACACTCCACTCTTGTTGTTACACTCCACATTCAATGGGTGATCCACCTCATGTGGACTATTATATTATTTCTCCTACCTTCCCACACCTATTTCCTACCTACCCTTGTTTCTTATTGAGCCACATGTCATGTTTGTGTGCTCACATATCCCTAGACTTGCCTATATAAGCAAGCTCATCTACATTGTATGTAACTATTGAATTGATATTGATCATTTTCTATTGATGAGAATACAGTTTATTCTTGTCCTATATTGTGTCTCTATTTTGTACATTTCATTGAACTCTTGATCTTGGTAAAATCTCACATGGTATCAGAGCTATTGGGGCTTCATTGATTCGTCTTGAAGAGGCATTATTGCAACATCAAGAGGCAGATCTGAGGAGCAGCATCTTTTGGAGGCATCCTACACCAGATCCGACCCCGCCATTGCGTCCAGAAAGCCGTTTCCATGAATTTTGGTTATAAAGTCGACCTATTTTGGTGAGAAATTTTTTTTTGCCAAATTTGCTAGTATTGTACTGATTTTCAAATTTTTTTATTTATTTTTCGAAAAAAAAAAAAATTCATTTTCTAAATTTTTTTTTCGAAAAATCAAAAATCGAAAAAAAAAAAGAAAAAAGTGTTTTTGGGGGGTCTGGAGACCCCCCCTCGTACCTGCGTGTTGCAGGTTGCAAGCGTACTACCTGTCGGACCGCCATCGCCCGCGCATCATTCCCCGTGTCACCGCAGATCTTCGCCATTGCCGTCTACCGCCGCCGCCCGATCGCCTAGGTCCCGCCCCCAGCTGCTTCTCCCGCCGGTCTCCACGCTCACTGCACAGACCGCCGCTCGCCTGCAGCACCGGTCCCGCCGCTCGTCGTCCCGAGCTCCCTCCCGGCCATGTCGGCTCCTCCCGACACCAGTCTTCGCCCTACCTCCCGGCGTCTCCACAGCTTCTCGGTAGCGGCACCGCTCGACACCACCTCCGGTGCCCGCTACCTCCTCTCCGGCGCCCACTATCTCAGCCACCGCCGCCGTCCTGGGCTTCCGGTCCGCCTCCAGCAGCCTCCTCCCGCCGGCGTCACCCAGACCGGAGGACCCGCGTCTGCCACGTGGCAGGCGGCCACTGGCCTACAGGTACAACCCATACACGTCAGATCCATACGGCCGCCACGCAGACACCACTTGACTCACCCAGTCAGCAAATCCGTACGGTACGGCCTGCATAGTCACCTGCCACGTCAACTGACTGTACAGTACGAACGCCCAGTCAACAGAGAGGTGAAGTTTTTGCAACGGTCATACGACCGTCAAATTTAACATAGTGACTTGCTAACGTCAGTGCCACGTCATCATTTTTAAAAAATTTAGCAGGCCCCTCTCATTTGCATTTTTGATTTTGCAGTTCAACTTCAAATGGCCATAACTTGCTCCTTTTTTCGAGCAATTTTTTTTGAAATGGGCTAGAATTTCGTGCTCTCCGCAGTGGTGAAGAAATTTTTTGATTTTGATGCACTGTTTTTTCAGAAAATGCAGTTTTTGGTGACTGTACCTGAGTAATCCCAGTTTTTGCAACTGAGGCTTCGTTTGGGGTCATAGGACCTCCTTTTCAGGTGCCGTTTTTTTTGAAAGTGCGTATTTTTTTGTCTACTTTCACATGATGCTATCAGATTGATGCCATTGTAAGTAGAAATTATACTTTCAGATTTTGGCCATTTTTGGCTCTCTTGGTACTTGTATATTTGCTTGAATCTCAGTTAGATTCATTGCACTATTGATTGAAGTCTCTTGTATCTCATTTGAGAAGTTGTGAAATTTGCATCATAAGTCCACTTTGCCTTGTTTTGCAAGTGGCTCATTGTAATTGCACTAAGTATAAAGTGCCAAAATCATCACTTTGGGGGGGTGTCTCTTGTGCTCTTATTCACTTGTGTTCTTTCTTTTGCTGCTATGGGTTCTTCTAAGATTCCTCTCTTAACTCCTCATAATTATGCTACTTGGAAAATTGATGCATGGAGTAAACTTATGGAAAAAGGACTCACTCATTACATTGATGGAACTATTGTTGCTCCCACTGATCCTAAGGTTGATCCAGTTGGTCACTTGGATTGGCTCACTAAAAATATCATGGCAATTGGTACCTTAAGAAAGTATGTATCAGAGGATCTCATTTTTCATATTGAGAAATGTATTCTAATCAAGGATGCTTGGCAAAAGTTTCAAGACTTGTATGGTCAAGTTGATGAGATTAGGGGATATCAAATTGATAGTGATCTCACCATGTTAGATCCCAAGAACTTTGATACTATACAAGATTATGTCACTAAGGCAAATGAGTTGAGGGCACAACTCAAAGATTGTGGCATTGATAAGAAGGATACTCAATTGATATTCAACTTGATAGGCAAGCTTCCACAAGAATATTCAGCATTTGTTTCTAGTTTCCAAACCCATAGGATGAAAATGGGTTCAAGCTACAAAATGCCTACATTTGATGCTTTCAATGAAATGTTGATGATGGAACAAACTAAGTTGATAAGCATGGGCATTCTTAAGGCTTATAAGTCTCAAGCATTAGTGGCAAATCAAGGGAACAAAGGAAATCAAGGAAAGGACAACTCAAACAAGAAGAAATGGCAATCAAAGCATAAAGATAAAGCACCATCTTCTCCACAACAAGGAGATTCATCCTCTTCCAAGAGAGATAATTCACCAAAGAGGGAGAGACCTACTTGTGCTTATTGTAAAAAGATTGGTCATGAGGAACATCGTTGCCATTCTAAGAAGATTGATGAGCTCACACATATCATCAAAAAACATAACATTGATTTGCCTAAAGTCTACAAGAAGGATGATTCATCAACTTCCACTTCCTCACATTCAAAAGGAAAAGGGCAAGCATTCATGGCTTCTACAAGTGGGAAGACTCACTCTTTTGGGACAAGAAAAGGAAAAGCTCTATGTGCTACTATCAGTCATGATTCAGAGAGATGGCTTCTAGATTCAGGGGCTTCTCATCATATGGCATCTTCGCAATCTATGTTCTCTACATTTGAGCCTTGCACCATGCCACAAATTTTGATGGGCAATCATACATACATGGATGTGATTGGGAAAGGATCTATTGACATTGGGGATAACTCCTTCAATGATGTGTTGTGTGTACCCCACTTGACAAACAATCTCCTTTCTATCTATCGAATCACACATGGCGCAATTAAGAGAGTTGTGGAGTTCACACCTGACTCAGTTTTCATTAGAGACTTGGAGACTAGAGCTATCATTGCGACTGGGGTGGTTGATCATGCATCTCGGTTATACTCCTTTTCAGATTTTGTTGATGATGATGATTTCACATTTGATGATTCTACACATTATGATCACACTTCTTGTGATGGTTCATATTTTGAGGAGAACTTTGGACACTTGAACATGGGGATTCTCACATGTGAACCCATTCTTGAGCCTTGTATTTCATCTCCTCATATTGATATCACATCACCTATTGCACCCGATGATGCGGATAGTGCGACAGTTTTGCCTTCATGTGATTCAGTGCAGCAAGATATTCATTGTCTTCCAGCTACAGATTCATGGGATGATTACTTGACAGACATTGCAGGTTTGTTTGTGGAATCCTACATTGCAGATTTGGGAGACATCATTGATGACATTCATCTTCTCTTTGATGAAGATGATCCTTCTTCGATTGTTGCGAGGACACACTCTGACCCTCTTGTTCATTCTCTACATGATCATTCTTTCGAGGTTGACATGATTGTAGATACTTATGTACAATAGTTGGAGGAGGTCTCTTTATTTTTTGAGGAGACATGTGAGTCTTTGGGACATGTTCTACATCCATCTCCACTAGATCTTGGAGTGCCTTTTTCAGCAGTGTGGCACAGTTTACCACCTTTGGAAGGGATATCTTTCAGCATCGACATGGGGACACTTGAGCAGTTTTCAGAGATTCCATTCATCATGAGTTTTCTTCATACATCTTCCCTTCATGATTGGGGAGACTTCATGGATACACCTTTGGTTTTGTTTCTTCCTAAGGGGAGGAATGTTGTTCAACGTTCGTGGAGCAGTTTCTTCATACAT
Source organism: Cryptomeria japonica (assembly GCF_030272615.1). Lineage (NCBI taxonomy): Eukaryota > Viridiplantae > Streptophyta > Pinopsida > Cupressales > Cupressaceae > Cryptomeria > Cryptomeria japonica. The sequence continues at coordinate 381,015,226 of NC_081414.1, read as the reverse complement.
CGAGCTTCTATCATTGGTGCAGATTCCACATTGAGGGGGGGGCTTCCTAGCTTCTCTTCTTCTCTCATATGGGGGGGACTTTTTCCTCACATGGGGTTTTGTCCTTCACATTCTTCTATGAGAGTTCTCTTGTATGTTTTTCATCTCTCTTTTGGGGGAGGGTTTTTTCCCATTGGGTTTTTCTCTCTTTCCCCACTTTGTGAGAGATTTCATTGCATTGGTTTGCATGCATTTGCATTTGTACATGGGTACCTAACATGGCCTAGTAGTCGGGACCCATCTTGCATTGCTTAGTTGCATTGTAGACTTAAGTGCATTCCCCTAAGTTGCACTTAAGGGGGGGTGTTGGTGTGAATAATTATTCATCATGGATATTATTACACTTACTTAAGTTTACTTAGGATAATGCATTTCATAATAGTTTGGGTATGAGACACTTGGGTGTTTGTGCCACATTGGGATAGTGTGTGTAGGAGAAATTCCACCTTTTATTGTGTTAATCTTGTTGTTACACTCCACTCTTGTTGTTACACTCCACATTCAGTGGGTGATCCACCTCATGTGGACTATTATATTATTTCTCCTACCTACCCACACCTATTTCCTACCTACCCTTGTTTCTTATTGAGCCACATGTCATGTTTGTGTGCTCACATATCCCTAGCCTTGCCTATATAAGCAAGCTCATCTACATTGTATGTAACTATTGAATTGATATTGATCATTTTCTATTGATGAGAATACAGTTTATTCTTGTCCTATATTGTGTCTCTATTTTGTACATTTCATTGAACTCTTGATCTTGGGAAAATCTCACACACTCCTCTAGAGTGTATTCATGAGATTACAACCGTGCCTCCTTAATAATTCTAACATTGATTTCTCCCTCCTACAAATTAGAATTTCTAGCTTAACAACCAAGTTTGCAAGCATGTCCACAATAACATTCCCTTGTCTATACATTGTGTACTTTTGAACCCCTTAAAAGACAAGGTATTTTAAAGAGTCCTTGATGATATTGCTAATGTTACACAAGGGAAGTGGTATAGCTTTTAGGAATAAGGAGAGAATCTCATTCAATGACTAGGTGTGTAAAACTAAGCTTAAAAAAAGGCTAATCCCCTAATAAGTAGCCATAGACTCTACCACTTGGTTAGATGCACACATAATCATTCCATATAAGAAACTACAAATCACCCTTTGTTGTCTACCATCGCTTCTCTTCAGTACAGTGAGACCAAGATTAACCTTAGTTACACCATCATAGTTTGAATTTATCCATCTAGCATTGGGGCATTTCCCTTTGGTACCTTTTTTCTCTTCTCCATTTCAGTTCAAACTCTCCTAGAATGCTCTATAACAAAATGACAATGTTACCTGTTTTACGAAAATATAACATTTACACTCCAAACTCAAAGCTTGAGAGATATTTAACAACATTTTTTCTTACATTTTTGTGGAGGAAAGCTTAGAAAAATATATATCTCATTTGTTCATAGCCAACTTCATTTTCTTTTTCTTTTTGCTAAATTCGCATTAAGATTTGGATATTCTCACATTGACCTACCTTACTAGATTCATCAACTCTACCTGAAATTCAATTCTAAACCTTTTCTGGCCCTGCCTACTATACAAAAAAAATCATCTCTATTAATTGAAAACTCTGGAAAAATAACAACATATCAATATCCATGAACAAAATATATGGCAACATCATATCCTTAACAACATTATACTTAGTGGCTTCTTCACCCCCAACTATATTTTGCTTCTCAACATTGACCTTTTTTTATTTATATTTTACTAGTAAATAAACATTTGGGGGTTTCTGTTACAGGTGGTGCTGCAAGATTGGTTATATTTGCAATTTGTTACTTAGTTATTTTGGCATGTAGCAGCTTGTAAGAAATATTATGAACTCTTTTTTTATCCATTTCCAATGCATATCTTGGGCACTTGAGCATTTTACTATTAGAAGTACATTTGAATTGGTTTAGTGGTGGAGAGCTTATAGTAATGTATGTACGTCTCATTTGTAGCACAATTAGATACTCTTGTAAGAACACAGGATAGTCCCATATTACTATAAGCTATTATAGACCATAAAGCAGATCGCCCAAATAGTCCCATATTACTATAAATCATCTGTATACCTAAAAACAGATCACCCAAAATTACAAACTATAAAAAAATCAATTTCGATACATCAGTACTTTTACAAGACTCTCTTTCACCTCTTAGGTGTGGACATAAATATAAAATATTTCTTTACTATTTATTAAAACCTACTTTATACAAGCGTTCTGTTGGTGCTGTTTTAGAAAAGAAAGTTAAGTCACCTCTGTTTGCATACTATGTTGTTTGCGTTAACAAGAGATGTATATATCCACTGGTACTGCAAAACTCATTCTGACATATTGCAAACCATAAGTCTCAGTAAGAATCACTTTATGTGCTATAAACACAAATATGATTAATGTCTAGTAGGCGATCCAAATTGCTTTGGCCCAAATATATGCATTCCTCGAATAACTCACGACATCCTTCTGCACCCTACCTGTCAAGAAATCACCAAATTAGAGGCAATTCCATAAAAAGCCACTCTTTCAAAGACACCATGAACTGCAATAATGTTCTCTAAAACAAACTATCATATAATTACAAACACTATGAAATTGAACGTATACCTTTGGGTTGTTTTTTTCATTAGTCTGTAATTAAGGTGACTAGGAACTAACTTTAGCTGTCTGTTAATATAACGTATACTTTGTATTCTTAGATTACCGTCCTCTGTTATTTTTGGTTACATAAAAGAGGGTTTCATCAATTCTCACTCTAAAACAATTTTAAAAAGTAGACCGTTTGAAAAGTTAAAATGGATCATATGAATGAAAGTGTCTGATAAGATTACCAAAATTAGTTCTGACATCACCATTAAATGATAACGCGGAAACAGGGTATGGGTTTCCATCAAATGATAACACAGAAATTCTGTCAGATGTTGTAGTTGCAACTGGACAGGTAGACATTGCACATGAACTCAGAGAGATGTCTCCTCATGGAATGCAATGATTGCAGGATATGAATAAAGTGGATTTGTTGAAAAGGCTTTAGAAACTTTTGAGCACATAATAATATATAATCACAAACAATACGAAATTGAAATCAATGAGTTAGGAAACACGAAAGACATTGAAGACTAAGGCTGGGATTCCATGGGAGGGGGCTTGGGCTCTATTTTTAAGGAAGAAATGACCCCATGAGCAATTTTTTTTTCCTCTATGGGATTAATTGGAATCTTTCCCCCCCAAAAGGAAGCCCCTACTTTTTAGGAAGCAGGCAAAAAAAGGGTGGGGCTAGAAATTGCCCCACCAGCTTAGGAACTTTGTTTGCCACTTGTCAATAATCTGCCCGCCATGTTTAAATTTTTCCTAAAAATTCTCAGCTGCCCCAGCTCTATTTTGCCCCCTCCATGGGACCCCAGCCTAAGCCATTGAATTTCTAGAGGTTGTATTTGCTTTTCTACAATGTGAATGTCATTAAAGATGGAATGAATTCAGTTGCCATTAGCAGACAGCTTGAATGTCATTGAAGATAGAATGAATTCAATTGCCATTAACAGACAGCTTGTTATCTTTATTTTGGACACTGATTGAGATCTAGAGATGCAAAGGCAAAGGTGAGAATGAAGGCTTCCACATATTGGTGGGCATTCTAATTTGTAGGGAACACAAGAAAACCCCCTATTTCAGGAATGCATTAACAATGGGTTGCTAGCAAAACTTTTAAAAAATGCACTATAACAGCTGCACTCCTTGGTCCCCTACCGATTTATCCTCTTTAAATTAAGGGTTTAAAAAGCATAAATCCAACGAGTGCTATATATCTTTGAGACCTATGATATAGGCTCTAGTCATTATAGTGAATGAATTATAGATTATCAAGAGAAAAATCTAAGGAAAAGGGTACTTTTAAGCATAGTATGGATTTTCTAATTTCTTTTTTGATAATGAAATAGAGATCTAAGCTATGAATTCCAACATATTTAATGAAGTTATAATATGGAAAGCTAAAGTCTAAATAAGAATAATGTTAAATAATATTTATTACAGTTTTATTTTTAGTTTCAAAGGTAAGGAACATTTTTTCCGGATTATTGAGATATATAGAGGTGACATAGTGGCAGAATGAACACAACAGATCTGCAGCATAAAATCTAAATGCTTAAGTGTCCTCCAAGATGCTACACGATAGTGCCAAGGGCCCTCCAAGATGTTTTCTATATTTCATTCCATAATAAGATGGAGAGTGAACTGATATCATTAAAGATAAATAGCGTGATAGTTTTCTCTATTTCAATCTATTCTAAGATGGAGAAATCCATTGGGCAAAATTCAAGGAACTAATGAAACAACAAATATATATTGAAAAATTTACCATTGGAATGATGCCACAATCAAGGATATGATCATCCTATGTGGCCGTGCCCTTGTATACCAGGACAGGATTTCATTTAAAGTATAATATATTGACTGCAAATAAATGGACACATTAATCTAAATATTAAAAGGGGCTAGTAAAAGGGAAAGACTAAAACCTTTTGGGAGAGTCTAGGCATAAAAGGTTGTAGATTGACACTGCAAGTTGAGATGGGCTCTCAGAAAAACAAGCAAGCTAACAACCCACCACAGTTAAGGAATGCAAAGGAGATGGCATTTAAATTAATTCACTAATTATCAAAGCCTTTCTAAGAGTTAATAAGTGTCGATCTATTTCAGCTATAAAAATTGTTTGGCATATGACTACTGTGTCTGGTTAAGAAATGAAGGTTGCAAACTTTATCATCTAGCAGATGATTATTGAAATGACAAACTAACCTAAACACACCGAACACAATCTGAAGTTGAAGGCTAACCCCATAAATAAAAGTAGTATTATAGAAGTGTCTGTTCTATTAATGCTGTGTATGTACACAGTCCTATACATAGCAAACCCCCATTCATACATTATAATATAAAGTCCAGAAATATATTACTGAATGGGGATAGCAACCCAAGAATTTAAGATTATGGCCTTGCCAAGCTCCTCCTAATGCTTGATGGGCATATACTGAGTAGTTAATTTCAGAAAGTCCTTGGATGTGTGACCCTAAATTTGCTTGCGAAAGCCTAAGGATAAATGAAAAATGTGATGTATATGGGTTTAGTGTGCAGATTATGAAACTGGTAATCATATGTTTCTTGCACTCTTCAGTAAATGGTGAAGCATGTGCTCATTTTGTCATGTGCCATATCCTTCTTTACTACTTTTTATGATGTCTTAGATGTAGATTAGAGACATTCATAACCCTTTGACATATTTTCTTTGCAGTCAACAGGTTTTCTTTTATAGCAAGAGCATCACTCTAGGAAGTTTAATGGGTCTTAAATATGAAGTTGGGGTCTCTACAAGAGTCATTGTTTATGTTCAAGAGCTCCCTAGGAAAGGTACTGGTAGGTAGAATACAAGGTCTACATTATCCAAGAGCTGGAGATCATGCAGAACTGGGGATGACTCTGACTGTAATAGAAATTAGAATCCTTAGTATAGTTCTTAGAGGTGGAAGGAAGAAAAAGTATTTCAGATGATAGATGGGAAAGAATGTACTTTGATGTTAAGTATGATGAGTTTATTAGAGTGAATAATGTCTTGTATCTAATAAAGGTTTTGTATCTTGTAATTTTCTAATGAAGAGATATTTACATGTTAACTTCGGTTCTAGGTATCATTCTAGAAATTAGTTATAATGAGGTTCAGATTCACCAAACTTTCTTTTAATTATGCATTCTTGCCATTCTCTCTTGTGATACTTTCTTTTAATTATGCATTCTTGCCATTCTCTCTTGTGAAAGTGTTTAGGTTTTGCAGAGGGTGTTGAAGAGTCATCAATCAACTCTTGCATAGTATAGAGCTTCTACGGAGTTTGCAGCAGGGCAAGCCTTTTCAACAGAAATTTGTCGTTCTAAGCGTGAAGGTTTCTTCCTGCACAATCTGCCTAATCTAGAGACCAATCCAGCATGTGCACTAACCGATCTGATTGTATGCTTTCTTGCATTCCAACTGAATGTTGCTTTACAGACTATGTCCCCAAAAGGAGCTCAGTAAGAGCATCCTGATCATGGAATGGAATCAAGTTTGCAAATCGTTTTTTTTTGTTGAGAATCAAGAGCAGATAAACAAATAAACAAATTCAGAATTTAAGCAAACAAATAAATGCACAGAGAACACATAACATATGAGATTATGTGGTTCACCATTAATGATTACATCCACAGGAAGCAGGGGAAATATCTGTTTTTATTAACTCTTTCTTTCATGCTTAGATACAGCAGCACACATAGATGCATATTACATTATCTACTTAAACTGTGAAGAGACAACCGAAAGAGGCGAAAGGAAAAAACAAAACAAAGAATGCTGAACGGTCCAGGACCGTTGGACTTCACACCCAACAGTTTTTTTTTTCCCTGAAATTTATGGTGGGAAAGTATAGATGCCTAATCTAGAAATATATTGGTGGATGAAACATATCAAAAATAGTACAATACTTTGTAATAGGAAAAAGTAGTGTTATAGAGAAGTTTACATTATGATCAAGGTTTAAAGAGTAAAGAGTAAAGAAGTAACAAAGGGCTCCATAATATTTTAAGTTAGTTCAGTGTTCTCATTCATACGTACTTTTCTTTGTTTGTTTCCTCTTGCTTTCTCACATTCAACTGTTTTAAACATCCATGTTTAAGGCACATCTGTCAAACCATGTTATTTGTTCATCTGTTGTTTGCCTAAAAAATATGGTTTTTATCGGCTGTATTTAATATTTAATTAGAATGACTACTTATTGAGGCAATGGGTGCATGTAAACAAGTTTCTACATGGCTATTTCTTTGCTCTATTTAGAGCATCTAAAAGCTTACAACAATGTCTAAATGTTTATATAAATCTTAATTGGACTTGCACTGTAATTTTAATTTAGTACACTAGCACTGCAAACGTTCCTTGCAGCCTTTGACAAGGACTACAGTTGCAAGACATCCATTATTTGGAATAGACAGAAAAAAAGTATCAGAGCAGATCACCATTAGAACCAAATACCCATCAGTATAGAGAACAGAAGCAAAACTTTCGATTTTGAATAGGGGTTTTTATGCCTAAGCCACCCATTTATGGTGAAGACTTTTCCTTTGCTTATTTCAGCCAGTTTCTTTTACTAGCTTAATGAAATTGAAAGGGCTTATCTGTCAGGCATGTTCGTATATTTTTTAAAACAGAAAATATCAAGAGGGCTGATAAGTCAGTTTCTGATAACATTTTCTCATTTCGAAAAGCAGACAGCCTACCTACCTTTTTCTAATTTGAAATAACTAAGAAAATCATATCATGTGCATTAATTTCTGTTTTTGCTTCTGCATGAAATTTTGATGACATCTGTGAGATCAGATTAGTTGAACCAACAACATCAACCAACAAACTACAATTCTTAATATTGACTGTTATTTATTTCTTTCCTCATCACGGTTTTTCTGATATACATTTGGATCAAGTAATCTTCTCTTTTTGCTATATACTCTTCCTCGTACAAAATAGTTAAAGATTCAATATTGATGGCAAAACTTGTCAACCCACACTTCACTTCTTTTAGGGTGTTTTTCACCTCCCCATTTCACACCTAATATGGTATGAGCTAGCTCTTAATTAGACTACTAGCATTTTAGCTTTTCATTTTATATCTGTTCCTATATACCTAGTGCTTTTGCCCATAGTCACATGTGGGATTCAATTATTGACATAATATTCTCCTTTTCATCCAAGTTATTTTGTTCACATGACTACTTTTAATTTTTTTCTCATATACCTTTCCATTTCCGTAGTTGTGTTTGCTAGCTCTCGCATATTGATTCCTCATGTATTTATCCATATGTTCTTTCTTCTACAAATTTGTTCCTCCATTGAAATTTTGGGCCAACAATGTCCTTCCATCTTCTCTATTCTCTTCAAATATCATGGTAATCAAATCTTTACTATCTCTTCAATTGGAAAGGCTTTGACCTTGCCTAATATGCTCTTATATGGGACCATGGCTTTTATTTTGAAACTACTTGCGAGTAGATGTATTTGTAACCTTTTTGTTTATCTCCACTTCAATATTGACGTGCCGCTACCCTTAATCTTTCAACCATACACCACCACTAGTGTAACAAGCAACCCAATTAAAGTCTTCTTTGTTTTCCAATCTCATAGCTCAATTGATCTACATCTACTTTGAATCATATATAGAGCTTTTTGTCCCTATTGTATCTTTTCTCTACACTCCTTCCAATTGAAATTGAATTGATATATAAATCAAGGCCTAAATATTCGTATTCATTTACCACTTCCAAAAAACTTCTTTCAAACTCAAAATCCAATTTATTTTTTTCTTTTCTCTGGAGATAAGAGAATGACCTGATTTTTTCAATGTTCACTTCCATTCACACCTCCTCACAAAACAATTCTAAGACTCAAATATTCTCGAAAATAATATATTATTTTTGTCATTAAATGACATCAACTTTATCACAAATGTGATTAGTTGAACTCGCCACCCCAACTTTCTATTCTCTCCAATAGAAACAAAGTTGATTATTTTGAGGGTCTGCTCATTTTGCTCAATGACTTCTCATTATCATTATGTTAATATATGTAACTTAGTTGGAATAGACAACTGAATGATGAAAATAGAGTTTAAGGAGGATACCAAACCGTTCTCTTTCACAACTTTTACTCGAAAACAATGTCCTACCAGAATATACCAAAAACTCAGTTCTGGCAGCAGTCTGATTTTCATTCAGGGATTAATAATATAAGCCATCACATGATATGATTATATATTAGATCAAGGTCGGTATATGAGGAAGTTGTATTAAGCAATATCGTTAAGGGGAATAATAAAATATATTTAAATAAATAAAAAATAAATTTATATTATTATTTCAAAATTAGTTTTACTTTCAAATGAGTTGTGTATAATTTTAGTCTAAGTGAAAATAGTTATATTTAAAATTTAATTTTATATTTTATATCAAATTAATAAGAAGGAATGAAATGTTATTAGTACTTGTGGTTAGGCAATACTATTGTAATGAAAATTCATTTGTTGTGCTTATATGGTTATTAAAAAAAATTATTTAGACCAATGAAAAGCAATTATTTTTCTTTTTTTTAATTATTTTAATTTATTTTATAGTATAGATGCACATTTGTTTTTGATAATAAAAGCAGCCAAAAACGAGGGGGCTGACCCATGGGTAGAATTAGGAGAACAATGGAAGGACCATTGTCCGCAAACAGTCAGCATAGAAGCAGTCTTTTACCTCTATCAAAAACAAAAATCATCATACGAGAATTTATCAGCAATAAAATATTACCAGTCAGCTTATACTTCCAGTGCCACACAGGGCTATAAGCATTAAAATAAAAACATAAGCCGAAACTAGACCTATCCAGCTTACTACACCACATAGACAAAAAATTCCTCCACATGCAGATAGTTAATTCTTTTTCCCACGACTCTTCTTAGGGAGTAGCTTCTTCGCCCATTCCTTAGTGAGGAACTTGAATAGGCCTTTAAAGTCCTCGTCCTCCTTGGCTTTTCTTTTGTCCGCGCTATCCTGCAAAAGGCACAGAGTAGTGGCCGAGCATCTCATGACATTTAGAGCGAATTTAGACACATCATGCATCTTGGACTCCGTCGCCTCCAGTTTGCTGGTAATCACCTGCATGGTGTCAGAGAGGGCTTCTATCTTTTTCTCGAGCTTCGCCAAGTTGGGATCTTCTTCCTTCACACTACTGGCCTCTTCAACAACCATCACTTTCTCAATCCTGAAGGTCGGGGACGGGTAATTGGCAGGCTTCGGGCTCATAGAGGCGGTCAGACTATCGGAAACATGGGTTGAGCTCACAGAAAGGGGGGAATGTTTGAGCTGGGCCTGGGGGGTTTTATCAGTCGGAATGGAGTTGCCTGTGTCGTGCGAGGAGGAGGGGTCTCTTAGGGATTTATCAGAGGGTTTAGAGGCCAATCTGGTAGAGCAGCGGGGCATGTTGGCATCTTCGGTAAAGTCCGGGTTTGAATCAATTTCTTGGATTTTAACTTTTTTAGGGGTTCTGACCTCCTTCGGGGAGTGATTCTTGGTTTTCTTACTGGAAGAGCCAAGTTTCGTGCCACGGGGGCTTGAATCATTAATGGCCAGAGGTTGGGTCGAGGGGCCGACATTCTGCACAGAAATGGAACGGGGCGGGCAGAGGGCGAGGTGGAAGTTGAACAGGAAGAGCATAAGGCCCTGGTGCAGGATAGGAAAGTCTTTTCCTTTCTTTTTGGCTTCAGCTATATCTTTAACGTTAGCATCCATCGAGTGCAACAAAAAGAATGGAATGGAAATGAGGTCTTCGTTCCTCAAATGGTTCAGGAAGGGGAGGTGGTAATAGTAAAAAATGCCATACTTGCCTTCGAGCGTAAAGTACTTCATCACAATGTAGCAGACTTCGTCCCAAGGATGCGGGAGTTCCTCTCTGTTAAAGCCTCCGACCCTCTTGATGAGATTCTCGTCGTGGCGGAAAAACTGGTTAAGGCTGGTAGAGTCCGCAATGCGGCTCTGTTTTTTCCATTTTCTGCCCTCCATAGAGAGGCCCGTAGCCTGGGCTATGACCTCTTCGTTAATTTTGAAGGAGATTCCTCCCACAGTCACCCTTCTGTCCTCCCAGGAGGACACAAATTGTTTAGAGAGTCTCTCGTCGTTGCCCTTCATGTTCTCCATAAATTTGTCAATGCCTCCTTCGGTGCACACGAACCAAGCCGTAGGTTTGGCTTTGAACTCCTCAACTTTGTTGGGTTCTAGCCTGAGCCTGTCCCCCCCCATTTTAGAATCCTCCAGCTTCATAGTTTGAGAATAACATAAAACTAGAATGCAGAGCCGAAGCAAACTCAAGATGAAATGGTTAGGAAAAATGTGCCAGACTTGGGTTAAACGGTTGTAATAATCATAGTGATTATTAACCTTTAAGGTCTCGTAGATATTGCTGGCTTGAAATCTACTCAAAGCGTGCAAGCTATCACTCGGGCCAATGTGAGTTGACAACTCGTTACTCGGGCCAATGTGAGTTGACAGCTCCTCAGCGCCGCCTTTGTTGTTGCCAGTTGGCACCATCCGAGTCATAAATGAATGGTAATCATTCTCGATGTCAGTCCTTTCTTTATAAATTTGTCCCCTGTGGTAGTGATGACTCTGCATATCTCTGCTACGTGTCCTTTTTTGGTATAAATTGGCAAGATCTCCGCGCCAATTTGAAAAAATTAACCTATTTTCCTTCATCATTGGGCGGAAGGGTTAGTCCTTTCCTGGCATAAGGCTTTTTCCTTATCCAGGATTTCCTTAACTATGATTGGTAGTGTATTGGAGTTCCTCCAGCATCATAAGCCCATCTGCAGCCTTCTTTCAGCCGCCATGGAATCCGTCGCTCTATTTCCTTCTCTGAAGATGTGGTCAATGGTGAAGTCCTCCATTTTAACCAGCAAGTGCCTGATATCCCTCAGAATGGGTTCCACTTTCCACCCAGCTGAAGCCTTCCCTTTGATAGAGTTGATAATAACTTTAGAGTCTCCTTCAATTTCCAGATGCTTTATTCCTATGTCGTTAGCCATTTTCAGCCCCCAGAGGAGGGCCATTCCCTCAGTTTGGGTGACTGAGCTTTCACTGAAGTTGCCAGCATAGGCTGCAATCATGTCCCCTAGATGATCCCTAATGACTCCACCACCAGCCTAACTGTTGCATTGAGCAGAGCCATCAAAATTTAATTTAAACCAGTGAATTCTGGGGGGAGACCACCTAGTCATCTATCTCTTTTTCTTGGTGTTGTTGTTGAAACGGTCGAATCTAGGGGGGAGATTCCAGCCTCGAGTGATCTTCTTATCCATCTCATCAGGAGGATAAGGTGAGATTTTCCATTTTGTAGCTTCTAGATTCTCCGATATCAACTTGAAGCAAGCGAGGGCAACAGAGTCCGGAGGGGTCTCAGTGTCTCTAAAAATTCTGTTGTTTCTCTCCTTCCACAAAGCCCAGTAGATGTGTGGAGGAATTTGTTTCCAAAGTTGAATGATGAGGGGATGATGGGAAGGGGGGGTCCAATCAAACACAAAGTTTTTTATATTCTTGTGGAAGACCCAACACAGACCACATTTCTGAAGCGTGACAGACCAAATGTGAGCCGCAAAGGGACAAAGAATAAAAAGGTGCTCAATAGATTCCTCATCCTTTTTACATAAGCTGCATCTATTGGGGAGATGGAATCCCCTCTTTTTCAAATTATCAAGCATGAGGGTTTTTCCATGCATGAGGGACCACCAAAAGAAATTAATTTTGGGAATTAACTGAGGGTTCCAGACTTTCTTCCAACCTTCCGCATCCGCAGTGGGTTTTAGGAGCTGAGAGTATGCAGATTTGACCAAGAACTAGCCTGATTGAGTCTCTTTCCAGATGAAGCTGTCTTCGTTCGTGGTCATGGGAATTCTAGTTTTCAGCAATAAGAGTTGCAATTCCTGAGCCAGGGAGACCAGGTTCGGTTGATTGCTGCAGATGGGGACTAAGTCCTTCCAACCACTTCCTGGGATCAAATAATCCGTAGCATAATCCCCCAGGATAGCCTTGAAATGGTTCTTGATTTGATGGAAGCGAGTGTTGATTAACGGTCTGTCCTCAGTCCAAAAGTCCTCCCAGAATCTCACCTTTTTTCCATCTCCAAGCTGCCACTTCAGACCATCTCTGACCATCATTCTATTTTTTAGGATGTTGTTCCATAATTTGGAACCTTGGGGGAGGTCAGAAGAGTTGAGATTATAAAAGAAATGCTCCCAGTCCAAATACTTAGCTTTGATGATGTTGCACCAGTCTGCCTCCCCTTTAGCCAAGGTCCATCCCACCTTGGCAATTAGCGCCTTATTGAGGGAATTAATCTTTTGTATATCCAAACCTCCCAGAGATTTGGGTAGACACACAGTATCCCAGTTGACCAGAGCCAGGTGTTTCTTTTCCTCTAAGCCAGTCCATAAAAAGTTTTTTTGAATTTTTTCAAGTTTCTCACCCATGGTCCCTGATATTTTGAACATGGAGAGGAAGTAGACCAGAATTCCCTGTAGGGAGGCTGCGAGGAGCTGGAGCTTCCCTGTGCTACTGAGAAATTTCCCTTTCCATCCCGCAAGCTTTTTCTACATTCTTTCCAAGATAGAGTTCCAAAAGGTGGGGGTGACTTCCTTGACAGTGAGAGGGAGTCCCAAGTAGGTCCCCGGGAGAGTAGCCATTTTGCATCCGAGGATGGAGAGGATTCTGGGTTGGAGGTCATTTGGAGTGTTGAAGAAGTAGAGATTACTCTTCTCATAGTTGATGCATTGTCCCGACGCCTTGGCATAGTCCTCCAAAAGGGTCTTCCAACCTTTAGCCTCCATGACAGGAGTTTTGCCAAAAAGGAAAGTGTCATCCATGAACTGCTGGATATTAGTAGGGGGGAGTGTGGAGGCCGCTTTGAATCCTTGGAGCCTACCATTGGTGACTAGATGAGTCACATTTCTGTTTAGGACTTCAGTTATCATGATAAAAAGATAAGGGGATAAGGGGTCGCCTTGTCGGATACTACCCGTCTCAGCTTTGAAGCCTCCCTTAGGAGTCCCATTTATCAGGACTGAGAATTGGACCGTGGTAACACATTCACGAATCATACTCACCATTTTTTTTGTTGAATCCCAGTTTTAGGAGCACTTTGAAAAGAAATTCCCAATTAACCTTGTCATAAGCTTTTGATATATCAAGTTTAAAGGCCATACCTGGTAATCTGCTCCTATCCATGGAATGGATTATCTCATGAGTAGTAATGGCGACATCTAGAATTTGTTGTCCCGGAACGAAGCCTTTCTGAGACGGACTGATAAATTTTTCTAGGAAAGGTTTGATTCTGTTTACAAGAACCTTGGAGAGGATCTTGTAAATGGTGTTGCAGAGGCTTATGGGCCGATACTCCTTCAGGCAGCTGGGAGTGGTGGTCTTGGGGATGAGGAAAATGAAAGTGTTGTTGATCTTTTTAAGCAATCTCCCTGTTTTGAAGAAATCTTGGACAACTTTAGTAACATCATAGCTAACGATATCCCAATAGTCCTGGAAGAAGGCCGGGGGGAAACCGTCCGGGCTCTTTTATAAGATCCCATCGCAAAGACCGCCCTGTGAACTTCCTTAGAAGAGATGGGGGACAGGAGTTGCCAGTTGTCATCTTCCTCAATGGCCATCGACAATTTACTAATGAGGCAGTCCTGGAGCGGCGAGGCCGTTCCACCGTCCGCATACATACTGGTGAAAAAGTCCACCGCGTTCTTTCCAATCAGAGAGTCATCAGAAATCTCCTGGCCAGTTTCATCCTTAATACTTTTGATGTAGTTCCTCCTCTTGTGGTTAGAAGCCGATCTATAGAAGAAGGCAGTATTTCTGTCCCCTTCTTTCAACCACTGGATCCTGGATCTTTGTTTCCAATACACTTCCTCCTTGGCAAGGATATTTTTCCAGCTTTTGCGACAATCTTCCTCCTCCTTCAAAATGGGATCCGGGGGGTTACTAGTAGCCATTAGAATTTGAAGTTGTTCCAGTCTAGATCTCAGGTCCTTTTTTCTTTTAAAGATGTCTCCAAAGGTGTTCCTGTTCCACCCTTTGACTTCCCTGCTGATTCTTTTTAGTTTCTCCATTATTCTGAACATGGTAGTCCCTTGGATTGGGGTGGACCACCAGCCTCTAACCAAATCCCTAAAGTCAGGATGGGAGGCCCACATGATTTCATAGTGGAAGGGGGGTGGACCCTAGTAGGGTCTGTCTTTCCAGTGGAGAAGAAGGGGGTTGTGGTCAGACACCGTCTTTGGAAGGGATTTCAGGAAGGAACTCGTTCCCAAATCCCAATTGGTGGAGATCAGGAATCTATCCAGTTTGACTTGGACGAGGTTTTTGCCTTTCCTGTTATTTGACCAAGTGAAAGGGGTACCCTGAAGGTCAATATCCACTAGGTTTGAAGCATTGATGAAGGTGGCAAGGTCGCTCATGCTGTCAGAGAAATCCTCCAGGCCACCACACTTCTCGGAAGGGTAGAGGGGGGCATTGAAATCTCCAACAAGCATCATCCTGTCCTTCTGATTAGTCATAGCGATCTTAGAAATTTCCTCCCACAGGTTCCATCTTCTCGCCCTAGAGTTGGGGGCATAGATGTTGAACATCTGCCAGCAAAGTGGAGAGAAACCGCTAGGAAATATTGGGAGCTAGCAAATAGCTTGCCTTTTATTTTCATGGGATTCCACAGGGTAGCAATACCTCCAGACGCACCCAAGGCGTCAACATATAGGTAGTCCGCTCTAGGCCAAAGTTTACCAGCTATTGCAGCGAAGGTTTGAGAAGGCATCTTAACTTCTTGAATTAGACAGATGTCGATTTTCATCTCAAGAATGAGTTGTTTTATGGCGAACTGCTTCTGGGGGCTGTTCAGACCCCTTATGTTCCAAGAGAGGAACTTCATTTCTTACTTTTGCTAAGCCTGTCTAGGGTCAGTTGTTTGCCCTTTGCAATGTCCCTTGCCATCACCTTGTGTCTCAGGACTCTTACTGTAGGTCTCCCAACTTTGCTTTCGTTTCCCCCCACATCAGCTTTCTTGGCTTTGACTTTCTTCTTCTGGGTTATCCATTCTTCGCTATCCGTCTGCGGAGAACACGGGGGGGATACTTTCAACGGAGTTGCCAGTGAGTTTCCAGAGAACTCCTCTCCATCACTAGCTGTAGGGGAGGAAGGGGTTGGAGTGGTGGGTAAGGAAGTTCCAATCTTGAGAGGTTTAACCACAACTGGGGAGGGGTCAGGGAGGGCATGGGGTGGGGGGGAGGCAGAAGGGAGAGGGATGGGGGACATGGTGAGGGAGACTGCCTGGGGGATCTCCCCCTCTTCCAGGGTGTAGTTAGGGTTTTTGACTGGGTCCGTTGGGGCTTTTAAGATCTCAAGGCTCTTGTCTGTGTGCTGGAAAACTTTAGGAATAACATTCTCAGTAGTTTGCTCAGGAGGGGCCAAGGATGATGGGTCACCAGGGTTGATGGGTTCTGCCCAGATGACTTTATTCTTAATCTTGGGTTCTGCTACCATAGGGGCTTTACAGTCCGTATAGGAATGCCCCTGAGTGTTACACTTCTGGCAGTACAAAGTAGCATTTTTCGTACACAATGGCCTGGGAGCATTTTCCCCATTTGGACTTTAGGGAGATAAAGTTCGATAGGGCTTTGTTGATCGTAAAATTGACACAAAAGCGAGCATACACCAACTTGGACTTGTTGAGAGTGACCGAGTCCACTGCAACAAAGCAACCAAATGAGTTTCCTATCCATCAGAAGATTTGTTCATCCCAGAACTCCAGAGGGAGTCCGGGTAGCCTAACCCACACTGGGGCCATGTGGTTTAGTTCTGTAGAGGGGTCAAAACTAGGTTTCCATTTAGCCATGGTTAAGAAGTGCTTTCCATAAGCCCAGGACCCCGATAGGACATAAATCAGATCCTCCTCAGTGATAAATTTGAATAGAAAGAGTACCCCCGGCATGGCTGAAACCTCCAGGCTTCCTTAAGCTTCCAGTGAGATTTTGCCCAACGCCTGACCATGTCGATAGAAGGTCGGAAGGAGAAGAAGTGACCAACTATCGCCAGGTGAAGGGAGGTGGCGATTCTATCCATTAGGTTGTCCGGGAGTTTGATTTCCGTTCCGTCTTCCATTTGGGAGAAGGAGGCCACAACATCAAGAAGGAGCAAATTTGTTGACCCAAGGAGGGCGTTCTTCCAGCTAGACTTGGGATTCACCTCCCCAGTATCCTTATCCTTCTGGCCATCAGAAGTTTCCGGTCCGGGATGGGGTATATTCCTTTCCTCCTCTTTTGATCCAGAATCAGTTAGACTTGGAGGAGTAGAAAGGGTGTGGAGACTGTCATTTTATTCCGTATGGTCCACAGAACATGGGGACCCCGCAACCGTCCCAGCGGCATGTGCATCGACCATGGAATCGGGCGTTGGGTCCAGCAGGGGAGGGGGGGCCTCCCCAGGGGGGGCGGACATCCAGGCACACAAAATCTCAAAACAGGCGGGAGAGTTGCAAAGCGGGAGGCAATCTTGAAAGTTTAGTTGATCTGTTAGTTTCATTTCATCATGACCAAGATACTAAAAAAAATAAAATAAAAATAAAAATAAAAATAAATAAATAAATAAATAAATAAATAAACATTATAATTTACAAAAATTATTTTTGCCTCTTATAGGTGGGTTTCTCAGAATCACCAGCATTTTAAAATTATTTACCTTCTTTAATTTGAGTTTCTAAAAGCTTTAAGTTAACATAGGAACAAGATAAAAAAACAATATGTATTATATTTAAAATGTTCTTTAATTTATAATCAAAATAAACTAAATTTTAATAAAAAGGAAAAAGTCATACCTTTCATTTTAAACAAGTGCCACATAGTGGCTAGTACTTGCCTTGTTTTTAGTATAGTTTTAATAATAATTATGATTTAATTTATTAACTGGAATAAAAAAATTAAATTAAATTAATAAGGAAAAAGAATAAGTAACTCTTGAAATGAAATGTCTTCGAAACCTATATTTTTAAAATTTTATTTTTATATTTAATTTTTTCTAAAATAGTAATATAATAATAATAATTTTATACTAATTTTAAAATATTATAATAATAATAAAAATATGTAATAATTTAATATTAATAGAAATATAATATAAGATGGTATAATAATATTGTAATTTTAATTATTATAGTATTTTTTATTATTATATTATCTTACATAATGTATTTTTGTTCTTATTTTGAAATAATCTATAATTTAAATTTTTTAAAAAGTATTATAATTCTATTTAATATTTTTTTAAGGAATGCTTCAATTTTAATTTTTGGGATAGAGGAAAGCATAATATATAAATTAAAACAAAAGATTATATATGATAAAATGTTTTAGATCCATGTGATAAAATTAAAAAATATTTTATTCTTATATGAACAACCTTTTTATTTATTAATTATTTATTCTATAAATATTTAAATCGAAGTTAAAAAAAATATATCTATTCTATAATTAAATGAACTTTTAGAATTTGGATTTAAGTACGTATAAGATTAATTTAATCTTCGGAGAAATCTATTATGCTGCATCCGAGAAACTCGTGTATAACAGGGAAAAAAGTATTAGCCAATCGTTTACAAGAGAAATATTTTTTTATTTATTATAAAGTTAACAAATATGCATGTATACTTTAAAATAAATTTAAAAATTTAAAAGAAAGAAAAATATTTGTTTATGATTGATGTTGATGACTTTCACTTTGAGTTGATCACTTCGTTACTTGCCTAAGTTGATCATTCCAATGCCTTTGCTTGCAAACTTGGAGGATTCAAGGGGTAAATTCACTTATTGTCACTTCTATTTATCATCATCATCAAGACCTTCAAGGTTGTGGATTTGGGAAATTTTTTTTAATAACTATTTAAGCATAACAAAAAATTTTAGTATTGCAGGCAAGTACTAATAAGGGAGGTTTTTTTTATGTTATTTCTTTTTTCCCTCTATTGTAATGAAAATTCATTTGTCATGTTAAATGGTTATTAAATAAAATTATTTAGACCAATAAAAACAAAATATTTTCTTTTGTTTTATATTTTTCAATTTTTTTCTATAATATAGATGCATGTTTTTTAACTTTATAATTTACAAAAATTATTTTACTTGTAAATGATTGGCTAATATTAGTTACAATAAATAAATATTTCTAATAATTATAACAATTATTATTATTAAACTAAAAATTACCACTATGTGGCACTTGTTTTATCTATACTTAGATAGACAATATCGTGATTACTATGATAAGTTACTAGAAGTTCAGATTAGAAAGGTTGTGGTAGCATCAATCCTTTGTTGTCTAGTGTTTTCATTTTAAAGAAGTATTGTAGACTAGGTAATCTTTCAAAGTAGGAACAACAAGCTCTGATGTTGACCTAGTTTGAAAGATACCTAGCTCTGCTTCTTTTGTTTTGGGGACTAGGATGATAAAAGGAAACTGAGAGAAGTGAATAGAAAGACAACATTCCATTCCAAGCACATGTTCTTATGTGAAGGGCTTTTTTTGTACAAGTCTGATTGTAAAACCTATAAAAGTTCATTTGTAATTTATAGTTTATTAGGTTGACTGGACCAATGGTCCTAAGCAAGGCCGGCGCACTGGAGATTGTAACATTTTCTATAAATAAAATACAGCTAAGGCCTTTTTACAAATAAATAGATAAAATAAAAAATAAGAAAGAATGATAGATAAAGTAATGTTTGATACTTTGAAACAAATTTGAGAAAATTTATATCAAGTTATTTGTTACCAAATAATAAAATTTAATAGATGTATTGATATTTTTCTCTACAAAAACTAATAAAATGTAATGTAATTTGGGTTGGTGATATCAAGAATGGCACGCTGTTAGTAGTTGGATACCTGATTTGATTGTTGAATAGATGAGTATTATATTCAGCATAGTATAATAAACAGATAAGAAAAATAAGAAAAAAAATAAAAAAAACAACAACTATCATTTTCATATTATCAAATTGGTAATAATTTTTCTTCTAATTTGCCCAGCTAAGGCTGTATCTGTTAATGTTTGATATCAAACTGACACTGATTTTCTTAATATCTTCTATATATGTGGAGTGTTGTGCAGAAATTTGGAATACATTTCAAATATTAAAAATCCTATTGTCTTATCTTATTGAATATTATGATTTGAACATGAACTGTCAAACTCTACCAAACCCAATTACGTGTGAGCGGAAACAAGTCAAGAATCATTGTGTTTTACTTAAATATAAATATAGCCGACACAATTATAAATACATAGTATAGTGGAACAAGTCAAGAATCAAATATTTTGACCATGAATTTTAAAATGAAAATTGTGAGGGTGAAATATTCCACTATCGCTTGCAATTATTTTAATTTTTTTATATACAGGTATGGATATTTTTTTATTTTATTTTATTTTATATTATGGGTAAGGGTGATGTTTTGAAAGGGTCAATAATGAATTAGATTTATAAGAAAATAAATTTTTTTAGCAAAAATCAATAAGAAAAAGCTTAAGAATAGATTTACAACTCATAGCCAGCCCAACAAAGTAGACTAAAGACATTTTGTTAATTCATTAAGTGCATCTCATTCCTCTTGAAGGAAGCCAAAATATTTCTTGAGAATCTCATTATCAACCCATCCTACTTCTTCTCTAATTGCTCCATTTGATCTTTGAGTTCACAGATATCAACAAGCATTAAGCTAGAATTCCTTACGTTCTTCCATTTATTATTTGAAAATCTAACAATTACCTTAGCTTTAGGCTCCTCACCATTGATTTTTCTATGAAGAGAAGGCATTCTTTCTTTCAATCTTTCATTTTCATTTCTAAACCATTGAATAATATACTATTTTGTAGATTGAAGTTTTTTTCCAAGGTCCTATTTAAAATCAATTCCTTCACAATTGGAATAAGTGTTATGTTCAATGCTTTTCTCTTCTATTCTCCCCTGAATAACATCTTCCTTAATAGTTTCTTTGGCCCCATCAATAGGGGAAGCAAATAAAACCATGGAGTGCCCCTACCAAAAGGGCTTTATCTTTATTCTTAGAGATAGAATCTTTGACACATTGGAATGGGTCATCATAAAATCTAATTTCTTGGGCCCAAAATAGGAGACAATGCTTCCTCTAAGATTGGCCCTTCTGGTAGGTCCAAAATTAGGGGAATTGGAGATTGTGATCCTGATTTTTACCACATCGTGAGAACCTAACACATTGAAAAAAGAAGGGCTTATTTGACTCAAATTCATAGTCACATTCTCAATAATCTCAACCCTAAGCATAGGTCAAGTTAAATTAGATTTTTCTTTATTAAATTGAAATAGAAGTAATATAAGGCCCTAATGAAGAGGTAATTCAAATTTGCTTAGTAGGCCATCTACACGAAGCTATTTGATAGACGTGAGGAGATAAAAATGAAAGTTGACAAGGCATTTATGCCTCATTTCCATTTCAATAGTGGAAAGTGGTATAAAAATGCATTTATATCTGTCTTCAAGAGTGTAATATTTTATCACAAAGATACTCACCTCATCCCATTGACCTAGGAGAGCCTCTTGAAGATATATAAATTACTATCTAATGAGTTTCTCACTAGCTTTAAGATAAGCATCTATGTTTTCTTTTTTATTATGGTTTTGTTAGCTTTATAGGTTTTCAATTCAATAATGGAGAGTCTCATGACTCCCACTATACTTTCTTTTTTCATATTGAAACTTAAATCTCTCATAGAAACCCTCCTTGCTTTCTATTACCTAAAAAAATAATCTAGTTAATGATATCCAATTTCCACAATCCATAAATGATTCAACTCTAGATTTCTTGAGTAGATTGTGTGATAGTTTTTGAATCAACGTTTCAGATCAAACTTTGTGATCCATCATCAAGATAATATAGAGATAAGAGACAAAATCCATAGTTTATGTAAATATTTGTTCAATAACGATAGCAATCAAAAGATTTAAGAATGTGTTTTTGAAAAGTGTTTATGTGTTGTACTTGAGAAGATATAATTACAAAAGTAAAGTCAAATTTGATAGAAAGTTAACCTTTATGATGGAGAAGGCCAGTTGCTTAAAATATAATTTAGATTATAAAATTATTATTTAATAGTAGTTAAGGGTATATGTAAAGAATAATGTTTAAGTAATAGATTTAATTTTTTGATATTGTAAATAAAAAGTGAGTTTTTAGAATGGTTCAAATTTGTTTATAAAAAGATAATATAAAATAGACACTCAATTTTTTCCAATGTAATTGAGCTTTAATTTAGGTGCATCTAGGTGTATGATTATGTATAATTTTCTTTTGTTGCTAGAGCTTAGCTATCCACAATTGTAAGTTAGGAGAAAAGGGGTTGGCTTCAAGAACAATGGTGAATTGGTACACTTCAAAGGCAGTGTCCTTGTATGCACAATGGTGAAATCTAGCTAACTTGTGACCATAGATGTAAAAGAAGCAAGATAATGGGATAATGAGTCAACAAAGACATGTTAATAAAAAACTGTGTGCTACTAGCCTTGGGAAGAGCAAAATTGGTTAGATAAATGATCGAAAAGACTGTACTCTAACAAAGCCTCCAATGGAATAGTTAAAAAAACTAACAAATGAGAAAAAGGACTAGCAAAAATTATGGAACAATTAAGCCATTCATACACTCTATCAATTACAACTTAGAAATTCCTCCATACGAACTGATGTGAATGCTTGCATGACAACATCCCATATGGGATCAAAAAGGCCCAATTTTTAATGAATGCAACAACAAACTTCCCTTTTGCCAATTGTCCAATGCATGGGAAGAGAGCCATCTTTACATACACCATCTCAACCATATCAAAATATCCACACAAAATCCAAGTGGTAGAAAAGATTGAATCAACAATTCATCACCATAAAAGAGATATCTCAACAATAGTATTAGAAGCATAAACACACATATTGCCAAAATAATCATGTTTCAATATTAAATAGGGTCCAAATCAACTAGTTGGTATGATCACATTGATGGTCAACCAAATTCTAGTGCCGCTTAGGGGATAAAAATGACAACTTCTCTGCAAAATATCCACACAAAATCCAAGTGGTAGGAAACATTGAATCACCAATTCATCACTATAAAAGAGATATCTCATCAATAATATTAAAAACATAAAAATAAATAATGCCAAAATAATAATTTCAATATTAAATAGGGTCTAAATCACCTATTTGGTAAGGTCACACTGATGATCAACCAAATGCTAGTGCCACTTAGGGGAGAGAAAAATGACAACTCTTGCACAAACCAAATGGTTGCTTAAAAAATTGAGTTGGTTAGCTGAATAACATGAAATATAGAGAAGAAGGTTAGTATTCTCAATATCCTACAAACAAAGGATATCCATAGGTATAAATTTTTTATGAGAATCCCTCACAGCATACTTTCTATGGAGGTTTGTAATACCTCAAAAATACCAAGAGATAAAATTATTTGGCAAGAATCAAGAGGCATATTAGAAGCATCCAACTTGTCGAGAGTTGAGTAGCGATTATACAAAAACTCATATTGAGAAAAATTATTTGACTATGTTGGGAACTTTTTTCCTTCCTTTTTTTCAACAAATTCTCCTTCTTATAGATATCCCAACAAATTGCAAGACTAACATAAGACCAATGTAGAGGAAGGAGAATGACCAAAATTATTCAACTGAGAAGATAACATAGACATTGATTGTGGTGTTCTAAAAAGATAAGGTCAAGTGGAAGGATCACCATTGGAGGGAGCCACCTCTTTCCCCTTTTCTTGACGATTTGAAGACCCACCAATTTGTGACTTGATGGTTGGAATGTCAATAATGACTAAAGTTTTGGTTTGAGTTCCATCACTATGAGAATTTCTATTATTTTTTATGGTTTCTGACCATAGCCTCCCTTCATCATTTTAGAAGGGGAAGCCTCAAGAGGTCAAGCAAAAAGCTTATTGCAAGATGGAAATAATGGAAAATCCTTAATGTCATGATTAAAGGCTTGACACTAAAAGCACGTGTTTGGCAAGTTGAGATGAAAGAAACACTAGGTATGATGCAAATAACCAATTCGAATACCCATATTGTCTTTCAAATATTTACAGAGGTTAACCTCAACATAAACACATTTTTGGCAAAAGAACCAAATTTTTTTCAAGATCTACACAAATAAACTTTCCAAGCAACCCAACAATTGTGATCAAGAAATTCTAGCAAAGTAAAGGTGACCCTAGGAATGCCATACAAATTGACATACACAAGGTCTTTTCATTTGAGACTAAAAGGTCTCAAGTTCAAGTATTAAAATCAAAAGAGACACATGGACATACCAAGGGATAGGCTTAAGAATGGCTTCTACATGACTAACTTCAACAAAATGGAAAAAAAATCCCTTGGTGTGGTTTTAGATGGAATCAAGTCAAATCCTACTTGGGATCTAATGCTTGTTGACTCACTTTCTAAACATGATTTCAAAGAGATTTCCTCCAACAAAAAACCTATTAAAATAAAATGTTCAAGATATTTACAGGCACTATCAAACTTTAAGAAATTAAGATGGATACAACACTACATCAGGAGGTGGAATATAATTCATACATCATGGAATACCTTTTGAACAAATTTCTAGAGTTACTTGTTTGGAGGAGTTATCATCCAAATTTGCCAAACCATCAATACTAGTAGAAACTACAACGTTTCAGGCCAAAAAAGGAAAAACTAAAAAAGCCCACAATTTGAGATACGTCTTGTTTTCATGTTTTGCTCTTTCATGTCTTGATATTTCTTGTTTTTATGCTTTGCTCTTTCATATTTTGAGATACTTAATGATGTTAGGGTTCACTATTTGATGGAATTTGTGATAATGCATTTCTTAGGTGATATGGTTTATGTTCACTACTAATGGTGTTATATCTTGTGCCAACCCTAATTCTAACAATCTCATTGGATATGGATGATGATTGTTTGATTTTGTTATATCTATGGTTATGGTATTTTATTGGACCTATAAGTGTGTAAGGGATGATATCACATCACGCATTATGAGAAGGATGTTATGTTATAATTCTCTTTCACTTGACTATGTTGATCTTATGTATATACATATGTGCACATGTTTTGTCCAATGTAGATATTTTACAGGAGTGTAGGTACTAAGCACTGACTCCACCTGGTTCCATAGGTTTGAGTGTGCCTTATTTCCCAATGGTAGTTGACTAGAGGTGACACTAAGGCCCTACCACATCTAACCTTTTTGGATATTGGTACTGCTAGGATATGTTGTTGTCATTGATGCTAACATATTCCTGTGTTTTGGTGTTGCAGAGAAATGTTTTAGTGATCTAGTGATTGTAGTGAGTTGATCTGGTTGGTTTATTTGTTTGCTATGTTGAATCAACTAGAGATACTTCATTCTTTATTGATTCCATGATGCTATGTGATGATTTGATCAAGTTGAGGATTCCAATATGGAGATTAGTTTTTAGTGTCCACTATTGCAGTGTTTTAGTGTTTGATCTGTTGTGCTTCGGTATGATCATATCTTGTGTTGCGGATTTGGAAGAATGTTTGGGATGTTCATGTGTATCTTCATTTCATATGGTTCATGATTTGATGTTCCACAAGCTATCTTTCTTATCCGAGTTGCTGTTGTTAAGTGTTCTTGAGTGTTAGCGTGTTGGTTGATGAAGATTTGCATAAGTGGTGTTGGTGCAGCTACTGCGGATGGTTATAATGTTCTTGCTAGTGTTTCCTAATCATGTCCTATTTGTTTTGGTGGTCCATATTGATCCTTGTGCGAGTTATTGAAGATCTTCTAGGTTTGGTGATATTCTTCGTGTTATGTGGTATTTTTGGTGGTGTAACATGTTGATGAGATTTTTTGGTGGTGTTGCGCGTTTGAGGAGTTGATTTAGGCCCATGCTATGTTGTTTATGGCATTGCATTGGTCTAGTGGTTAATTTATGTATCATGTGATGTAACTTTGTAATTAGGTGTTAAGGGTTTGACCAACCTTGTAGTCAAGGTTGATGATTTGTATAAATAGGTGTCATATTTGTGGTTTAGTGATGTATGTATTTTGAGTCTACACTATCAAAGAGTGGTGTATGTGCAAACAAGTGAATTTATCTTTTGGTGTGGTGTATTGAGAAGAGATTGGTGAAGAGAAGACATATGAGCTTAACCAAAATTGTCATCAAACATTAGTAGATGCTATTTTTGCAATTCATCTTTGCCAGATTGTAGTCCCTGAGGGTCGGATCCTTCTGGGTCATTATAATTTGAGCAGTGAGCTCTAGGAAGTGTGCTAGAATGCATGTGCATTCCCCATTGTAATATTTTCACATACTGCTACAAAGTATCATCTTATTGTGGGTAGGTTCCCACCACACGGTTTTTCCCTTAACTAGGTTTTCCATATAAAAAATATTGGTGTTATGTGTGTTGCTATCATTGCTGTTATCTTTCTTTTTGTTGTAGTTGAATAGATTCGAGATTGAGATTAATTTTTTTAATCCGGTGAAAACTGATTCACCCCCCCCACCTCTCATTTTTCCTTCCTTGTTGTTGCCAAGAAGTGGTATCAGAGCTAGATCCTCTAGAAGAAGCTTAACCGCTTGAGGAGGTCCGGGATGGAAACCTATGTGTTCAAGAAGGATAGTCCTAGATTTGATGGAAACAATTATATTGTTTGGAAGGACCAGATGAAAGTTCATTTGAAGTGTCTTGAAGAAGATTATTGGAAGATTACAAAGAATGTCTGCAATGTTCCTCCGAATGGACTGGTTATTGCAAATTAAATCAAGGAAGCTGAACATAACATAAGGGTTAAGGAAGCATTGGTGAGTGCCTTGACTGATTCAAAGATGACTAATGTAATGGGTTTGAAGATTGCACATGAGATATGGAAAAAGATAAAGGTCTTGTATGAAGGATATGCACAAGTTAAAGTTGCTAAGTTGCAGAGTTTGAAGGGAAAGTATGAGACCTTGAAGATAGGAGAAGATGTGAACATACCTTCCTTTATGGCTAAAGTGATTGAAATTGTTATGAACATCAGATGTGCTAGTGGAACCCTTGAGGAAGATGAGATTGTTGCTAAGGTCCTGAGATCCTTGCCTTCTACTTACAAAGCTAAAGTTGTTGTTTTTGATGAGATCTGGAGTGTGACTACTATGACAAGAGACATGTTGGTTGGTAAGCTTGCTGCATTTGAGTTGAGCGAATTTAGAGAATCACATGGTAAATCGGAGACTGCATTTAAAGCCTTTGTATCTAGGAAATAATTGTATGATCCAAGAAAGAGTTTATCCAGGGTTTCAAGATATGAAAGAGAGAAGAAAGAGATGGAAGAGTAGGAAAGAGAGTTGGATGAGCTTGAAGCATTTATTGCTAAGATATTGTCTAAGGGAGAAGGTAAGTATGATGGAAAGTTACCTTTGAAATGTGTCTCTTATAATAAGATAGGACAATTTGCTTCTACGTGTCCTGAAAGAATGTCTAGATATGATAAGCATGATAAATTTGAAAGACATGATATATTTGATAAGCATGATAGATATGAGAAGCATGATAAGTATGATAATCCCTATAAGCCTAACTGGAAGTACAAAAATTGGAAGAGATGCTATTGTGTTGCTGATGAAGGTATGACAAATGAGGAATCAGACAATGGGAATTTAGGAGAAGAATTTGTATTTATTGCTATCACAGAAGATGATCCAGTACTAGTGAATCCTACAAGCTGCATTGTTCAGGATAAAGCTTTGGTTGCTAAGATTGAAGAGAAATATGAATGGGTAATTGACAACGGTTGTTCACATCATATGACAGGCGATAAAAGTAAATTTGTGAATATGGAAAGGTATGATGGTGGTATAGTAATATTTGGGGATGATAAAGCTTGTGTGATTTGTGGTAGAGGTTCTATATCTTTTGATTGTAAGAATAATACTAATGATATCTTGTATGCTGAAGGTTTAAAGCATAATCGTTTGAGTGTTGGACAGATGGTTGACAAGGGATATGATTTTCAATTCAAGAATGGTAAATGAAAGATTCTAAATGCCTCCAGTATAGAGATTGCAACATGAACTAAAACTAAAGGTAATATATTTCACTTGAATGCCGGTGAGAAAAGTTGTTTGATTGCTCAAATAGATGAAAATTAGTTGTGGCATGGAAGTATGTGTCATGTTAATTTTGACTGCATGATAAGGATAAGTTCTACTCAAGTTGTTAGAGATTTTCCTAAGATTGTGAAGCCCTCTAATCTGGTATGTAAGGAATGTCAGTTGGAAAAGAAAACAAGAACATCATTTAGAAGTAAGCTATATACATCTAATGGATTGTTATATCTTGTGCATACCGACTTGTGTGGTCCTACAAGAGTGAGAAGCATGAAAGGTGATAGGTATTTCATGTTGTTGATTAATGATTACTTTAGAATGATGTGGGCAACTTTTCTAAGGGAGAAATAAGAAGCATTGGAGAAATTCAAGATATTCAAAGCAAAGGTGGAGACTGAGACATGATTGAAGTTGAAGTGTTTGAGATCTGATAGAGGAGGATAATTCACATCTGATGAGTTTGATAGATTTTGTGAGAGGAATATAATTAGAATACAATTATCTGCTCCTAGAACCCCTTAGCAGAATGGAGTTGTTGAAAGGAAGAACAAAACAATCTTAGATGCTGCTAGAATGATGTTGATTGAAGGAAATGTTGCACAAACCTTTTGGAAAGAAGATGTTAGCACTATTGTTTACACATTCAACCGGGTGCATATAAAAGGTGATTTCAGTAAGACTCCTTATGAGCTATGGTTTGGTCATGTTCCTACAGTTAGATATTTCAGAGTTTTTGGAAGAAAATGTTATATTAAAAGAGATGAGGCTATAGGAAAGTTTGATGCAAGATGTGATGAAGGAATCTTCTTGGGATACTCTACTAAGAGAAAGGCCTACTGGTGTTACAATAAGAGGTTGAAGAAGATAGTGGAAAGTGAAAATGTGAAGGTTGATGAATGTCATGAGATGTAGATCAGAGCATGTGGATATGAGATTGATGATTAGGATATTGTTTCTAAGCCTGCACAGATTGTGATCTTGAAGCAAAGTGATCCAGTAGAGACAGTTAATCCGGATATTGCTGCTGCTGGTGAAGAAGTTCAAGAGTCCGAGAATCAAAATAATCTGAAGACTCTGGGGTATGTGAAATTGAATCATTCAGAGAATTAGGTTATTGGTGATAAGAATAAAGGTGTGATGACTAGAAGAAGACTTGCTACTGAAGAGATATGCTTGATTTCTAAGATTGAGCCTAAAGATGTTGTTGAAGCATGTAAGGATGAGAACTAGATAAAAGCTATGGAGGAAGAGTTGAATCAGATTGAGAATAACACATGGGAGCTTGTTCTGAGACCTAAAGACAAGAATGTGATTGGTACTAAATGGGTGTTTTGAAATAAAATGAATGAAGTCGGTGAAGTGGTGAGAGACAAAGAAAGATTGGTATGTAAGGGATGCTCTCAAATGGAAGGTATTGATTATGAAGAAACTTTTGCTCCTATAGCTGGAATTGAAGCTATTAGATTGTTGCATGCATATGGTGATTACAAGAATTTGAAGGTATATCAGATGGATGCCAAGTCTACCTTTTTGAATGGTGATCTTGAGGAGGAAGTTTACATTGAGCAACTAGAAGTATTTTCATTATCAGATGAAGGAGACATGGTGTGCAAAATGAAGAAAGCATTGTATGGATTGAAGCAAGCCCCTAGAGCCCGATATGCTAGACTGGATAAGTATTTGA
The DNA here is from genome assembly GCF_030272615.1 of Cryptomeria japonica. Taxonomy (NCBI): domain Eukaryota; kingdom Viridiplantae; phylum Streptophyta; class Pinopsida; order Cupressales; family Cupressaceae; genus Cryptomeria; species Cryptomeria japonica. Next base: position 380,985,666 of record NC_081414.1, on the reverse strand, counting down.
TGAAGTTGGGATTTTGAAAAGCAACTGCTGACAGTAACTTATACTTTAAGGTTGAGAATGATACCATTTTGATTGTTGAAGTGTTTGTGGATGATATTATTTTTGGAGGTGATGATTATTTGAGTATGAAGTTTTCTAATGATATGCAAAAGGAATTTGAGATGTCTATGATAGGTGAGATGAAATTCTTCTTGGGATTGCAGATTACTTAGACCGATAAAGGTATTTTCATTTCTCAATCTAAGTATATGAAGGAATTGTTGAAGAAATTTGGGTTAACTGATTTTAAGCCTATTGGAACTCCTGTGGTGACTGGATGTAAACTGTCTACGAATGATGAATATCAGAAAGCTAATTAGACCTTGTATAGATCTATGGTCAGTGGACTACTACACTTGACTCGGACTAGACCAGATAATATGCATGATGTTTGTCTTTGTGCTAGATTTCAAGCTAATTCTAAAGAGACTCATGTTACTCTTGTGAAGAGGATTTTTCAGATATTTGAAGGGGATTATTGACTATGGGTTGTGGTATCCAAAGAATGATAACTCCAGCTATGTGCCTATACTAATGTTAATTGGGTAGGTGATGTAGATGACTGGAAGAGCACTATCGATGAAGCTTTCTTTCTAGAGAAGAAGTTGGTTTCAGGGGCAAGTAAGAAACAAGATGCTATATCTCTATTGAATGCTGAAGCTGAATAGATTGTTGTTGCTAGCAACTATACTCAGGTAGTTTGGATGAAAAAAATGTTTAAGGACATTAGATTTATGTATGATGAGTCTACTATTATTTATTGTGACAATTCAAGTGCTACCAATATTTCCAAAAATTCGGTACTGCATTCTAAAACAAAGCATATATCAATTAGTATCACTTTTTGAGGGAGAAAGTCAGTGATGAGGAAGTAAAACTAGAGTATGTATCTACAAAGGATCAAATTGTAGACATTTTCACTAAGCTTTGCCTACAGATACATTTGTGTATTTGAGAGACAAGTTAGGGGTCTATGCCCCTCCTGATGACAACTAGGTGCATTGAGATGCATCAATCCATAGGACTTTAGAGTCTTATCTTCTTATCTGGGTTGATGAGTTGGTACTGCTACTCAGCCGAAGTAGTCAATGTAGTGTTTAGAGCTGTGAGTTTATCCTAAGGGGGAGAGTCTATCTGATATGGGGAGAGAAGCTTGATCTGTTTATATCTTTGGCATTATCATCAAAGGGGGAGAGAAGCATGTGAAAAACTTCCTTATCTTTGGATGTTTGTGTGCATGATCTTAGGGCGAGTTTGTTGGAGTTTGCTGGTGTTGATTTATTCCTTTGCATTAATTATTTTTCACATTCATATGTTGCCATCAATGCCAAAGGGGGAGATTGTTGGATATTGTTGTAGCTAAGATATATTGAACATTGTCATTGATGTCAACATATTCCCGTGTTTTGGTGTTTCTAAGAAATGCTTTGGTGATCTGGTGATTGCAGTGAGTTGATTTGGTTGGTTTATCTGTTTTCTATGTTGAATCAACTAGAGATACTTCATTATTTATTGATTCCATGATGCTATGTGATGATTTGATCGAGTTAAGCATTTTGGTATGGAGATTGGTTTTTAGTGTTCAATGTTGCAGTGTTCTGGTGTTTGATCTATTGTGCTTCGGTATGATCATATCTTGTGTTGCAGATTTGGGAGAGTGTTTAGGATGTTCATGTGTATCTTCATTTCATATGGTTTGTGATTTGATGCTCCACAAGCTGTCTTTCTTGTCCGAGTTGTTGTTGTTGTTAAGTGTTCTTGAGTGTTAGCGTGTTGATCGATGAAGATTTGCATAAGTGGTGTTGGTGCAGCTATTATGGATGGTTCTAATGTGCTTGTTGGCATTTCATAATCATGTCCTATTTGTTTTGGTGGTTTGCATTGATCCTTGTGTGAGTTATTGAAGATCTTCTGGGTCCGGTGATATTCTTCATGTTATGCGGCATTTTTGGTGGTGTAACGTGTTGCAGTTGATCTTGGCGTGATTTCTGGTAGTGTTACATGTTTGAGGAGTTGATTTAGGTTCATGCTATTTTGTTTATGGCATTGTATTGGTCTGATGGTTAATTTATGTATCGTATGATGTAACTTTGTAATTAGGTGTTAAGGGTTTGGCCGACCTTGTAGTTAAGGTTGATGATTTGTATAAATAGGTGTCATATTTGTGGTTCAGTGATGTATGTATGTTGAGTCTACATTATCAAAGAGTGGTGTATGTGCGAACAAGTGAATTCATCTTTTGGTGTTGTGTATTGAGTAGAGATTGGTGAAGGGAAGACATATGAGATTAATCATAACTATCATTAGGAATTAGCAAATGCTATTTTTGCAGTTCATCTTTGTCGGATTGTAGTCCAAATTTCTTTGTAAGGTAGTGAACCTTCCCTGAGGGTTGGAGCCTTCTAGGTCATTGTAATCTAAGCAGTGTGCCTGAATGCATGTGCATTCCCCATTGTAATATTTTCACATACTACTGCAGAGTATCATCTTATTGTGGGTAGGTTCCCACCGTGGTTTTTCCCTTAACCAGATTTTCCATGTCAAAAATCTTGGTGTTATATGTGTTGCTAAGATTGTTGTTATCTTTCTTTTTTGTCGCAGTTGATCAGATTTGAGATTGAGCTTAATTTGTTTAATCCGGTGAAAACTAAATCACCCTCCCCCCCTCTTAGTTTTCCTTCCTTGTTGTTTTCAACAAACCCTAGTCCGTGTCTTTGGTTTTGTTCTTTTGTCATGATTTGATTATCATTGACCTAATCTTTGTTTAGGATATGTGATCCTATGGATGGTTATGTGAGTAGTTGTGCTTTATCCTTTTTATTCTATTTTAATTTATTTAATCTATTTGAGATTTATTGTGGTATAAGGTTAATTATTATTAATATTTATTGATTATATAAATTAAATTTTTATTATATAAGGTATGGTGTATTATAATAATAATGCCCTTTGTATTATTTATGTGTGTGTATCTTGGTTTAGTAGTATTGAATATTATGCATTTTGTATTTCCTATATTCTATCCTACTTTCTAGAAGGAATTATTTTATAAATTATTATGTTTTCTTGGTGGCATTAAATATTTATAAGCATGAAATAATCTAAGTGGGATACTACAATATATGTTTATTATTATGTGAGTTTGGATTAATGAATTAATTTTTAGTTTTGATTGGTTGAGGATTTTGGTTGTTTCCCGTACAAACACCAACTCCCATTTTGGGAATGGTATTTGTCTAGGAGATGACATGGTTTTGTAGTTGATTATTTGCTAGAAAATTCTTGGATTTTGGGGAAAATTGTGAGAGTTATTTGCAGCCCTATTTGTGTTGATTCTAGAGCATTTTGGAGAGGGATTTTGTGAGTTTTGTGAAGATATTTTAAAATTATTTTGTTGCAAATTGGTTTCTATGGTTTCATGATTGAAAATATTTCTTGATTGGCTAGATTTTTTGTTCATGTGGAGTTGTTCATGCACGAGATTGTTCTTCCTTCTCTCTTTGTCTATTCTCTTGTATTTCCAAGTTGGATTCTTAAGCCTACTTGATTTTATATATTGAAATAAGTAATGGATTTGGAAATATTTTTTTCTCTAGTTTTTTAATGTCATGACTCTATTCTAAAAATATTTTTCATTTGTGGTTTTTAGTTTGAATGTTTGTTGAAGTAGGTGTTCTCTACAATGCATTTTTTTGGACTATTTTTTTAGATTTTTGGCTCTTGGAGTTTTTTTTCATTTATCTTGGGGTTGATTTGTTAGCATTTATCAGAAGGGGACTCACCCATTTCAAATGGGTTTGAGTCATATTTTTTCTTCTTGTCTATCTGGTTATCAGGATTTGGGCCCAAAATCAACCTTGGGTCTTTGTCCCAATTCTATTGCAAATGCACTAAAGCAGAGTGTAAAAGCCTTAAAAGAACTTGAAAATGAACTAAAATAACTTGCAAATGCGCTAAAAGATGCAGAAAAACACTATTTCAAGGTTAAATGTGTAGAAACCCTAGTTTGACCACCATATTAGTTTTTAGGAATCTATGTCAGTTTGGGTCAGTCTAGAGGCTAGTTCTTGGGTTTATAACTTATTTTATGCATTTCTATTGTGTATATGATTTTTTTGAATGGATTCTTGTATCTCCTTTTAGTTTTATGTATTAATTCACTATGGTTCATTAGTTTTGCATTCATGATGATGCCTTGAGTGCATTTGGATAAAATAATGATATGTTGATTAGAAAGTGAATTATGTTTCAGATTTTGATATAGATCCAATGTGGTGTGAGTTATGTGATGCTTCATGAGATATTTTATGTTTATATTTCATGTTAAGAACCTTAAGTTAGGGGTCACTACAAACATATTAGGGGGAATGGCTTCTAAGTGGGTGTCAGGGCCATAAGTGATTGCCAGCAGACCTCACTAGAAGTTTCCTTTACAAGTGATAACTTAATTAAAAGCATTAGGAGGTATGGTGGATTTCACTTTAAAAATATAATTATGATGCCCCAGATCATGGACTAGAGTACTCTTATAGGCTTAGGATGAGATTGGGAAGGCCTGTTGGCAAGGTCGTACCTCCTTGTCATCATGAGAGGTGGTTTTGGTTCCACATGTGTGTCACATGGACATCGAGGAAACGAGGGCTGCCAAGATAACTTATGGTGATGAAATGTGATGAAACTCTTTCCTAGGTGTATCCTAGGACCTTTTCCTATGTGTTGTGCAAAATCCTCTGGTAGTCAATGTTATGTATTGTTCTAGTTCTTATGTTTGTTACATTCATGTGTTCATTGCATTTCCATGGATGTGTTAGTCAGCGTTAGTGGTATGTTTGGTGTGTGGGTCCTTATGGAATTCTCCACAGTACAAGGGGCGGACCTTTGGGTTCCACATGGTTGGGGTGGTTGATGCTTTCTTCCATTGGGATTTTGGTGATATGCTCATGAGCTTCTTGGATGAAATTTACCTTCTTCAATTGTAAGAGCTTTGGATTCAAGATGTAAGTAGTATTCTCTTATGTAATGCTTCATTCATGTATCTAGAATATATTTCCATTTATATTCATTATGTAATAAGAAAACTCTCATTGAGAGAAATATGTAATGTAAATTTAGTGTAATGATGTTAACTATGTGATGGTTTTATGAGTTTAGATAGTACAGTGTTGGTATCGTCTATCCTTTATGAATGATTAGATTCTTAGTGGGTAAGATGTTAGTTGTACTGCATAAGAAGTTATTTCATGAGCACAATATCATTTATTAAGTTTATTTATTATGGTTATATGATAATGTGGAAAGTAATCTTAGGAATATTTGGATTTAAAATGAACCTAGTTCCTAGGAGTAATCATGATGCTTAGTTCTTATATGATACCATTTCCATGTTAGATTCATCTACTTATGTTAAGTCATTATGTTGTGTAATGGTTATATTAGATTTGATTCTTATGCCTTAGTATGTGATAGCATTGGTTTGTAGTGATGTTAGGGAACCTTAAAGGATGTAGGTGTTACTATTTTTAGTTGTTTCTACTTGTGCTTAGATAACTGGTTCTCATGTTTAATATTATGTTACTCATTATCATAGTTAATGAGTCAACGTATTAGGAAAAAAAATATGTTTGTCTCCTTAAGGTTAGTTAGTTAGTTGAGTTGTCATCTAGGGTTTCTTAGTGGGGTGTTACATCTAGTATTAGAGCCTAAGTTCCTATACTGAGAACTTTGGTCTTTATGTGCCCATTATGCTATTTTTAGGGTAAGTACCTTTGGATCATGTTCACTGATGCCTATCTCTATGTTTCCTTTGTTTTAGTTTCCCTCTACATGATTTTCTATATGGTTGTTATATACATGTGTTAGGAAGATGTCCACTAGGGGTAGGGGCCAAGGATGAGGTAACTATCTGTAGCATCCTAAAATTGCGACACTTGCAATTTCGACTGCATTTCGGTCTTAACGATGGCGACGCAACACGCAACCTGAATGGAGACCCTGAAACTTGCTCACGACACTGAAAAATGCATTTTTCAAGCACCTTGGCCTGAACCTCCTTGCACCCTGCTGTCCCGGGAGGTGGGACCAGAGCGCCCAGCGCCCTGGTCCCTAGGACCATGGCGCCCAGCGCCCTGGTCCCTGGGTCCTATTTTGGGCCCGGTCTCCTAAGGGGTCTCGGGTCTTTTTGTTTGCAATTTGGAAATTAACTTTCCTGGTCGGCCTAAGGTCGGGAAAATCAGTCTATCAGCCCTAAATGACAAGTATATAAACTACATTTTTCTCTCTCATTTGGCATATAAAGAGGATATGTGTACAAAGCGTGGAAATTATACTCAAGCATTCAAGCATTCAAGCATTCTTTCAAGCAATTGATCATTTCAAGTCTCCATTCAAGGCTAAGTGTTGCATTCAAGACAAGGATTCAACCATTGAAGAGGAGATCACATACTACATGCTACAACATACAACATACAACATCTAAACCTTCGCACATAAGGATACAAACATCCTTAGAACAAGGTATTAGTACTTGTTTTACATACATTTACATTTACAGCACTTACTCATTTCTTGGTTAATTCCAAAACTGGGGTTAATCCCTAACCCCCCAATCGTCTTCGCTTTTCTATGTGTAGGTTGCAGGTACGCGGCTGAAATTGAAGATCTGGAATCCTTGTGCAGAGACGAACAGATCCCCCTTCGTTTCGCGGATTTTTCGGAGGACCATGGCGCCGGGCGCCATCGTCCCGACAACTTTTGCTCAAATTTGCAGGACAGCGCTGTATCGACATTTTACTGCTAATTCCAGGTCCGCAGCTTCATACTGTATTCCTATCTTAGTTTATAAGCGAATCTTTATCACTTTCTATGCATGCTTAGCTTAATTCTTCTATCAACATTCTTTACAAAAGAGGGTAGCCTTGCTGTCTTAACCCTTGAAACACATTTAGCATCCAATCTTGCATTGCGTGGGATTGGATCTTGTGGGTTTCAACCCCTCTTTTGAATGTAAAGTCTCTCCCCTAAGTGAAAACCATTGAATCCTAGCGAACCTCCCTTCTCTCTCCTCGGAGTTGGAAGAGGGGAGAACAACTAGGGTTCGATCGCGATTTTCTGCTTTACATTTTGGTGAACCCGACGTGAACATCCTTTCTGATTTTTCATGCTTAGATCTGAAAAAATTGATTACATTTCCATGTTTGATCTTTTGCAAAATTTTAGAGGTGATTGCATAAAAACCCTAAATTTTCTTTTTAGTAATTGAACCTGCGAAATGTCTAAATGTTAATGCCTGTTTCAGATCTGCCCTTCTATTACAAATTTTTAATTCATATTTGTGCTTTAATTCTGAAAATTAAGTGGTTAAATGTCAAAACCCTAATTTTTGAAACCCTCTTGATTCAACCTTTGTCCGACAATTTCACTGATCAAAACATCTCCAAATCAGCTATAGCTTTGGATTCCGCAATAAAATCACAATATCTTTCATCCCTGAAAATTTGGAAAAAAGTTGCGAGGACCGTGGCGCCGAGCGCCATCGTCCCCGACATTTTTTCTGAAATTTCGGGAGCAAGATCTTACTGTATTTTCTTGCTAAAATCCAGAATTTTGGCTGATTTTATCAATTTTAACACCTTCAAAATAACAGTCAAAGTCGGTCTTGTGATTGCTTGGATTAAGGCTTCTAAACATATAAAAATCATTGAAATTGAAATTTTGTGTCAAAATTGTGTTCTTACTGTCCTAAATCTGAAAAGTGTGTTATCATTCATTAAAAATTTCAGTGCTTTATTCAAATTCTTGCATTTTGTGACTTTTGAAATTAAGTGCTTAATTACAACAACTTTGATTTTCGCTTTCAAAATTGAATTTTGCGTGAAATTGAGTCAATTTTCAAATTTCAAAATTTGCATTGCTCTGGACATTCCCTCTAAAATCATAAAATTCAAAATTTCAGTTTCCCTCTCTTTTTCAAAATTCAAATTTTTGCATTTTTCGACAATCTTGATAAGGTTCAATTTTGAGATTACAACTTTAATTTGGCCTATCTACAGATCGTAAAATCACTCAATTTTTTCAGATCAGCTCTAAAATCATCATACCTTCCATCCCTGCAAATTTCGAAAAAAGTTGCAAGGACCGTGTTGCACTCCGGGCGCCACGGTCCCGGGCCTTTTTTCCGAAATTTTGGGAGACTGTTGTGATTGCATTTAACAGCTTAAATCCAGAAGATTGGCTGATTTTACTAAAAATTGCTACCTCTAAATTCAAAATCTTCTCTCTCTTTCTAGTGCATGAGTTTTACAACAATAAGCCCTACTTACACTATTCCCGTTAGACGAAGCCGTAGAATTAAGTCTTTCCAAGGTTTAACTACTGAGGAGATGGAACCTAATTTGAATAGCCTTTTTAACGAAGACATGGGTAATTCCTCTAATCCTCCTAATGATGAAGAAGCTCTCCATGAGGTTTCTGAAGAACAACTTTCGAAATTGGATAACCAATTTGACGATTTTCGACAATGGATGTCTCAAGAATACCCTGATAGTCAAGCTCTTCCTTTAATTGAGGGTCTAAAACATATGCTTCAAAGTGATAAGAATGGAATTGATATTTTGCATGGTATTGCACACATTGTGGATTCGAATGTGATGCCTATGAAGAGTTGTGCTAAAAATTTAGGTTATACACAACCTCCTACTCAAGTCAATCATTCTATTCCTTTGACAACTCCTATTGCTAGTATACCTACCTTTACATCAAACATCATGGCTACTTCTATACAAGACATTCCTCCCGTGATTACTAGTCATGGGGGCAACCCTTCTTCTTCAATTAACCCTCTTCCTTCATTCAATCCGACTTCTTCATTCATTCCTTCAATGAGTGTCCCTATTATATCTCCACAAATGAACATGACGCAAGGGGGCAAGTCATTTAACCATTCCATCCCTCCTTGTAGTATTCCTCCTGACCAATCATCTCCTATGACTAATTATCATAGAGTCCCACCACCTTACTCTTTACCTTCTTTCAATAACATAACACCTCCATCTCAATCTAACACATCCAATATGAACTCTTCGACCGAAGCGACCATTAACAATCTTGCACAAACTGTCTCTTCTTTACAGCAACAAATTGCCTCTATGAATCAATCTAAGTTTAGTGTGCCCACATTTGATGTTGCGAGCCCACTTTCTCTTGACATTGTTCGAGCTATCCCTCCTAAACATGTTGAAATCCCGCATTTGGAACTTTATAATGGTAAAGGAGATCCTCTAACACATGTTAAGACTTTTCAAACAATATGTACCGATTTTGCTTATGACCAAAGGTTGCTTGCAAAACTATTCACTAGAACATTAAGAGACAAAGCCCTACAATGGTATTGCTCGTTGCCTTCTTATTCTATTACTTCTTTCGAACAACTTGCAAATGCTTTCATTCAACAATTTCAAAACAATATAAGTCCTAAAGTTACTTTGATTGATTTAATGCATTGTAAACAAGGTGTTAAAAAAAAAGTGACTGATTTCATTGGTAGATATAAGCATTTGTATGCTCAAATTTATTTTCCAGTGCCTGACAATGATATTCAAAGAATCTTTATTTCTAATTTACAAAAAGATATTCGAGACAAACTTCTATTTTCTGAGTTTACTTCTTTCCAACAGTTGTGCGCCACTCTTCACAATTATCAACTGACTGTGAGTCAAATGGAACAATCACATCCTATGGCTCCGAGTGATAAGGGTGATAGCAGTCAACAACCATTTGGGAAGTTTAAACCGAATAGAGATTCCATCAAATTCAATGAAAACATCATCAACAACAATGTGAATGCAGCATCAGGTGTGCCTCCTATTTCTAAATTTTTCAAGAAAGAAAGAAAGTATACTCCTTTGAATGAATCATTGCATAGTATTATGAATAAGTTATTGGAACAAAATGTGCTTACTCTTCCTCCTATAAGACAAATTGATCCTGCAAAGATTACTCCACCTTATTTTGATAACAAATCTTTTTGTCAATTTCACCGTCAGCCTGGGCATGATACTGAAAAATGTTTTTCTTTAAAGGGTAAAATTCAAGATTTGATTGATAACAATACTATCTCTGTTTCTGGAGTGAATGATAAAGGCAACCCATCTGTAGCTCCTCCTAACCAAAATCTTCAGATTTTCACTGATCCATTGCCTTCTCATACCTCTAATGCAATTGAGGTTAATGATTCCTCTCTCTCATCTGATGGTCTTGTGTCTATGACTCCGAATGTGATTAACTTTGTAGAGCAGCAAGAAATCCCTAAAGAACCTTCCATCACATTTGATTCCAGTGAAACCATTAGGGCACCTGATGGTCCTTTATACATAGTTGCAAAAGTTAAGAATACACCTTGCTGTGGAGTGCTTATTGATCCTTCGTGCATGGTTAATGTTATTACTGAAGAATTTCTTTTTACTTTGCAATTGAATCAAGTGATATATGACAAAATAGATGTGATTGTGAAACTATTTGATGCATTTTATTCTCCTGCAATTGGTTCTATTACATTGCCTATTGAGGTCCATAACAAATCTCTTGATGTGAACTTTGCTATTATTCCATCTTCCGAACAATTTCGTGTGAAGCTTGGCTATCCTTGGCTATCTTCCATGAAAGCTATTGCTTCTCCTATCCACAAGTGTTTGAAATTTCCCCATAATGGTGAAGTTGTTACTGTCAATCATAGTCTCTTTAAACCAGCTGAAAGAACCTCTAGTGTTCCTATTGATTACTTTTGGCCTAAACAATTCCAATCTCTTCCTCCGCGAAGTGATCATCTTTTCAAATCTTATCAAAAGTGGAAAATAGATATGATCCTATCTCTAAGTGAACCTAGAGCACCTAAACTTGATATTCCTATCATTCTTGAGAAGGGAGTTCTTCCTTTGAAAGATAAAACTAATGTCTTTCCTCAAGAAGATTCTCAACCCATCCCTATGGATGTGACTATGTCTATACCTAATAAACTTCCTAAGAGTGGACCTATACCTCCTCATCATGATGGACTTGGTCTTCTCCCTAAACCAAAAATTCCTCCTTTATATGGAGCAGTTCCTCCTCCTTCTTTTTATAGAGAGAAGAGACCTTCTTCTTCTCCTATTATCCAGCCTAAGAGACCACAACCTAAACACCCAAGTGCTAAGGATGAGAACATTCCTCCTCCTCAGTCTTCTCCACTTCCTACTAAGACTAGACGAAATCATTCTGCACATGAACACCGACGAAAGCATCGTCTTAGAGCTCAGGCAGCTGCTTCTCAAACTTTGCAATCTCCAAAAACACCTTCAACAAGCATTATTCCATTTTCTCCTCAGCCGGAAATTGAGCCGAAATCTCCTAAACATAAGATGCATGATGGTCTTGATCCGGTGCGAGTTAAAGATCCTATTTTTCTAAATCTTGATGATGATATAGATGAAAATGTTATTCATGATGAAAATATTACTCCTCTTGCTTCTGATAGTGAATATGAACTTGTTGATGTCGATAACCATTTATCTAATGAATTTTCTAAAGCACTTATCCTAGCTCCTAGACAAGAACAATGTGGCTCGGAACATGAACATAGCCCTTGTTTGGATCTTGTGATAGCTCCATCTGCTGTGTTGGATGTTCCTCCTCTGGCGTGTTCCCTGCCTTCCCGAAACATTGATCAGCAAGATCGGGGGGTAGATGACGTGCTAGACTAGTTTCATTAGCATAGCAGATTCTTTCGCCCTCTCTTTTGTTACTTCTTCTATATGTTACTCTCATTCTTCTATTTGTTGTCCTTAGTGTTGTCTACTTGAGGATGATGCAAAGCATTGAGATCTCTCGATCTCTCTCATGTTGACTCAAAAGACACATGTGTTCCCTTCTTCTAGTTGACCTTCCTTGATTGGGGAATGAAGAACAATTATGCATACATACATATGATATATATACATGAATTATCATACAGCATACTGACCCCGAGGAAAGCGAAGTCACCTCGTGCTTTATGTTTTGTGTCTATTATCCTTGGGCTTATCTCACACTTGGGGGCTAAATCCTTGCGATAATGTGCTCCTTTCCTTTCTCATTTCTTATGTGTATCACTACGTTAAAACAATCACCCCCGGTGAGGCATGTGCGATCGCTTTAACGTAGGGGGGCATACATCCCGTTCATATCTTTTCAAGATACTTGAAAATTTCTTGGCAAATTTAGCCTTGCCTTGAAAATTTTTGATATCTTTCTTGCATGACTCATAGTGAGGGAGCCTTACTACTGATAGTCATGGTTCTCCCTCGTGATCTTCCCTTTTACTTTGTCAATCGAAGTCGTAAGATCCTTAGTCCACTAGGGGCTTGGTGTATCTTGCCTCCTTGACGTGGTGAAAGTCTTTCAATATTGTTTCCTTGTACTTTACTGGAAGTATGAGCATACATACTCCCACTAAAGTGGGGGCTAAATGTAGCGTCCTAAAATTGCGACACTTGCAATTTCGACTGCATTTCGGTCTTCACGATGGCGACGCAACACGCAACCTGAATGGAGACCCTGAAACTTGCTCACGACACTGAAAACTGCATTTTTCAAGCACCTTGGCCTGAACCTCCTTGCACCCTGCTGTCCCGGGAGGTGGGACCAGAGCGCCCAGCACCCTGGTCCCTGGGTCCTATTTTGGGCCCGGTCTCCTAAGGGGTCTCGGGTCTTTTTGTTTGCAATTTGGAAATTAACTTTCCTGGTCGGCCTAAGGTCGGGAAAATCAGTCTATCAGCCCTAAATGACAAGTATATAAACTACATTTTTCTCTCTCATTTGGCATATAAAGAGGATATGTGTACAAAGCATGGAAATTATACTCAAGCATTCAAGCATTCAAGCATTCTTTCAAGCAATTGATCATTTCAAGTCTCCATTCAAGTCTAAGTGTTGCATTCAAGACAAGGATTCAACCATTGAAGAGGAGATCACATACTACATGCTACAACATACAACATACAACATCTAAACCTTCGCACATAAGGATACAAACATCCTTAGAACAAGGTATTAGTACTTGTTTTACATACATTTACATTTACAGCACTTGCTCATTTCTTGGTTAATTCCAAAACCGGGGTTTGACCTAAAGGCAAACCCCTAATCCCTAACCCCCCAATCATCTTCGCTTTTCTGTGTGTAGGTTGCAGATACGCGGTTGAAATTGAAGATCTGGAATCCTTGTGCAGAGACGAACAGATCCCCCTTCGTTTCGCGGATTTTTCGGAGGACCGTGGCGCCGGGCGCCATCGTCCTGACAACTTTTGCTCAAATTTGTAGGACAGCGCCGTATCGACATTTTACTACTAATTCCAGGTCCGCAGCTTCATACTGTATTTCTATCTCAGTTTATAAGCGAATCTTTATCACTTTCTATGCATGCTTAGCTTAATTCTTCTATCAACATTCTTTACAAAAGAGGGTAGCCTTGCTGTCTTAACCCTTGAAACACATTTAGCATCCAATCTTGCATTGCGTGGGATTGGATCTTGTGGGTTTCAACCCCTCTTTTGAATGTAAAGTCTCTCCCCTAAGTGAAAACCATCGAATCCTAGCGAACCTCCCTTCTCTCTCCTCGGAGTTGGAAGAGGGGAGAACAACTAGGGTTCGATCGCGATTTTCCACTTTACACTATCAAGGTACCCAATTGAACCCATATTAGAATGAGTACCAGGAGTTTCATTAGGAAGACTCCCAATAGAACTTCTAGGAAGAACACAGTGACCACCAAAGTGGTCAAAGGAAAGGTGATTAGTATGAGGATTAGGATGAGTTAGGAGGCCCTTTGGTTCTTCACCTTTTGTAGGAGATCATTGCCTGTTTAGGACCTAGGCAGGAGGGTGATCAATAGAAAGGGGTAAACTATAGATGAAGAAGATCATGAAATTTTAGCCAATCACATGAGGGATATTATAAGGTCTTGAGCTCCTACTTTTGATGGTTCCAGTAGTGGATTAGAGGTGGAGATGTAGTTGATAGATCTAGATCTAGGTGCACCACTATGTATCTACGTGGGCTTTCTTGCACTCGGTTGATTTTAGAGGAGCAAAAGCTCCACTTGGATATTGCATCAGTTTCTTGGGAGATGTTCTTGGATAGGTTTCGTACCTATTTCCTATGAAACCATTGGAGACAAAGGAAGGCATATGAGTTTCATGACCTTCATCAATTAGCCATGTTTTTAGAGTAGTAAGAGCATAAGTTCTTTGAACTTAAGCAACATGTGATAATAGAAGATGATGAGGCTATTCTAGTGCAACACTTTGTTAGGGGTCTTAATGCTCATATAAGTGGTGGATTTTGGGTATTTGAGCCCAAGACTATGGAGGTGGTAGTGGAGAAGGCCCATCTAGTAGATGATAATTAGGATATGGCCCTTCGTGGATAGAATGGTGTAAAAATTGGCAATGCTTTAGCCCTAGGTACCGATGCAAAAGGGAATTAGTCCCAAGTAAGATGTTCCTCTAGGAATCAACCTCCCTCATTCAAGGGTGGTTAGAATTAGCTGAAGAAGAATGCACATGGACAACATTATCCCCGAGTTGGTGGATCCTAGGTGAGGAAGGATCGTAGCTATCAGTGTACTAAGAGATTTCATTCTAGCTAGCTAGGGAAAAGTTCTTAGCATATGTCTAGTAGGGGTAGCTTCCATTAGTCCAGTTCTCCTTCAATAGGTAGAGTTTTTTGTAGAGGTGATGCTTTACTTGTGGGCAACATGGTCACATTGCAGTCCAATGTCTACAAAGATCAACTTAGTTATCCACTTAGAGATAGTTAGCTTTAAAGTCTATAATGGAAGATGCAAGGAGGTCCCACCAAGTATTTGCAATGGTTGACAACAACTAGGTAAAGCACCAGGGCTTAGTTTTTTGAGACTACAGGTGTGTTAGGTGGTATCTCTATTTTTGTTTTGTTTGATTTAGGAGCTTTAGATTCTTTCATTTCTACTTCCCTAGTAGAGTGATGTGGGATTTGACTACAAAGCAATTTGATAAGTGGTAGGTCAAGCTGGCTACTGATTCTAAGGTGGTTGTATATTCTCTCGTTCACAGATGTGTGTTGGACTTAGGATTCTTCACCATCATTTTAGATCTATGTATCCTTCCTTTAGGGTCTTATGGTGTTTTTTTGGGTATGGATTGGCTTGATGCTCATTGGGATTCTATCAATTTTTGTCATAAGATGGTGCTAAGGTCTTGTCTAAGATAGATGAATGGTGCTAAGGTATTCTCTAAGATAGATCTTAAGTTAGGATATCATTTTCTTAAGATCCGCAAACCAAACATTCACTAGACAACTTTCTGCATGTGATAAGGACACTATGAGTTTATAATGGTTCCGTTTGGGCTTACCAATGTACCCTCAATATTTATGAGTTTGATGAATGGGGTGTTAAGAACCTATCTTGATAGATTTTTCTTAGTCTTAATGGATGACATTTTGATTTATTCAAGGACCATGGAGAAGCATTTGAGGTAGGTATTTCAATGTCTTTAGGATAACTAGTTGTATGCCAATCTAGCCAAGTGTGATTTCTTCCAGACTGAATTGAATTATTTGGGGCATTTTATTTCTAGTGAGAGTATTGTTGTGGATCCCTCCAACGTTCAGGCGATTGTAGACTAGTTGACACCTACTATGTGGTCGAGGTTCACAACTTCATGGGCCTTGTAGGATATTACTGATGACTTGTACATGGATTCTTAAGGATAGCCCATCATATTACTTCTCTTGAGAGGAAAGAGAAGAAATTTGTGAGGACAGATCAATTTGAGGCAACATTTTAGACTTCTAAAGAGTGCCTTATGAATGTACCCATTCTAACAATGCCAGATCTAGCAAGAGACTTTGTTGTGTTCACGAATACTTCTTTAAAGGGTTTGGGGGTAGTCCTCATGTAGGATGCTCATGTCATAGCCATTGAGTCTCAAAAACTCAAGCATCACAAGCTGAATTACCCCACTCACAACTTGGAGTCAGTAATAATTGTTCATGCCTAAGTGAGGTGAAGGCTCTTTATTCTTGGCCATCAATTCAAGTTGCATAGTGATTATCAAAGTTTGCATTACATCTTCACATAGCCAAACTTGAAGGCTAGGCAACAACGATGGATGAAATTTCTCTGTGAGTATGACTTCAAGGTCTGATATATTAAGGAAAAGGATAATGTTGTAGCAGATGACTTGAGTTGTAGGTGACATGAGTTGTCAATAGTATCCTTGAGCATATATTTGAGGAGCCGTATTCTCAGAGCTCTTCCTTCAGTAGTTTGGTACCAGGAGGTGAGAGCGGAGATTGACTTTGGGAGAGTTCTACAAGGGATATTTTTAGGATATTCCTTGAATGCGGATGGACTTCTTCGCCATTTGGGCTGCATATATGCTCCACCATCTGAGGGACTTCACACATTGATCTTGATAGAGGTAAATTATGCACCTTACTTGACCCATCTAGGCATCAAGAAGATGCACACAAACCTATGATAGTTGTACCATTGGTTTGGAATGAGGTGAGATATCACAAATTTCATATCCAGATGTTTAGAGTGCTAGAGAGTTAAGACAATTCATCAACATCTAGAAGGGTTATTCATTACCATATTTTAATGAGTTAATGTATCTCTTTAGGAAAAAATATGTTTTCCTCCTTGAGGTTAGTTAGTTGAGTTGTGCTTTGGGGTTCCTTAGCAAGGCATTACAATATGAAAATGTACAACTGTTTGAAGACAATACAAGACATGCATGCTTCCCCCAATTGAAATGTCATTTGTCCTAAAATTATAATGTATAGATGATGGTGGGAGAAGAGTCATTTATGAAGCATTCAAATAGAATAATGATAATTGATAGAACATTATAATGTATAAGTAGTTAATCAACTAAAAAAATGATTAATATTACTAATAAATAAATAATCATAAATACAAATACCAATTATGATGTTTTGAAAAGTTGAAACCATGGTTAATAGATAACTGTACAACTGCTTGAAGAGATAAATGAATAGTTCCCTACATAATTGAATGTACAAGTCCCTAAATAGTTACATATTTATCATCTATTATGTCACCTCATCTGAATATTAACTTTGCACTTTGGTTCTTTCGACTGCAAGAATTGTCTCAAACAATGTTGTCAACATTTTTAGGAATAATAACAAGCACTGTTGTTAACAGTTGCAACAACAATCTTGGAAACTTTTTTTAGTGGCTATAGGAACACTCGTAGATTGTTGTCAACAACTACAAAAACTGTCGACTATTTTAGTGTAATAACATAGCTGGGTAGTTACTCTACTAAATTCTCTCTATATAATGACTTTTGCTACAACCTTAGATGGTGGTTAACTAGAAAACACCATAGGGATAGACTTTTTTGATCTCATATAGAAACAACAACCTAATAAAAAAAATTGACAACACATGCTAAGATTCCCTTCCAAAACTGAAGACATGACCCACTTGGAATACAAATGACTGCAATATGACCAACCAACTATGCACACCTCCAAAAATAGTCATTTAAACAAAAAGAACTAGGTAAAGTATAGTAGACCACATCTAACTAACTATGATTCTATTGGTATTTTGGTATGGTTTTGTCATTGATGTCAACACCTACTGAATACACCTACTTTGGAGATCCAGCAACATTCATCGACAAGCAGTAATCTGTGCAACAATTATTGGTATTTGGTTAACCGGCAGGATATAATGTTCACCGGTACCTGGAATGACATGGAAGACACTTGGTAATGTCGAAGACATCATGTGGACACTTTATTTTGAAGTAATAATCATTGGTATATTCATATTTGCATATTTGCTTTTATCGGCAAATAGGTCCAGGTTATCTAGGGTTACATCGACAGGTTTATCTTTTCCAGATCAACATGGGACGCTATGGAGATGATTTATTATTGTTGTAAATGCATTAAGCCGACATGTTTAATCAGTTATTGCATCAAATATTATATTATTTGTAAAATGTTTTTATTGTAATATCTTGTAGAGCCAACCTACTAAAATTGGTCTTAGGGTATGGTATAAATATAAGATCTTATTTGTAAGATCAAGTGTGGAATGCAAAAAAGATTTAAGTGAAGGCATATGCAAGATCAAGCAGAGGCATACACGAAGACATCATTTGAAGGTGAAGTTAAGTTTTTGTAGAAACATATCAGCATTACATTGGTACTGATTCCAGCATATGAAGATGCGATTTTGTGCAGTACATTCTTATTGGATTTAACCATCCAACTATAGTCAGTGTGACTCCCATTTGTGATTGAGCAGTGAGCTCTAGGCTATTGGCCTTTCTGCATGTGCAGACCCCTTTTTGTACACTTACTATTTGCAGTAGTATCATCTAATTGTGGGTAAGGTTTCCCATCGTGATTTTTCCCCTTACAGGGTTTCCATGTACAAATATTGGTGTCATGTGTTGTGGATGACTTTGTGTTTATGTTTCATACATTAATTCTTACCGGCATAGCAATTTACTGTTAACACTGTCAACCAGTATACTTAACTGATTCACTGGTATTAAGCATTAAGTCAGTAAATAAGTTTTTGGTTTGAATTTATTACACAACTGATTCACCCCCCCCACTCTCAGTTGTCTCCGGGACCCAACAGATTCACATTGAAGAAAAATACATCTAAGATATTGTGCTAGAACACTTATTGAATGAAAAATCTATCCTAACCTACCCTAAACTAAACTAACTAGAAATTTTTTTTCTCAAACAAAACCATTGACTAGTTATATAGAATAGATTCCTTTTCTCAACAACTTATGATGCTTCATATGTTTATGAGGAACTAAAAAGATGTGAAACATAAGTAGAAACTTAATAACCAGTTATAAACCTTTGGGAAGACATAAACAAACTTAATCACTACTTCATTTTGACAATATATACTATTATTTTGAAGTCCATGGGTAAGCTAAAACCATTCTTCTTCAATTGTAACTACAAATTCAACTTTATCTTCAGTTGTAACTTCAAAATTTAGTGAAAATGCAAATTGTGATGATTTCTTTGCCTCCTTCTTAGCTATATGTCTGATAGGAAATTCTCATGAAATAATAAATTTAGAAACCTTCTTGTTGTCTTTGTGTTGATGGGTTACTTCTTTATCCTCTTCTTGAATTGCAAAGTCCATTTTGTGTGACTCATTTGGTAGAAGCACAAAAATTTATGCACCATTTTCATTGTTCTCATGATTTTACTTTGTAAAAGATACTAGTTTGACATCTGATGTTGAGAAAAACACCTCTAAATCATTCCAAAATTGGTCTTCTTCAATATTTTCTTTACTTTTCTGCATTAGAGGACTTAGTTTGGCTTTATGGTAGCTTTATTCTTGAAGTGGGAATTTTGATTTGATATCACTTTCATCTTGACCAATAATCTTGTGTATGTTAACGTCATTTTGAAAAACAAGGTTGTCTTCATTTGCCTCTTCATAAACCAACACCTTGTCATAAATACATTAACAAAATTTCTCTATAATGCTAGAGAACATGTTTTTGTGAATTTCCAAACTTTCTACAAACAAAATTAGCTCTTTGTTTTTATGTTTCATGGATCCAAAATGCATTTTTTCCTACTAAATTTGATTGCGGTAACTTGCAAAATTTCTAACAATCCTAAGTTCTTTGAATGAAAAATATGGTTCTAGGAAACAAGAAAGATCATCTAAAAACCTAGAGACTCTCATAGCTTGACACCATCCCCAACAATGGTACCAAAAATATCAAGGATCCTATATCCACTTGAGATTGAATGTTACCCTAATAGCTTTCCCAACTCAAGAATAGTTATCCAATTTGAGCAACCCTTCATGGACTAGAAGCTACATTTAATTGTCAACCCAAGGACGTCTGAAATGGGTTGGCATTGTATGTACACTATAAAACTCTCTAATCTATTCTGTCGATGTGTATAAGGAATTAGCTGAAAGAAATAATCAAAATTGGAAACATAACAATGCTGAAAATAAATCTCACTGTGCAGGAGAAGGCTACATGAAACTTTGTATAAACACAACAATTTGTTGTGGGTTCTACTACTATAACTATCAAAGGTGAAAAATACCATAAGTGGCCCTTTTTTTGGATAATTTACACTCTTGGCTAAGTGCTCAAAACTCATACACAAGTAACTTGCTTCATTCAAAATACAATTTGTTGCTTCTATTAAAATTATTATAGCTATAGATTTGTTGCTATAGAATGACGACTTTATAATGTTAATTACCATCTGCTACCTTTTGCTGGATTACAAATTTGAATATATAAGCTAATTGACTCTAAAAATTATATAATATGTGTCTCATCATCCCTATAAACAAGTAAGATGATTATTTTTCTAAGTGACAACAAAACAATGACTATGAAGTAGAGTCCTATTACATCTTGTCTTCTAATTTATTAGAAAAAGAGTTTGTTTTGACTGTTTAGTGACAAAGATAATTTGTTGGAGATTTGTTGTTGTACATAAATAGATTACAACTTATATACAACCTCATTTCAATTTAAATATTGAATTACAATAAATGAAAGAAGTTTGACTAAGTCTGCTACCTTTCTTGTCACCACGCCAATTTCACCATAGTCAACTTCTTGTGAATGGTGCTCCTTTATTGCTATGAATCTCTTCAAATAGTTTAATGAGTTTGTGAACCTCCTTTTTATATTTTCAAATAATTTTTAAAATCTAAATTTCATCAAGAAACAAGGGAGATATGCCATTTTCTTGGAACTAGGTTTTGACTTTTTCTACACTTTCGGTCAACAACTACATGTTGACAACTGTCAACTTGTTTCTTCTTGTTTTCAGCTGCATTAATAAATCAAATCTCTCACAAGAAATATTTTAATCCTTCCAAAATACTTAACATTTAATAATCACCATTCGTATAATAATTTACCATTGTTTAGTCACCATCCATCCAAATATACAAATGTTTATTAATCATCATTTATCATAAACAACGCTCAATGAGAATAAGAAAAAGTAATAAATTATATTGGAAAGGAATTATAAACATGAATTAAAGTGACATAAATAATGAAATAAATATAACAATTTATAGGCTCATTACTCCACATATGCACTCTTTAGAAGAGATCTCAATATAATGGTAACCAAGCCAAAAAAAGAGCTAGCCAATTTAAAGCACTAAACATGTGCCTGCTCTTATAGTTACAAGCTCACACAAAACAACCAAATAGTAAGGTAAAACCATTTGACTAAAAACCATGAGTAGACAAATTATTGACTCTAAAATTTACTTTTTGGTACTAAGTTTCCTAATATTAAATAGTTTTCCCATGTGCAAGCACCACATATAGTATCTAACCAATATTGCACACAAATTTTTAAGTGAACCCAAATAAATATTTATTTAAAATAATTAAATATTTCTTTCTTGTGCTAGGCATACAACACCCTATTCCTATTATTAGCTTTACCAACCCTATTACTTGGTGGAAACTATATATCTATCAAAAAAAAATATTGTTGACAAATTCTTTAGTGACATTTTTAAAGATTGGTAGCTTGAATTAATTTTATTTAGTATCTTGTTTTTTTTTCCCTATTGTTCTACAATAAGCATCTTTATTATGCCAATGCTCAATAACTATTTTTCTTATCTTTCTTTTATGCCATGCTTTGTTGTTATTTATTCTTTATATTTTTTCTCCTTGAAATCCTTGGCATTCCTAGCTCTCTTAATAGATTTTATTATTAACCAAATTTTGTATTATGCCTTTATCCCTCATGAAACTCATAATCAATAGTTTATCTATGATTCTTTAGATTTCTTCTCCTTGAAATCCCTGGCAATCCTATTGCTTTTAATATATTTCTTTTACTTGACCCACTTTATTATTATACCTTTGTCCTTAAGAAATTCATAATCAAAGAATTCTTTGCCTCACAACTCTTCATAAAAAATTACAAACTATTTTCTTTTCCACACCTAAACATATCATTGGATGATAATCTTCTTGAATTAAGTGGCACAAGAAATTACTCTTGGTTTAGGGGATCACCTCTTCAAGGTTTTGCTTTAGTTTAGGGGTGTAGTGTCATAAAATTGTGACCCTTTCAATTTGTGACCACATTAGGGTCTTCACGTTGGCGATTCGAATCCCTAAGCCTAATTGGAGACTCGAGACTTGCTCAACCCCTGGAAACTATCTTGTTCTACCCTCTGCATTGCCTGAACCTACTTCCTATCCTAAGACAAGGGTAGGAAAGGAGCGTGGCACCCCTGTCCTCCTAGGACAGGGTCGTAGCACCCTTGTCCTTGCCCTATTTTGGGGCCCCCTCTATCCCATCTCTGTATTGGACTTTGCATTAAGTGAGAAAAACCTTCCCTGTGTCGGCCTGTGACATAAAATCAGTCAATTAATCCTAATTGATGAGTATATAAGTCACATTTGCCCTCCCATTTGCATAAGTTGGAGGAGCAAAGAGTGGGGATAAGTTCAAGCAATCAAGCATTCAAGAGAATTCAAGCATTCCTTTCCAGCATTGGGCATTCTCAAGTCTCCCTTCAAGGCTAGGTGTTGCATTCAAGTCAAGGATTCAACCATTGAAGAGGAGATCCCTTTCAACATTCAATTTAATACAATAAAATCTATCTACAACCTCCCTTGAGGTGACTTACATTTCAGTCTTTCATTTACATTTAGTTACAAGTACTTTATTTCATCATTTGGTTAATTCCAAAACTGGGGTTTGACTTGAAGGCAAACCCCCAATTCCAACCCATTTTCCTCTCTTTTCAATGTTTAGGTTGCAGGTGCGCAACTGTGTTTGTAGATTTGGACTCCATTTGCAGAGGCGGAGAAACCCTTTTCGTTTTGCGGATTTTTCGAAGGACCGTGGACACTTTCAGCACGGTCCCAACAACTTTTCCTCAAATTCGTAGGGCAACTTCATCTCGACATATTATAACCAGATCCAGGTGCACAACTTCATCTCACGCTTCTATCTCGAGTTATAATTAGTTCTTTGCTACTTTTACACTTAACATTATTCAATCATTTTTCATTCTAAAAGAGGGGTTAGCTTATCATTTCTATCCCATTATCAATTCATTTAGTATTCAATCTTTGTCCTAAGAGATTGGATCTAGTGAATTCCCCCTCTTTTAAATGTAATGTGAATAAGGTGTTTGAAGGGAAATCCATAGTGAAGCTTTCATCTCTCCTGGGAGGGAAGATAAGCTCTCCTCTTGATCTCTCCATCATTCACCCTTTTTCACCATTACATTTTGGTGAACCCGACGTCTTACATGATTTATTCTAATAATAATTGCATATTTTTCATTTACAAGTTTAATTTTTTTCCAGACTTAGTGGTTAATTTATTCAAAACCCTAGTTTTTAAAATTGAAATTGAACTTGTGTTTTGCAAAAAATCGCTATCTATTGTTTTAGATCTGAAAATTGCTTTGTTTGTCAAATTCAATTTCTTCATTGTCTTGTTCAATTTGTAAATCAAATTCACAAAATTAAGAGGTTAATTGTCAAAACCCTAATTTTTAAAAATCATCTTGAAATTGTGCAAAAATTGAATTTCCATTTAATTTTTAGATTTGTGACCATTTTCAGACTTATCTTCTGTCCTAAAATTCAAATTTTCAATTTTCCTCCTTTTCAAATTTCAAAATTTCAAAAATTAAGTGGTTAGGTTCTCAAACCCTAATTTTCAAATTTATTTGGATTTTGTGCAAATTTCAATCAATTTCAATCAATTTCAATTTTCTAAACATTTTTCAAGGTGTGCCTATCCATTAGGTTTGACTCTTTTCAAAATTTCAATCCAATTCCTCATGTTTTTCAAAACCCTAATTGGGTCCTATTTTCCCATTCAGACCTTCATTTTGCCTATCTAGAGATCATAAAATTCACCAATTTTTTTGGGGTTCGCTTTAAAATCATCGTAACTTTCATCCCTGAAAATTTTGAAAAAAGTTGGTCGGACCGTGTGCACTTTCAACATGGTCCCTGACTTTTTTCTCAAAATTTTGGGAGACGGTCATGACCGTATTTAAAAGCTTAAATCCAAAAAATTGGCTGATTTTGTCGATTTTTGATCCCTCTAAAATAAAAAATATCTTCAAATTTCAACATTTCAAATTTCATGTCCAAGGGGTTGAACTTAATTGGTTAAAACACTGGGTTTTCATTGTGGAGACCCAAGTTCAATTCCCATTAGGGATATCTAAGTGGAATTCTAAGTTGTGACTCTTGGCCTTCCATAATATGGGGAAGGTCTTGGGGTCAATCTAATCAAACATAATAATAAATTTTTTGGCTATGACCTATTACCTACCTAAAAAAAAAAAAACATTTCAAATTTCAAGAATTTTTTAAAAATTAAGTGGTTAATTATAATCTGCCTTGATTTTAAAAATTCATTTTTTCTAAATTTTAAAATTCCAATTTCCTTTCATTTATCAATACAATTTTTTTGGAAATTGTGTCATTTTCTTCTTCCAACAGAGTCAAATTGTTTAATGATTATTTTCTCAAATTTTGCATTATTCAATTTTTGGGCACTTTGTTCCTACTATTCAAAATTCAAATTTTCCCTCTAGTGCATGAGTTTCACCACTATTAGTCCTACCTACACTATCCCCGTTAGACGAATCATTAGAATTAAGGCTTCCCAAGTTTTAATTACTGAGGAGATGGAGCATAATTTTGGTGACTTCTTTAATGAGGATAATGTTAATTCTTCCCATCCTACTCATGTCCCTATCTATCCAATTGATGAATCCCATGATGAACAAGAAGAAGCTTTGACTAGAGTTTCCATAGATCAAATTTCAAAATTGGACAATCAATTTGATAACTTTCAACAATGGATGTCCCAAGAATACCCTAATAGTGAAGCTCTTCCATTAATTGAAGGCCTTAAACACATGGTTCAAAGTGATAAGAATGGAATTGATATATTGCATGGCATTGCTCATATTGTTGATTCTAATGTCATGCCTATAAAGAGTTGTGCTAAGAACTTAGTTTATTCACAACCTTTAAATCAAATCAATCATTCCATTCCTTTGTCTACTCCAATGGCTAGTATTCCTACCTTCACTTCAAAAATCATGGCTACATCAACTCAAAATGTCATTCCTACAACAATTAGTCATGGGGGCAATCCCTCTTCTTCATTTAATCCTCCATCTTTACCTATGTCTTCAATAAGTATTCCGAATATCCCTCAACCAATCAATGTGACACAAGGGGGAAATTCATTCAACAATTTAATTCTTCCTTTAAGTGTCCCATTTCCTACTCAATCATCACCTATGCCTACTTATCACAATGTCTCACCACCTTATTCTCAATCCATGCCTTCCTTCAATAACATCACAACACCTTCTCAATCAACCATGTCTAACATCAATTCTTCTACCAAAGCAACCATTAACAATCTTGCTCAAACTATGTCTTCCTTACAACAACAGATTGCTTCCATGAGTCAATCCAAGTTTAGTGTGCCCACATTTGATGTTGCGAGCCCACTTTCTCTTGATATTGTTAAAGTTGTCCAACCTAATCATGTTGAGGTCCCTCAATTGGAACTCTATAATGAAAAAGGTGATCCTCTCACTCTATAATCAAAGATTACTTGCAAAATTGTTTACAAGAACACTAAGGGATAAGGCTTTATAATGGTATTGCTCTTTGCCTTCTTATTCTATCACTTGTTTTCAACAATTAGCAAATGCTTTCATTCAACAATTTCAAAACAACATTGGTCCTACAATCACTTTGACTAATTTAATGCATTGTAAACAAGGTGTTAAAGAAAAACTGACTGATTTCATTGGTAGATATAAGCATTTGTGTGCTCAAATTTCTTTTCCTATACCTGATAATGATATTCAATAATTTTCATTTTTAATTTGCAAAAAAATAACAAGGAAAAGCTTCTTTTGTCTGAGTTTACTTCCTTTCTGCAGTTGTACACAACACTCCACAATTATCAACTGGTAATGAGTCAAATGGAGCAATCTACTCCTATGGCTCCGAGTGATAAGGGGGAGAGTCTTCAACAACCATTTGCGAAGTTCAAACCAACAAAAAGATTCATCAATTTCAATGATACAATCAGCAACAATAATGTGAATGCTACAACAGGCGTGCCTCCTATTTCTAAATTCTTTAAAAGAGAAAGACAATTTACTCCTTTGAATGAATCTTTACATAATATTATGTCTCAATTGTTACAAAGAAATGTGATCATACTTCCCCCTATCAAATTAGTTGACCCATCTAAGCTTGCATCCCCTTATTTTGATAGAAATTCCTTTTGTCCATTTCATCGTTAGCCTGGTCATGATACTGAGAAATATTTTGCATTGAGAAGTAAGATTCAAGATTTGATTGACGATAATACTATATCCATGGCAGGTGTGAATGACAAGGGAAACAAATCAGTAGCTCCTCCTAATCAAAATATTAAGATTTTCACTGATCCTTTGCCTTCTCATACCTCTAACGTGATTGGGATTGAACATACCTCTTTCTCTCCTTCTTATCTTACCACCACAACTCTGAATTTGGTGAACATGGTAGAGAAACAAAATACACCTAAGGATCCTTGTATTACATTTGACCCTAGTGAGACCATTAGGGCACCCGATGGGCCTTTATACATAGTTGCGAAGGTTAAAAACATACCTTGCCGTGGTTCTCTTATTGATCCCTCTTGCATGGTTGATATTATCACTGAAGAATATCTCTTCACTTTATGATTGCATAAATCGATCTATGATGACTCTAATGTGGTTGCGCAGTTATTTGATGGATTGTTTTGTATTACCATGTGTTCTATCATCCTTCCTATTGAAGTTCACACTAAATCTATGGATGTCAACTTTGTTATCATTCCTTCTTCTGAGCAATTCCGTATGAAGCTGGGCTACCCTTGGCTATATTCCATGAAGGCTATTTCTTCTCCAATTCATAAGTGTTTGAAATTTCTCCACAATGAAGAAATCATAACCGTGAACCATAACTTATTTATCCCATCCGAAAGAAGCCCTAGTGTTCCTATTGATCTCTTTTGGCCTAAGCAATTTCAATCTCTTCCACAAAGGAGTGATGCTCTTTTTCAATCTTATAAAAAATGGAAGAACGATATGATGTTATCCTTGAGTCAACCTAGATCCCCAACAATTGACATTCCCATCCTTCTTGAAGATGAAATCCTTCCCCTAACAGATAGGACTAATCTTCCTCCTAAGGAAAATCCTCAACCTATTCCTATGGATGTGACTATATCTTCTCCTAAGAAGAAAAACAATATTCTTCCTAAGGTTAGACCTGTACCACCTCCCCATGATGGACCCGGTCTCTTTCCTACACCTAATATTCCTCCTTTATATGGTGTCGTTCCACCTCTTTTCTCTTATAGAGAGAAGAGGCCCGCCTCTCCTCTTGTCCAATCTAAAAGATCTCAACCTAAACCTTCAACTATCACAGAGGAGACTATTCCTCCTTTCATAAATATTCTTACACTAAGACTTGACAAAATCATTGTTAGAGAGACTGCTGATGAAGGCATCATGCTCAAGCTTGTGAAGTTATTCCTCAAACCATTCAATCTCCCAAGACTCCAATAGTTGATATGATTCCCTTTTCTCCTAAGCAAGATGTTGGACCTATATCTTCAAATCATAAGTTACACAAAACATGTGATGGTTTTACTCCTATTCGTGTTTGCGTTCCTCTTTCTATAAATCTTAATGAAGAAATAAGTGAAAATATTATTCATGATGGCAATACAACTCCTTATGCTTTTGATAGTGACTATGAATATGTTGATGTGGACAAGCATTTATCAACTAAATTTTCACAAACCCTAATCCTAGCTCCTAGAATTGAACAAAGTGACTTACCACACGAGGATAGTCCTTGTTTGGATCTTGTGATATCTCCTTTGCTGTTCTCGATATCTCTCCTTTGGCATGTTGCTCGCCTTCCCAAAATAGTGATCAGCAAGATCGAGAGGTGGATGTCATGCTAGATTGGCAATATTAGCACTGTAGATCTTCTCTCTCTCTCTCTCCTTTCTTGCTCTTTTGTGACTATTCTTCTATGTGCATCCCTGTTCTTCTATTTTTCCCTCAAATGTCTACTTGAGGATGATGCAAAGCATTGAGATCTCTTTTGGTCTCTTTCATGTTGACTCAAAAGAAATCCTCTCTTCCCTTTCTTCTAAGGTAGTGTCCGTTCTTTGGGGAATGCTGATCATTATATGCACATAAATATATATGATATACATGAGTTATCATTCAACATACTGACCCCGAGGAAAGTAAAACTGCCTGGTTTTGGTGTTCATTAACCTTGGGTTTATTCCTTGACTAGGGGCTAAATCCTTGTAATAACGTTCTCCCTCTCTTCTCTCTCTCTTGGGTGTATCCTACCTTAAAGCAATCACTCTCGATAAGGTGCACACGATCGCTTTAACGTGGGGGCATACACTCCGCTCATATTTTCCTTCTTGACACTTAAATTTATTTAGTGAACTTACCTTTGCTTTATAATTTTGGTATCTTTTTTGTGACTCATAGTGAGGGGAACCTTGCTACTTGTAGTCATGGGTTTCCCTTCTTGATCTTCCCTTTTACTTTGTCGATCGATGTCGTAAGATCCTTAGTCTACTAGGGGCTTGGTGCATCTTACCTCCTTGACATGATAGAAGTCTTTCAATCTTGTTTCCTTGTACTTTACCAATAGTATTGGCATACACTTATACTCCCGCTAAAGTGGGGGTCTATGCAGTGTCATAAAATTGTGACCCTTGCAATTTGCGACCACATTAGGGTCTTCACGTTGGCGATTCAAATCCCTAATCTTGATCTGAGACTTGAGACTTGCTCAACCCCTAAAAAAGTCTTGTACTGCCCTCTGCATTACCTGAACCTTCTTCTTGTCCTAAGACAAGGGAAGGACAGGGGCGTGGCACCCTTGTCCTTGCCCCCTCTATCCTATCTCTACATTGGACTTTGCATTAAGTGGTAAAAACCTTCCATGTGTCGGCCTGTGATGGAAAATCAGTCAATTAATCCTAATTGATGAGTATATAAGTCAAATTTTCCCTCCCATTTGCATAAGTTGTAGGAGCGAAGAGTGGGCATAAGTTCAGGAAATCAAGCATTCCTTTCTACAATTGAGCATTATCAAGTCTCCCTTCAAGGCTACATGTTGCATTCAAGTCAAGGATTCAACCATTGAAGAGGAGATCCCTTTCAACATTCAATTCAATACAATAAAATCTATCTACATTCTATCTACAACCTCCCTTGAGGTGACTTAAATTTTAGTCTTTCATTTACATTTACTTGCAAGTACTTTATTTCATCATTTGGTTAATTCCAAAACTGGGGTTTGACTTGAAGGAAAACCCCCAATCCGTTGCCCCTTTTCCTCTCTTTTTGGTGTGAAGGTTGTAGGTGCGCAACCATGTTTATAGGTTTGGACTCCATTTGCAGAGGCAGAGAAACCCTTTTCATTTTGTGGATTTTTTGGAGGAGCGTAGACACTTTCAGCATGGTCCCGACAACTTTTCCTCAAATTCACAGGGCAGCTTTGTCTCGACATATTTTAACCAGATCCAGGTGCACAACTTCATCTCACACTTCTATCTCGAGTTATAATCAGTTCTTTGCTACTTTTACACTTACATAATTCAATCATTTTCCTTTCTAAAAGAGGGGTTAGATTATCATTTCTATCCTATTGTCAATTAATTTAGTATTCAATTTCCATCCTAAGAGATTGGATGTAGTTAATTCCCCCTCATTTAAATGTAATGTGAATAAGGTGTTTTAAGGGAAATCCACAGTGAAACTTTCATCTCTCCTCAAAGGGAAGAATATCATTCCTCTTGATCTCTCCATCATTCACCCTTTATCACCATTACAAGGAGATGCATTTTTGGATAATTTGTCATTATTTAATGATATTTCACTAAATAATATAAGACTTTCCATCATTCGTTTACTTCAATTATGTTGATTGCTAATTCATTGAACATGTCACTTGAATCCTTTTCATGCATTCTTCTATCTTTTCTAAAACTCCAACTTTACATCATCTTTTCCTTCTGTAAACATATGCCTTTACTTACCACCTTGTTATAGTATATGATGTTAAAGTCCAAAGGTTTTGATTTAGATATATGGATTGTGAAACCCCCAAACCCTTTAGTAATGGCGACTCTAATGTTTGAAAAATCTAGTTAAAAATTTGATTCACGAGTAAAAAATTCAAATGATGAAGCACATACAATGCTTTATATAAGCATTGCTACTTCAAAGTCCTCCCTTCAATGAATCCTTAAATTTACCAAAATCTGTTACCTAGTTTATGAATTTAGTCAAATTTTCTTCTATTTTTCTAATATGGGTGATTCTCTACTAAGATGCATTATTGTCATTGATACCTATATTATATATTCTTATGACAACAAAATCTCAAAACTCTTCATATTCCTATTTTTTAGTAGTAACCTTCCTAGAACACTCCAAAGGGGCTTTCCTAATATTTTTCATGCTCTTATGGTATTGTAACGCCCCGCCAAGGAACCCCAGAGGATCTAACTACAGTAACTCAAACAAGAGTGAAATATTTTTCTTAAAACATTAAGTGTGCATCCTATAACAATTTAGGAACAATTCAAAACTTAATTGCACAAGCGAAAGGATACTACTAAACTATCCTCTAAGGTTCCTCAACAATGTTACTAAACCACCATAACGCATAAAAGAAATTAAATATAATCTTAGCTGACATTTAATCCATTTATGAGCATAAATAATAAAGCTAGCAGAACTAAAATCATCCATACACATTTACTGAATTAGGAAATTGAATTGCATTCAAATAACTCCTAAAGCTAAGTTCATTTTAAACACAATATCAATAGGTCCTACTATTGTAGTTGTTGGATATGGTTGTTAATTTCTGCTACTAGGATATGTTGTTGTCATTGATGTCAACATATTCCTATGATTTATTCCGGTGAGTCTGGGAAGATCTTCTGATTCAGTTTTGTAGTTTGGTTTTGCTCATCACTATTTTGCAGAATCTGGTATTTCCTCCGGTATATTCCGATGTGACCAGATCTTGTGTATCTTCATTTCATATGGTTCATAATTTAGTGCCCACAAGCTATCTTTCTTTGCACAATTGTTGATTGGTTGTTGGTGCAGTCACCGGTTAGGAGGGACCTCAAAGAGATCAATCCGAACTATGTAGCAAGAGTAAACACAATGGAAACAAGAGGATATGATAGAGGCAATGTATAACTAAATGAATTAGTTCATGAAAACTGATTATAGATAATCAATAACATCTAGATTACAAGATTTAGCTCACTAGCTTGCTACATACATGCTTAATTACAGAATTGGTCAACTCTGGACCTCTAAATCTTAAGAGAGGTCTTCTATGTTCTATTTGATTGATTTCTAATGCTTAATTACAATTATTTATATGATCCAAGGTGATTCGGTTGGCCAAAAGGGATCAAATGCTTAAGAACAAGATCAAACGTGTAAAACCAACAGGTCGGCCTTCGCCAAAGAGATTCCTCTGGAAAATCCAAAGTATGAAGTGCGGATCAAAGGGAAGGTCAAACACATGCCAAGGAACATTGGAATCAATGAGCTAGGATCCACAAGCTACAAGAAGGATCCGGTAGATTCACAAATGCAAATAGGTCCAAGCGGTTCCAATGCCAGAAAACTGTCTCAAAATCTGGAATCGATAACTTGCTAGAAAATGATCCAAACGCTCCATGGTTTTAGGAATAAGGAAGATGATCATGTTCACAAGACAAATCCAACTCTGAAAGATCCGATGAGAAAATGCAAGAAAATGTGGTGCAGGAGCACCTATGGAACACCTATGAAGCACCTATGAAGACCTATGGAGACAAGGTGCATTAGGGTAACTGATAGGCCCTCATGGAGAATCAATGAGTAATGAAGTATAAAATGCATTTAAGGTCTTAAAACAATCTAATCATGGCCATTAGAGCCAATAAATGCAATGAAATGTAATAGAAAGGTCAAAAAGTGTAAAATTGTCAAAATTGGCAATTAGGCCTAGAAAGGGCTAAAATTGGGTTTTGAAGGGTAAAATAGGTTTATGAAGAATAAAACATGTTTGAAATGTTTATAAGGTCATATTAAGACCATTTTTATGTGTTGGTAAAGTTAGAAGTCCAAGTTGGTCATGTTGACAACTTTATTTGTCAAATGACAACTTTTTGAGCAACTTTTATTGTCAAAATTGCAAAAAATGACAAAAATAGGTGGTTAGAGGTAGTTGGGTGGTTATGGTTCGGTATTGAAGGCCAAAATTTCTATAAAAATGTTTTAAAACAATGAAATTGGGGGATATTGAGAGTGTTTGATCGAAAACAATCATTTGGAGCAATAAACACCATATTTTTATGTGTATTTTCTAAGTTTCAACGTGTACAATCAGATTCCTTATTGATTTTGATGTATTTGGTGTTTAAATATTGAAAGATTATTGTTTAGGGATGATGAAGGATTGATTTAACCTTCCGTTGGAAGTGGTGTCACTTATTTTCCTTGTGTTTTTATCAAAGTTCTTTATATTTTTGTGAAAACTACCAGAACCCTAGCTTAGCGTAACCAGTGGCTTCATAAATGTGATATCTTTCATTTTAATGATTAACTAAACCTCATTTTTTGTAGGGATGAGGAAAATGATGTATATTACCTATCCCAGGTGTGTGCAGGGTTCCATGAAGGAGATGGCACATGCATGCATGATGGTTTTATGACTGTTGCAGTCACAAAGGGGCAGATTGACTGTCACAGTCAAGTGAAGGAGCTTTGTTTGATATGAAAAAGTGTTATGGCTAGGAGGGCTTAGAAGGAGGTTGGTTGGTGTGTCTAAAACCTTTCCAAAAGGTGTTGGTGCAAGTGGAGTTACTAAGGGAGGGGCTAAACCAATAGTTTGCAGAGGGTGACCGAATGACAGTCACAGAAAAATGTAGCTTGACGCGGGGGCCATATCTTAGAGTTAAGCCGTTGGATTTGTCTACATTTTTTATATGTTGTTCCAAATCAATTTCCTTATAATATCACCAAAGAGATTGAGGATTTTTGAACCGATTCAAAAGTTATATACCTCTGTGTATAGGTATATCTAAGAGGACAGTATAAGGTAAAGTGAGTTGATTGCCAAATAAAGTTGGTTTTAAAGATGTCATGGAGTGTGGATAGAGCTTATTTTCTTTTGAAAGTGTCTTAGGTGATGGGAGTGCATGTAACCATTGTTTTGAAGTGTTCATTTGGAGGGGTAATTGGTAACTGCCAAATAACCAGTGATAGGACAATTTTAAGTATTCTTGTCTTGAGAACCTAGTTGGGAGTTTGACTAGGTTTGTAATGCTTCAAATGAACTATGGGAAGAGTCTACCTTTTTTTTAGAGTATGGAGAGGACTAAGAGTCAAGTATTGATCCTTGAGTAGGGTCCAAAGTTGTGAGTAGGTCACTAAAACCTTGAGAGTGCAGTCTTAAGCAAATGATGAGATGATCAATCATGATCAATAGGAGTTGGTTTCACCTAGCATGTAGAAGGATCATTTGGAGTGTCACCTTGAGTGACTAAACCCTTGAGAGGTATAGAGAAGAAGATCCCTCTACATCAAAATGTAGAAAGAAATGCTGAAATCGCAAAACACAAAACAAACTAAAAAGAAAATGTTTTTTGGTTGATGCAAGATTGCCAAGAACCAGGTATGCTCCTACAACAGACATCTGAGGTTGTTGAAAAAGTGAGTCCCTCACTTTTTTGGGGTCAAAGGAAAACCAAGATGGTCCACCTCTACCTAATAAATCCAAGATTAATCTTCAGCTGGTTTGTCCTTCCACTTCATGAGATATTCCTTATACTGACTGCTCCGAGTACTACGCCCAATCCTACTGTCCAAAATGTCTTCAAAATGATCTGGTTCCTTCTAGGGCAACTACTTCTCCAAGTCTACAATACTATCTTTACTGAATCCTGATTCATGATACTGATGTAGATCTGTAATGTTAAATATGGGTGAAATACTCAAACTATCCGGTAGCTCCACTTCATATGCATTTCCAGAATTAAACTTCCTTAAGATATTGCAAGGTCCAAACTTCCTCATCTACAACTTGTTATAGGTTCCAAGTGGAAATCTCTCTTTTCTTAGATACACCATCACTTCATCGCCAACTTCAAATTCCTTATGTTTTCTTTTCTTAGATACACCATACTTGTTGTTCATATCCTCTAAATGTTTCTTAACCTGAATATGTAAAGCCTTCATATGATCTACAAATTCTTCTGCTTCTGCACTTTGCTTGTTTTCATTACTGATATCTCTCAATTCTGATATACCTCTAGGGTGTGCTCTAGTAACAATCTCAAAAGGTGTTCTTTCAGTACTCTTGTTCATTGAATTATTGTAGGCAAATTTTGCTTGTGCAAGAATCAAATCCCAACTTTCGGTTTTCTCTCCAACTAGGCATCTCAACAAATTTCCTAAACTCATGTTTACTACCTTTGTCTGTCCATCAGTCTGTGGGTGAAAAGTAAAACTAAACTTCAATTCTATCTTCATCTTCTTCCAAAGCGTTCACTAGAAATAACCAACAAACTTAGTCTCTCTGTTTGACCCTTTGCTCTTAGGTAATCCATGCAATCTCACCACTTCCTTGAAAAATAAGTCAACTACATGCACTGCATCTGATGTCTTCTTACAAGATATGAAATGAGCCATCTTTGAGAATCTATCCATTACCACAAATATAGAATCATTACCTCTCCGTGTCTTAGGTAATCCAAGTATGAAATCCATGCTTATATCTTCCCAAGGTATCTTCGGTACTGTCAAAGAATTATACAATCCTACATTTTGACTACTGCCTTTTGGAATCTGACAAACTCTACAACTCTGCACAAGTTTCCTAACATCCCTATGAATCTGAGGCCAAAAATAATGTTCACTCACCAACACCACTTTTTTGTCAACACCAAATTATTTAGCTAATCCTCCATTATGCTTCTCCTTTATGAGATTCTCCCTCATAGAAATTTTAGGTATGCACAACTGAACTCCTTTGAATAACATCCCATCCTGAATGAAATAATCCAAACATTGACTTTTGTCTACCATAACTGGTGCTCTACATACTTTCCAAGGTTCTGCAAAATCCAGTCATCATCATACAAGGTCTTCAACTCCTCAAATCCTAATATCGCCACTCTCATCTCTGTCAGCTAATTCCTCCTCCTAGTCAATGCGTGAACAACTTTCTTTGACTTCTCACTCCCATGCTTCAACATAAAGGTGTAACTCTGCAAGAACTCAACCCATCTCATATGTCTTTGATTTAACTTATTCTTACTATTTAAATACTGTAAGGCTTGATGATCAGTATACAACACAAATTCCTTAGGCAATAGCTAATGTCTCCACTTCTTCAAGGCTTGAACTATGGCATAAAATTCTTGATCATACACTGAATATCTCCTCCTAGCATCATTCAACTTCTCACTGAAATAAGCTATTGCCCTTCCTTCTTGACTTAACATGACTCCAATTGCAGTTCCACTTGCATCACAATCTACTTGGAATACTTTGATGAAACTCGGTAAAGCTAATAACACAGGTTGCTCAGTCACTTTTTGCTTGAACAATTCAAAACTTTTATTTTCTCCGATTGTCCACTTGAATTCTTTCTTGTCTCCTCTCATTGTCTCCATCATAGGGCTATAAACAGAACTGAAATTTCTGATAAACTTCCTGTAGAAACTAGCGAATCCATGAAATGATCTAACCTCTCCAATGCTTTCCAGTGTAGGCCATTCAATAATTTCTCTTACGTTCTCAAGGTCCATCTTCAATCCATCCACAAATATCACAAACCCCAAATAGACTAACTCTTCTTTCATGAAAGTACACTTCTTAAGGTTTATAAACAACTTCTCTTCTCTTAACCTCTGCAAAACTTGTCTTAAATGCAACAAATGCTCCTCTTTTGTCTTACTGAAAATCAAAATGTCATCCAAATATACAATAACAAACCCAAAAGGCATCACCAACCATTCATACAATCCTTCATTTGTTTTGAATGTTGTCTTCCACTCATCTCCTTCTTTGATTTTGATATGATGATATCCACTCTTCAACTCTATCTTTGTGTAGTATTTGGCTCCAGTTAGACAATCCATTATGTTATCCATCCTAGGTAAAGGAAATCAATATTTCACTGTGATCTTGTTTATTGCTCTGGAATCGATACACATCATCCATTCTCCATTTTTCTTAAGTGCTAACACTACTAGTACTGCATAGGGATTCAAACTTTCTCTGATCAAACCTTTCTTCAACCATTATTTCACTTGTCTACTAAACTCTTCATTCTCTGCTGGTGTCATCCGGTGTGCAACTTTGCTAGGCAAACTAGCTTCGAGAATCAGGTCCATGCAATGAATGATACTCCTCATAGGTGGTAATCCATCAGGCACATTATCTGAAATGATGTCTTCATATTCTGTCAACAAACCCCTTTATCTCCTCTGATTTTGTTCTTCTTTATGATCGATGTTCTTAGCCTTCTTAGGAACCAAGGCAAAACAAATGTTCTCATGTCTCAATCCATCCATGAATTTTCTTCCATCCACCAAACATATTCTAGCATTCATACAAACTTCACTCTTCAGGGGCTCCTCCAAGGGTAACAAGGTTTGTTTCATCCCATTTGCTACAATAGTGTATATGTTCTTTCTTCCATCATGTATTGTCTGTCTATCAAACTGCCAAGGTCTACCCAACAAAAGGTGACAAATATCCATAGGCATAATCTCACACAAAACTTCATCATGATAATTTCCAATTTTTAATTTCATCAAGCATTGCTCACTCACTAACAACTTATGAACATCCTGAATCCAAGCTATTTGGTAAGGCTTAGGGTGTTTCAATCTTTCCAACTTAAATTTATTCACCATCTCTTCTAAAACAAGATTATTCAAACTACCACTACCAATAACTACTTTACAACACTTACTAGATACCTTATATTTGGTCTTGAACAAATTTCTCCTCTGCAAGGGCTCTTCATCTTCTTCGATGTGCCACAAATCTCTTCTCATCATCAACAGTTTTACATCTTTTGGTTTGGTAGCTAATTTGATGGGGCTTTCTTCCACCAATGCTGTTCTCCAAGTATTCTTTGTCTTCTTACATTTGAAAGCATGATGTCCTTCTCCTCCACTCTTAAAGAAATTACCTCTAAACATTCTCTTATCTTGTCTTCTGTCATCTTTTCCAAAAACCTCATTTCAGTAACCATCAAGTTCTCTCCTTCAGTAGAAATTTATGTCATCCTTCTGGTATGAACTACCATCTTTGCTTACTTCCTTGTCCTTGTTCTGATCTGTACAAGTTCCTCTTCCTCCAGAATATCCTCTTCCTCCTTGAAATCTTCCTTTGAAAAATCTTCCACCTCTACCTCTTTGTCTCTGCTCATGTCTTTTTTTCAACTTCTCTTCTTCTTTCAGGGCATATTGGTAAGCTTCTTTAACACTTTGCAACTTGATCAAACTGAGTTCATATTGTATCGACATCCACAATCCATTCAAATATATTGCAACTTGTTCAACCTCATCATTGACATATTTGGATCTAATATTCAAATTGTAGAATGCTTCAATATACTCCTTCACACTAGATTCCTTTTGCTTCAAGTTCTACAACTTCCAGAACAAATTCACTTGATAATCAGCTGGCATAAACTTTGATTTCAACTTAGCAACCATCCACTCCCATGTTTTGATCTTCTCTTTATCTCTTCTTTGTCTATCAACCTGCAAATGTTCCCATTAAAGAGACACATGACCTTCAACTGGGTACATGCATATTTCACCTTTCTTTCCTCTGTGGTGTTTTCAAAATCAAAATACTTCTCCATTTTCGAGATCCAATCCATCAATTCATCCGAATCCAACTTTCCATCATACCTCAGTGGGGTAAAATGTGGTTTAGTGCTCACCCTACTTAAAACCCTCAATAACTTCTCTTCTTCTGGATTGATCACCAGTGGATTTGCTACTTGTTCTGCCGGTGCTTCTTCTTCTTCATCTTTTCTCACATCTTCAATATGTTGGCCTCTTCTCTGGGCTGTCTCAATGACTTCCAACCATGCTGCAATTCCTCTAAACATTTCCATCACAATAGGGTCTACATTTTCGCATGCTCCACCATTCCTATTTCTTCTTCACACCATCTGCATGCTAGTCCTCTGTAGTTGCAGGTCAGATCCATAGTCCGCCACCTTACAACAAAATTCTTAGGACAACACAATATCCGAAACAAAATCTCACTCTAATACCACTTGGTGTTGTCACTAGTTAGGAGGGACCTCAAAGAGATCAATCCAGACTGGGCAGCAAGAGTAAACACAATACAAACAAGAGGATATGATGGAGGCAATATAGAACTGAATGAATTAGTTCATGAAAATTGATTATAGATAACCAGTAACATCCAAATTACAAGATTTGACTCACTGGCCTGCTACATACATGCTTAATTATAGAAGTGGTCAAATTTAGACCTCTAAATCTTAAGATAGGTCTTCTATGTTCTATCTAATTGATTTATAATTCTTAATTACAATGATTTATATGATCCAATTGGATCCAATTGGCTAAAAGGGATCAAATGCCGAAGAACAAGATCAAACATGTAAAACCAATAGGTCAGCCTCCACCAAAGAGATTCCTCCAGAAAATCCAAAGTATGAAGTGCGGATCAAAGGGAAGGTCAACCACATGCCAAGGAACATTGGAATCAATGAGTTAGGCTCCGCAAGCTATGAAAAGGACCTAGTAGATTCACAAATGCAAATAGGTCCAAGTAGTTCTGGTGCCAGAAAACTGTCTTGGAATCCAGAATTGATAACTTGCTGGAAAATGATCCAAATGCTCTGCAGTTTTAGGAATAAGGAAGATGATCACATTTAGAAGCAAAATCTAGCTTCAAAAGATCTGGTGAGCAAATGCAAGAAAATGCAGAAAGAAATGTTGAAACTGTAAAACAAAAAACAAAGTGAAAAGAAAATGTTTTTGGTTGATGCAAGATTGCCAAGAACTAGGAATGCTTTTGCATCGGTTGTGTTCTTGAGCTTTCTAATGTTGATCGTTGAAGATTTGATAAGTGGTATTGGTGCAGCTATTGGTGATGATTATAATGTGCTTGCTCGTGTTTCCTAGTCATGCCCTATTTTTTTTGGCGATCCGCATTGATCGTTGTGCGAGTTTTTTGTGGTTTTCATCAACGGGTGATGATTTTTGTGTTATACGACATTTTTGGTGGTGTAGTGTGTTGCGGTTGATCTTGGCGTGATTTTTGATGGATGTGATCATTTGGGAATTTGAATTAGGTCCATGCTATGTAATGTAAATCATTATATTGGTTCAATGATCAATCTTTGTATGGTGTAATGCAATTTTATGAGTTGAGGGTTTAGCCGACCTTGTTATCAAGGTTGATGGATTGTATATATAGGTTAGTTATTCACTTAGTTTTGGTGTCAGTATTGTTTTTGCATTATCAAGGAGAGGTGAATGTATGAAAAAGAAATTTATCATTCAGTGAAGTGTTGAGGTGAGATTGGTGTTGTAGGGAAGATAATCGTGCTTAACTGAAACTCTCATCAGGCATTTGTAGATGCTACCATTGCAATAAATTTCTTCCGGATTGTAGTCTGAATCATATTGTAAGTTAGTGAGACTTCCCTGAGGGTTATAGCCTTTTGGACAAATATATTTTGAGTAGTGAGATCTAGGCAGTGTTCTTGAATGCATGTGTGTTGGCATTGTGTTGTCATTTATTGCAACCGATATAGCTTGGTAACGGTATAGCAGGACAATCAGTATGGGAGAATAGTTGATATGAAGTCATTGATGTCAATTGGTATGCATGAAGTGCCCATCGGTGAAGTGACATGTTGATGGTTGAAGAAGGCATAGTGATAGAAACAAGTAATGCATGAAACCGGTATGAAAACATGGCATCAAAATTGATGAAGAGGTAAAATGATGACATCAGTAAGAGAGAAAGATACTCAGATGTTGATTGTGATGAAGAGATGGAATGTTACAAGAATCACATCAACACCAGAGGAGAAGCATGTGTTGGCCACTGGTATGCTATTGGATGTCAATCTGCAGGACTCCCATTGGATGAAGAGAAGACTGACAGTGAGTGTGCCCAAATCAGATCATGTGCCTATTTGAAGATATGCTTCTCAAATAGGGAAGCCACATTTTTGTAATGCAGGGGGCAAATGACAAGGATCCACTCCCATTGGTAAGTGGAGCTTATCTCCTATTATGCAAGGGGTGCATCATAGTTCTCCCAGATAAGACATAAGTGTTAAAGGCAGGTGATTGAAGGCTCATACCGGATCTACTGGTGAATCACAAAGATATGCACTAAACCGACAGAGAAGGCATGATGGGTTACCAGGACAGATGAAGAGTGAGGGGTTTGTCACTTAGACAAATGAGTCTGCCACCTTGACAAACTGATTAAGAGAAGAATCGGTCAAATAATGAAGAAGGCAAAAGGTTGAGCAATTTTAAACAGAGAGTGTAACCAGATTGAAAATGGAGAAAGGCATTGCTGCAGATGTAGATAGATGAAGTTTGATGTCACAAGTGTGCATGGTATCTGTAGACACATAAATTTGTCCACTTAATTAAATGAATATTTAGTATTTATTTGATTATTTAACCATCAATCAACAATTGATTGAATCAATATTTAATTAATTCATCTTGAAACTCTCCTCCTATTAATTAAATAAATTATTCAATTTATTTAAATTAATTCATTAAACCATACTCTAATAATTAATTAAATGAATAAAGCATATTTGTCTAATTTAACCCCTTTCCTCATTTAAATAAATAAATAAATATTTATTTAAATCTCTAAACTCCCCCCCGACTTGCATTCTCCTACAAATGCAAGCTGCACAATTTTAGTTGAAATAAATGAATTTTGTTTTAATTAAAATCCTATTTTCTCTCACCCACCAAACCCACTTGCATCCTAATCCCCTTCTAGATTCTTCTAATCCATTCCAAATTAGCCTAATCCCCCTCTCTAATTATTGTCACATTCCTAAGAAAAGAGAAGTCACTTCTCAAAGCCCCTAAAGTCTTTGAAATGCATTAAAGGCTTTTTATCCTTCAACAAGTTAACCCCTAAAAACTTCCAAACCATTGATGGCTCTTACATAACCATTAATGGTTAAACTCAACTCACCCACATGGCTAGAGGTTTTTCCTCTAACTCAACCCTTATTTAACTCATGGGTCTCTTCAAGAATTCATTGCTTTGGCCATGGTTATCTCCATTAACTCTTGCACAAGAGTTTATCCATTGGATAAAGGCATTATTCATTGGATAAAAGTTGTATTCACTAACTCAAGCATAACCAAAGCCTCCCAGGGTAACCTTCATGTCATCTTAGGCATTTAATACTTCTTCCCTCTCCTCTCAAGCCATCTCATGTTGACAGTTGTCATCATGGGATTGGATTGAAAGTCATCACATGGATTATAAACCCATCAATCCTGGCCCTTGTTAAGATT
Organism: Cryptomeria japonica; assembly: GCF_030272615.1. Classification (NCBI taxonomy): domain Eukaryota; kingdom Viridiplantae; phylum Streptophyta; class Pinopsida; order Cupressales; family Cupressaceae; genus Cryptomeria; species Cryptomeria japonica. Next base: position 380,943,843 of record NC_081414.1, on the reverse strand, counting down.
ACTCAATCTTGACCATCCATTGTCTTATTTCCTCTATAAATAGTGTTCTTATTCTTCATTTTCAGGATCAGAAGTCTTTATGCATCAAAATTATAGTCATTTTAGAGAGCATTTAGAATCATTTGCATTGATTATTTTACTAAAATTTACATAGACTAATTAGGCGCTTTCTCATAGTAAATCATTCACACTTGCATAAGCATTTATTTTCATTTTCACAACCATCTTGAAGCTTCATATGGTATCCATGAATAGTGCAAAAAGCTGAGAGCTACACTCATGTGGGACTTGGAGAGGAGAGGAACAAGGGAGGAACATCTATGAGCATTTTGAGGAGCATCTTGGGGGTTCTTCTTTCCCTTTTTCATTTATGTAGGCTTCTTATTGTGTGTTGTATATCTATTTTGATGTGCATGTTAAGGTTTTTAGGTTCATTTGTATTTGGTTTTGGTTTTGACTAATCTGCTAACGTTTGAATTATGTCTTTTGTGCCTTGTGCCCCTTTTAGCATGCATCATTTGGTGAACCCGACGTGAATCAAACATGCAAGCTTTTGATCATTCAGTTTGAATTTTGTTTTTGTGATTTTCTTATAATTTTCACACACAGGTTGCGCTTTTGTCTCGCATTTTGGTGCCCTTGTCAAAAGAGTTTTAGCACTTTAGTTAGAGTTTTAGTGTTTTTGTTCATTAATTAACACCGTTGTAATAATCTAGTGCTTTTGTGCTCTTTGTCTGTCAATTTTTTAATTTTGTCAAACATTTTAAATTAGTGTTTTTTTAATATTTTAGCGTTGTTGTTATTTGTTTTGTGCTTTTGTGAGTACTTTGATGCCGTTGTCCGAAGTAGTGCTTCTGTGTTCTCACAGAGTAGCGCTTTTGTAACAGAGAGTTCAAAATTGTAACAAAACAATTAAACTTAGGCTTGTCGAAGCCCGCCAAAAGATTTGACATTTCATTAACATTTCTTCTTGCAGGTCACTAACAATTTCTTGCAGGATTGGAGGAGTTAGAATTAGGAGTTTTATTTCTTTCTAGCTTTTCAAGTTCGTTAAAAAGAATTCACATTTCTTCGTTTTGGTAAAAAGAACCTCACATTTTAAGTTTGGTGTTTAAAAAAAATCAAAACTTGTCTTTGGGGCTTAAAAAGAATTTCATTTGCACGAGCTAAAATTCACAACAAACTTAACATTCCTTTTTGCAAATTCACACTTCAAATTTGGGCTATAAAAAGAACAAACAACTTGTCCATTTACTTGCAAAAGCAATTTTGTTTCAAGCAAATGTGGTTTCATTTTTTTGACCAGGATTTCACTTTACTAGTTAGAAAACAAATTGCTTTGTGGAATAAAAAGAACATCATGTCTGTTGGAGCAACATCTCCAAATAGCAAATAGATCATATTGCAATTAAAGGTTAAAAAGAACAAGTGTTTTTCGTGTTTGGCATGCTTGTGCAAATCTGTAAAGTGGTCCCATTTCTAACACACACTATCCTCTCCCTTGGCTCTCGTGGTCCTAGGTCCATGAGAAAAGTGTAAGTAATGCTCTAAATTTTCTATTTTTAAGAGAGGCCTGCCAAGAGACACATCACTCTTGGGGATGACTTTGCATGGTAAATCCTTTGAGCCACTATAGAAATCAGGTGAGAGAGAAAGTTGTAGCCTTGGGTGTAGTTGTTCCTATAGTGTAACTTGTCGAAAGGGCATATGGGCCCCACCATGAGTTACAAAGCTCTTAAGTGAGTCACTGTAGAATGAACTTATGTCCAAAGAAATCAAACATTACTAAACACCTCTTATTTTAGAAGCCCACCTGTTCTATTGATTGAGGATATTTGTGAAAAGTTCAGTGCAAGAGCATATATGGTTTTGCTCCCAAGATACTCACCATACATATTTCCTTGAGTAGAAACAAGGCTTTTTGAAAAGCTACTTGTAGCCTGATGAAAGTGGTGACTCCCCCATCATAGGGATCATCTATCTATTATGCTCACACAAGACTTAGTATATCACATCCTTACCTACCACAATGAGATACATAAGGTATGTAGTACCAAAGTCGAAGACATATCAAGATGTGGGCTGAAAATATCGCAACTGGCCATGACCTTAGGGATAAAAAGTGTTTGAATTGTCTTCGTCTTTGTTTCAGACCAGTAAAAATTTGGGCTGACTTTAGGCCTTGGGAACATACATACATTTATAAGGGTCAAAAAGTTCATGATTGGGGTAATTTAGACCCACATTTGTTGTGCCTTTTTAAAGGGGCAAGATTATGTTCTTGTGTACTTGCTGTGTTTTCTTGTGAAAAGGGTTCAAAAACAATTGAAACAAAGTATCCATCCAACAAATCTACATGAAAATTACCAACAAATCTACATCAACATTGCAAAACAAATCTACATCAAACATTGATAAACAAATCTACATCAACACTTGAGACAAAGTATCATTTTGTATGACCATCACTCATATCTTGAGAAAAAGGAGTCTTCATCAAAAGACCAAATTGAAGAAGAGACAACTTGGTTCAAAGGCTTTTATCAAGAAAAGGAAATTTTCCTATATCAATAGACAACTCTTTCTCTCACACAGAGTATTGTTGGATCATATGCGCTTGTACCTTCAGGGCAAATCCAATGAATTTGATAAAGAACCTTTGAGAAATAGAGCTTTCACTCGGTATAGAGCTTTTGATTATCACAAAAAACTAAGGGGTCAAGATCAATCCTGCTTTCTTTTCTAAAATATGTATCACATACAACGAAGCTCGAGGAGAACCACCAATCCCTATAAGAGAGGAAGAAGTAGAAACCCCCTTCATAATGAAATAATTTTATTGAGACACATATACTATCCACTTTCACATCCAAACATCACAAAATCAGTCAACTCTCAACACAAAGAGGTCTTAGTTCTTTCAGATATTGCTTAAACAAACCAACAAATCAATTTTAAGGGTGTCTCTACATCCAGGATCAATCATCCTAAGAGGCATTTCTACACATCTAGATAGGTTAAAACTAGTTTATGAGTGCATCCTCTCATTGCTAGGTAGATTGGATTGTAACACATCTCAAACCTTTCTATACCTCATCACATCAAATTGTTGAAAAACACAAAAGCAATTCACAAAGAAACTCTATTGACATTCAACCTTCAGTATTAGAGATCTATCTCCCACCAAACATTTCAAAAACCTTGTCTTCCATCAAACATTTCATCACAACCTCATAGTCATTTTTACAACATCAACTTTCAAAACCATGGCTCAAACAAGATCAATGAGGAATCAACAACCAAAAATTGAAGAAGAGGAAGAAAACCTCAACAAATTTCATGAAGCCTTTGGAGGAGGCACTAATAATGAAGAAACTAACACTCCAACTCTATAAGATATAGAAAGAGCACAACATAATCCAAAATTCAACAGACTCTTTGATGAAATTCTTAGAAATAATGCCAATGCTCATTTCTTAAGACTCGCTCAAGAGGGTGCCAAACTTCCCTCCAATTTTGATACAACACAATTATGACAAACATCCAAGCAACATAGCCATCATGATGGTGGAGGAGGTAGAGACTACTTCCGCTATGATCCTAATCATCAAGGGAATCCTTCACCTCCTCCTCCTCCTTCAGAAATAGATATATTGAGGCAACAAGTAGAAAATATCGCCCAACAACTGAACAGTGGTGTGAAGACCAATTGATTCTCACTTAACGACATTTGTCCCTATCCTTTTGATAGGAACATGCTTATGCCACCTTTTTCACGAGGGTTCAAAACAACCAAATTTGAAAAATATAGAGGCAAAGGAGATCCTAGGGACCATGTACGAGAATTTCACTCAGCTTGTTTAGAGGTGGCTTATGAGGGCACATATCTAATGCACCTCTTTCCTCAAAGTTTGGGAGATACAACCATACAATGGTTTTCATGACTGGCGGGTGGTATTAGAATATTTGAAGAATTGGTCCAAAAATTTATCACTCACTATGCACACAACATAGAACATGACATCACCATGGAAGATTTGTGCAAAACAAAAACCAGGGGAGTTGTTCTCAACTTTCCTACAATGGTGGAGACAACTGTCTAGCAGACGTTCTCTTCATCTACCTGAGCAAGAATTAGTGGAAATTTTCATTTCCAACTTAAATGATGAAATTGAATTTGATTTGGACATGAAGGGAACAAAATTTATAAAAAAGGGACTTATCAAAATTTATAATGAAAACAAAGATGGTCCTCATCCACACTATAATAGCGACAAACCAAAATTTTGGAACAAAAACAAGAATTTTGTCAATCATGGGATAGTGGACGCAAGAACAATAAAAATTGCACAACCTATGGTCAGGTTTGCAGGACAAAACCCCCCTCCTAAAAACAACACCATCAATAATCCACAAAATCAAGGTCGCCATACACAACAAGAGGAACCGAAACAAAAGCAACAAAACTACAATCCAAAACGCACATATAAATTCTTAGGGGAACATATTGAAACAATCTTACACCAATTAATATCCTCCAATCTTGTGACCTTAACAAAACCATCCAATTATGAGCCTCAAGTCAAGTCTCCATGGTGGCAAGATCATGAACATTGTGAATTTCACCAAGGAAGAGGGCATAAAACAAGCAATTGCCATCTTCTAAGTGATCTTGTTCAGGATCTTATCGATAGAGGAGAAATCAAAATTGAGGGACATGACCCAAAAAAATCCAATGATGATCACTTAATGTTCAAGAATCCACTTCCATCACATGATCAAAGGGGTCCTTCCACCTTAGGGAGAAACACAGATACCACAACCAATTACACACAAGCTGCATACAATTATACTGTGAATCACCTTTATGATGTGGATGAACAAGTTGCAACTCTTACCATAAAATATCCAAATCCTACATGCAACATTGTTATGCATCGTAGCAAGATTACTATTCAAATGGCACCACAAGGAATGATAGCCCTCCCCCAAAAATATAATCTTGTAGAAAAATTGGATAAGACACCAGCCCTCATGTTCATATTAGAGATTTTATGCTTATCCCCCTCACATAAAACAATCTTGGATCAATCTCTCCAAGAAGCGTCTGTCCCCACCAACCTCAACACAAATTAGTTTCAAGCCATGGTTGGTAGTCTAAAGTCATCACTATGTCTCACTTTTACTGAAAGTGACAACACATCCTTCCAACAACCCCATAATGCCTCCCTCCATATTGAAGGATTTGTAAACCAACATACAATCAAGCGAGTCTTGATTGAAAATGGAGCCGGCTTAAACATATACACCTTGCAGTTAGTCACAACATTGGGTTATGTAGTAGAATCAATGGATGTCAGCAAAAAGATAACCATCAAAGCATATGATGATGTTGAGTGTTCTTCCAAAGGAGTTGTTATATTACCCATCAGGGTTGGGCCAGTGGTGAAACATATAGTTTGCCAAGTTCTAGACCTTCCTTTTCCATACAATCTCTTGTTAGGAAGACCTTGGATACATGCCATGCAAGTCGTTCCATCTACCTATCACCAATGTATCGAGTTTCCACATAATGGGGTAGAAATTACGATCCTCGGTTATGCTAATCCATTTGCATATTGTAAAAATATTCACCATCAGCCAAAGATCACCATACCTAACAACATAGAAGCTATCCCTTCCTCATCATATGTTAATCCAGCCTCTCTTTCTAGCTTAACAACCCCTACACCAAAGCAGGAGAAATTGAAAATGAAAATGGCTGAGGAAGGTCTTGGTGAATATAATCTTAGCCAACTCTTTTGCATTGGGCAGTTACTCACATCCCCTAGAACTCATGGCAAACCCCAAGGTTTACTTCAAACACCACTAGCCAAAAGAACTTGTACTTTGGCACAATTCACCCGTGGTAAAAGTCAAGAGGAGGAAACCATGGATGAAGACCTGGCAGAGTGGATCTACACAGACCCTATCAACAAAGAAATCCTGAAGGATAAGCTCCCCACAGACAAATATGGCAAAGGCTTCACTATAATAAAAAGAATGGGGTATGATGGCCATAGTACTTTGGGACCTTGCAAGAAAGGATGACAAGAGCCCTTATAACCTGAGTTGAAACCAAGAGATAAAACTGGAGTAGGTTTTCAAAAAGAATCTCTTCCTAAGCCTCGATTCAAAGAAAAACCCAACAAATTTGTGCATCAACCAATTACTCCAAGGATGCAATCCTTGACTATATTTGCAACACCAACAACATCAACAACACCAACAATCCCACCTCCAAAAGTACATAAGCCAGTAACTAATGCACTATTCAATTCAAATGACATCCCAACTTGGTACAACAATTGGATGCTAGAGAGTGATTATGAGATATACTTGCATGAGTAGGAATGGGATTTAGTGCATTTAAATACTTCAGACAAGGAATAAACATCACCTCCACCACCTCGTAAGGATATCCGAGTTTATGGAGAAGCATGGATTATAACTTTTTGGGTTCCTAAGCTAGAAGAAACTTCCATAGGCCCTACGTCGAATCCTACGCCCAAATATGACAAGGAGAGTACCATCGATGCACTTTATGCCTCCATATTAACCCTCACTGATGCCTCCTACGAACTTAACTTAATCGATGAAGAAATGCCTATCATTCATCCCGAACTCATTGAATGGAACTGGCCAAATCCCCCATGCCTTGACCATTTCCAAAACAATGAGGCACTCAGAGACTTTCTAGAATTACAAGATAACAAACCAAGCGGGGATCATAAAGCTAGGTTTTCCATTAAACTTAACAATGCAACATAATTTGGGGAAAATCCCAAACCTTTCAGCTACAAAAATATTATAATAAAACATGGATCTTCTAGTGAAAACCATAGTGGCACTTTTTGATCCCAAAAGAGTAAGAACAAAGAGCGTATCCAAAGGTGAAAACCTCTCCAAGGTGCCTAAGGATGAAAGGTTTGACATCCTCCCCTTTAGTACGAATCAGGAGAGATCAACCATCCTAATAGAAGAAACAAAAGAATTCAATGTGGGAACTTCTGAGACTCCTCACAAGATAAATTTTGCATCTCTATTAACTCCTGAAGAACAACCAAAATTTATGGAATTCTTCCAGAAGCGCCAAATTAACTTTGCATGGTCTTATGCAGACATGCCCGACTTAGATCCAGATTTGGTCATGCATCACCTAACTGTAGCAGAAGGAGCTAAACCTATCAAACAAAAGCTCAGAAAGATGCACCCATAGATTGTCGTTCTTGTCAAGGTTGAACTTAAAAATCTCTTGGATGTTGGTTTCATTAGACCAATTGATTATGCAGAGTGGATCTCCAATATTGCACCTATTGGTAAACCTAATGGGGGCATCTGTATCTATATGGATTTCAGAGATTTAAACAAGACATGTCCTAAAGATGAATTTCCCTTACCAAACATCGACATGATTGTTGATCTAACAATAAGTCATGCGATGTTTTCTCTTATGGATGGCTTTTCAGGATACAACCAGATTAAAATTGCTCCAGAGGATCAACACAAAACTGCTTTCACATGTCCATGGGGAACATACTATTGGAATGTAATGCCATTTATTCTAAAGAATGCAGTGGAAACATATCAAAGAGCCATGAATACCATCTTCCACAACATGATGTACACAATAATGGAAGATTATGTGGATGATTTACTGGCTAAATCATTAACAAGACAAGGTCATCTTTGAGTACTGGATAAAATCTTCAATAGATTAGAACAATACCACGCCCATCTCAATCCAAAGAAATGTGGCTTTGGAGTAACTTCCAGGAAGCTCTTAGGATACATTATCTCAAGTAAAGGCATTGAGGTAGATCTTGCGAAAGTAAAGGCAATCATGGACATGCCACCTCCAAATAATATCAATCAGTTAAGGACATTACAAGGGTGACTACAATCCATTCGGTAGTTCATTGCACAATTGGCTGATAAATGTCATCCCTTCACGCATCTGTTACATAAAAAATTTCCGCTTTCTAAGGGATGCAAAATTCCAGCAAGAAATCTAAATGCTTAAAGACTACCTAATGAATACACCATTGTTGATTCCACTAGATCCAAGCAGATCCCTATTGTTATACATTTCAGTTACAACCATGACATTAGGAGTACTGCTGGTACAACATAATGTGGAAGGAAAAGAATGTGCTGTCTACTACATCTCTCGAACACTGGTAGGCTATGAACTCAATTACACACCTATTGAACGAGCTTGCCTAGTAGTTATCTTGGCAGCCACTAAATTAAGGCACTACATGTTAACACACAAAGTACAACTTATTGCCAAGATAGATCCACTCAAGTACCTACTCAACAAGGCAGCATTGACAGGCCACTTGGCCAAATGGATTATGATCCTGAGTGAATTCAATATTGAGTATGTGGACCACAAAGCTATCAAGGGATAGGTTATTGCAGATCAATTGGCTGATGCACCACTCAAAGGGGACCATCCTCTTATTTCCAACTTTCTGGATGAGGAAATTTTCATGATCATAGCTACACAACCATGGAGGCTATATTTTGATGGATCATACACCGGACATGGCTTGGGGGCAGGTATTCTTTTTATCACACCTCAAGGTGATAGCATTTTGAATCCTACAGACTCACTTTCTCGTGCATAAATAATATAGCAGAATATGAGGCCTTGATCATAGGACTCAGATTAGCCATACAATGGAATCTAAAAGAGATACAGGTATATGGAGATTCCTAGCCAGTCATCCGACAAGTCATCGATGAATACCAAACAAAGGATGATAAACTCATGTCATACAAAAGGATGGTGGATAGTTTCAAAGAATCATTTACATATATAACATTTGAGCAAGTACCAAGAGATTGGAATCAAGTTGTTGACGCAATGGCTACAATTGCATCTCTCTTGGATCTTCCACAAAATTTGACACGTTATGAGTTCTTGGTAGAACAGCTCTGGATCCCCACTTATGATATCCCTGAATCTGAAATGATATGTCACCTTACCGGTTCCGACTCCCCATGGTACAATGATTTTTTCATTTACTTACATGACACCACACTTCCTCCTAACCAATCAAACAACCAACAAAAAACCTTTATCCACCAAACCGCTCGATACACCATCATTGCCGAAACCCTATATAGATGAAGTCTTGATGGTACTCTCCTTCAATGTTTGGAACAAGATGAGATAATGAAAGCCTTGGAAGAGGTACATGAAGGAATTTGTGGGGCTCACTCAAGTAGTCCTTCACTAGAAAAGAAGATCATGCGAGACGGATACTATTGGCCCTCCATGGAAAAAGAATCCTACTAATTTGTTAGAAAGTGCAAGAAGTGCCAAGTTCACGGAGATTTGATACATGCCCCAACATAGGAATTACAAACTATGACAACACCATGGCCCTTTTGTCAATAGGGACTTGACCTTGTGGGTAAAATCCATCCATCTTCATCCAATGGTCATAAATTTATCATTACCACCACAAAATACTTCACAAAGTGGATCAAAGCCATTCCACTCACCCAAGTCACCAACAAGAAGATTGCCTCATTCATCCTCAATTACATCATCTTCTAATATGGTGTACCCATGTCCATCATCATAGATAATGGACTCCCTTTAAAAAATCAAGATGTCTGTGAACTCTGTGACAAGTTTCATATCCAACACCATTTTTCCACCCCATATTACCCACAAGGCAATGGTCAAGCCATAGCATCCAACAAGAATATACTGAGGATCCTAAAAAGGATAGTCAATGATGCTAGCTGTGATTGGCACATTCATTTCAATCCAGCACTATGGGCATATTGAACTAGCATTCGAACCCCTATAGGTGCAACCCCCTACTCACTGGTTTATGGAGCAGAAGCCATCCTGCCTATTGAGGTTGAATTACCATCTCTATGGGTCTCCTTGCACAATCTAATAGATGATGAAGCATACCTAGTCTCACATCTTCAGGACTTGGAACTGCTTAATGAAAAGCGATAAGCTACCTACAACCACCTAAAAGCCTATCAACAACGCATGAGAAAAAGTCACAATCATAGGGTCAAACCTCACACATTTGAAGTAGGAAATCTCGTTCTCAGGGAGAATCCTCACAATCAACCAAATAGAGAACATTAGGGAAAATTTGAATCCAATTGGCTAGGTCCATATGTCATCACTGCTGTCTTCGGGTCTTGGGCATATCAGTTAGCCACTTCAGAAGGAGAACCATTAGCAGATCCGATAAACATCATGCATCTCAAAAAGTTTCATACATAAGCTATGCAGAGCATCAAGCTCATCCAATATCAGAAACTACCAAAAACATTTAGAAAATTGTCCTGAACAAAATACAAAAATACAAAAAATGAAGAAAATAAGTAAAGAAAACTCATTCATCCAAATGGTGAAAACCACTTTAGTGGTGCCTTGGGTAAGTATGGAGGTGAAAACCTTGCAAACAGGTGCCATTCATAAAGGCTATAGCTCCATTGTCTTTCAGACTTGTTGTGATCACATCCATTTCATCCATTCACCCATCATTTATACCATGGCTTGTTATTTGATTTGCAATCAGGGTTATTACTTCATGTGTCTTGCATCATGCTTTCAAACTGACATCCAACTGGGGGCAATATTCTTAACCTATTGATGGGAGTGGATTCTCCATTACTTGTGATTCATTGAGTTGCTCATTCAAAAATGTCTTGAAAATACCAAAAACATTCATAAAAACTCAGAAAATCCCAAAAACATTTACAAACATTCAAAAAATCCAAAAACATGACAAAAACATCAAAAATCAATCAAAAACATTGCAACATATATTATTCCTTGTGCATACACATCGCAAGTGACACATTACAACATTTTGAGCTACTCAAATGATGACCACATATCAAATCAGCCAACCAATCAAAACATTTGCACACAACTGTCTTCACAAGGATGCATCCTTCCTCACAAAGAAGACATGGTAACATTTTCTTTGACAAGAAAATTTGGTTTGGCTGATAAGTACATGGTCAATTTGTTATTTGTTTCTTTATGTCAGGTTCCTATGCTACTCCAAGATATCCACAAGTGATTAGAGTAGTCAGGATGGTTCCTAATATCTTTTTCTTTGTTTGTTGTCTATGGATTATTCGAATGAAGTTCTAGGGAATCTACTAATGGTGTTTATGTGGGAAGTTCACTAAGCTATGTAATCCTATGGAAAATATAGTCATGGATCACTATGGCTTACTGACTACAACGTATACCTCGACCATTTGTACATGAACCAGAATGGAGGGGAACTTTCCTTGTCTGTGATGTTTGCTTACAGGTGAAACACTCAACCATGGTTTCCGATACCTCAGCCAAGATTGATACTACTATGCTCAATGATGAAAATTAAGCACTATGAATTATCCATGGATCACCATTTCATCTCATATGTTTATATTGCATTTCATTGCATATCACCCATCCATTTTCTCATTCATTGTTCATATTTGTCGTTCGCATACAATTAATTCAAGTTTCTATGAGAAACCTAAGCTTATAAACTTTGTCTTGGGTACAATCACGACGGAGTTCTCTGATATATCATCTCACATCTCCATTCCATATTTGCATTTTCTTGCCAACTTGACATTCATATATCATGTAGGAATGGCATTATCATTTAGTTGCTTTCACTAACTCGTGAAAGTTCATTCCCTCATTTAGTTGCATTTCAAATCATTCCATTTATTTATATTCATTTAAGTGCATTCATTTATTATCATTTAGATGCATTTTACATCATTGCATTCATTCCTTCATTTTAAGTGCATTTACATTCATTTAGATGCATTTTAAATGATTGCATTCATTCCTTCATTTTAAGTGAATTTACATTCATTAAGATGCATTTTAAATCACTGCATTCATTCCTTCATTTAAATGCATTCATTTATTATCATTTAGATGTATTTTAAATCATTGCATTCATTCCTTCATTTTAAAGCATTTAAATTCATTTAGATGCATTTTAAATCATTGTATTCATTCCTTCATTTAAGTGCATTCATTTATTATCATTTAGATGCATTTTAAATCATTTACATTCATTTTAAATCATTGCATTTATTCCTTCATTTTAAGTGCATTTACGTTGATTTAGTTGCATTTTAAGTCATTGCATTCATCTAATCATTAAAATACATTCATGATCATTTAGTTCCATTACATACGTTCAGTGCATTCATTTAATTCATTTTAAGTACATTCATTTAATTCCTTTTAAGTGCATTTATTCATTAAATACATTCATCTATCCATTTAGTGCATTCATTTAAAAGCATACATGACATTTTCATAAACATTTCATTCATTTAGAATCATCTTAAAAACATGCATCATTTACTCATATCATTATCTCATCATATTCAACATATACAATATTATCTATCACAATATCATTATTCATTATCTAATCTCATCATTTAGCATAAATCATCATCATTTCATCACATTAATATCATTACAAAATCATCATCCATCTATTAACCTGCATCCACATGTTAGCAAATCATGCATATCATAGATATAGAAATCATATCATCAACATGTACATCTAGAAAGTTAACATCTCCATATCATGTATCTAAGCATAACTCATATCATCATCCTGGATAAAGTGCACATATCATCACATGGATTCATATCATATCATCACCACAAAAATAAGATCTCATCATATTCGCATAAAAAATAATACATGTAGCAAAGTACAATGATGTCTAAAAATATCGGCTACCAAGAGCCATCCAAGTATCGGTCTAGTAACAATGTAAAAAAGCATAGAAATACCTCAAATGGAACTCTGGCCAGATGCTACTCCCCCACCACCTTCACCATCTTGCCAAGGAGAACCCATCACACCACCACTACTCTGACCCCTTTGTGACTGCTCTGATCTAGCCCGCCGCTTCTGGGAGTAGCTCATCACTCGCTGACTAATCGACATGACCTGCTCATATAATCCCTGCCAATAGTCAATCTCTGCCCCTGCCCATTGCATCTCCCTCAACACCTCCCAAGTTGGACCTTGTCCCTATGCTCCCTCCAAAAATTGAGCTCTATTTTGTAGCTTCCTCACTCTGTCCACCAGATCCTCTCCCTCGCACAAATACAATCAACTCAGCCTCCCTTGCAAAAAGATAGACATCCCTAGTTGCAATCTCTACATCTCTATCCTCCAACTGTGCCTCGGCTGCTGTCAGCCGAGTCTGCAACCATAATATCATAAAATCTTGTAGGTCTCCCTCTCGCCCACCTATGGCTCCCTGTCCCATCTCCATAAGCTCCTCTCCACCACTTGCGGCTCCCTATTCCATCTCCATCGCCTCATCACCACCTTCTGCCCCACTGACATCTCTCCCTCTTGCTCTTGTTGTTCCCTGTATCAACAGACCCTATGATAGTCATAAAGGCTACCCACCTCTGCCTCTCCTCTGTAACCATCCTCCTCCACCACCTCCACCTCCAAATCCACCTCCACCCCCAAATCCACCTCTCCCACCACCTCCAAATCCACCTCCCCCACCTTCTCCACCTCCTACTCCTCCTCCAAAACCTCTACCATCCCTGCCTACTCTCCTCCTTCATCGCGGTGCTCTGTCATCCTCAAATGGTGGTATGGGCTCTGTAGGATATGAAATCCATGAAATCGGATGAGCGGTGCAATACTGTGTATACTCCTCTATCACCCCTGCATCTACAACCTCTGGCCTCATCTACCATGGTCTCGCCTGTAATTTCTGGAACTCTGCAAGGGCTTGATCATAGGGAAAAACTAGCCCCCACTGCCATCTATCCTGCACTACCCATGCATACTCCCCCGAACCCCTTGACATACTCTGCCTCCACCCAAACTATCTTATCACTCTCCCAGGCAACTGTCACTTCATAAAATAGAATGTGTGACCAATCAAAACATGAGTCACATATACATACAGAAAGGCCTCTCCATCATCCTCCAAGTCCTCACAATCAGTGTAAGACCTCCACATGACCATATCTAAGTCATCTAATGCCCACCGCCAAAAATCCAACTTCTCCAAATGGGGCTAGGTCATCAAACCTCAACACATAAAAACATAGGGCTGATCTATCACCCTAAACCTCAAACATACCGATCATGTGACTGGAAAGTGCTCCCAAGCCCAAATATGTGATAAAGTGATCCCTACCCCTAGTGATCTACTCTCTCAATACACTACCTCATGTAAATCCCTGTAGAGATGCGCCAACACACATGGCCCCCATGCATAGCGGGTCCCCTCTGTCTCCATCTGCTTTATCACCTGGCCCCAACCAACGACCAATCCATGCGAACGTTGATCGGGGCAAAGCAAACCCCCAATGATACCTGCTAGTACTAATGGTAGGGGCTCATAAAGAGCTTCTATATCCCCCCATGCCAAAGAGCCATCCTCAATGTATACATCCTCAGAAAATATCCTTTGTATGACCGTCGTCCCTAGCTAACGATTATATGTCACGAGCTCCCCTCTAATTGCGATATGCAGTATCCTCTAGACATCCTCTAGTGTCACAGTCATCTCTCCCATCGCCAAATGAAAGGAGCATGTCTCGCTGTGCCATCACTCGGCCAATGTTGTCAGTAATCCGCGATTCATTCGAATCATTGGTAGGTACATCATATCATATAAACTGACTGCACATACACAATCGATCTCTACCTCAGACAACTACTCATGTAGCTATTGTGTCGCAAGATGCGGCTCCCACATATGTAAGATGGGAAGATCCTCCTACACATATCAACAAATATCAGTTGTTTTTCTACAAACTTTTTTAAGTTTCAACCTAGACTATCAACAAATACTTTTTAATCAAGTATCTTCGGGTCTCAATAGGTAATCGATTATGGCAATCCTAGACTACAACAAGCATTTATTACAATGACCTAGTCTCAATGGGGCTACTATGATTTACCAAAATAACCAATCAATCAATCAACACATGCATCAAGTGATATTTTACCTCACACTGGGGCATTTTTTTCACAACCGTGCCACTCTGCTAACAATAGTGTTATTACTATTATACAAATGTGCTATAACAACAATAGTGCTACCAAAGCTATACCATCATGCTATTTTATATCAAAACCGCCACAACAAGCGCACAAATGCGTTATAACTAAAAAAGTGCTATATCTATGCTACAAAGGTGCTACATAGACAAACACGCTAAAATGACTATGCAAAAGCACCATTGCGGAACCATAGCGCTACTTTAGGCGACAAAAGTGCTAAAACACATGTTTAGCACTATTGTCTGCCTTGGACTTTGATGCTTGAAAAAACATGCTAAAAATGCATCAAAAGCAAAATTCAGCATTTACGTACCGCTAGTCCATAGTCCTTTGGCCATTGGTATCGGCGGATCTGCTCTAGCTGGTGATCTGCTATAGGAACGACCATGATGATTGCTTCTCATTCCTTTGCCAAAGGTCACTATCAGAGCTCCAAACTGCCAGGGAGATAGGTGCAAATGAGACTGTTTTACCCCTTCCCCTCCAAATATACCCCCCAGCCCTAAACCTACTTCACCCCACTCACCACCGTGGTCCTTGTGAACTTTGAAAGCCTCTCATTTGTCTGTAGTCACTTCGTTCTCTCCCATTACTTCACCATTATTTCTAATTTCTTCTATTCTACCTCCTCCCAACTTCTTTCTCTTTTTTCGAGAGATCACCCGATTTTTCAAAAAAAAATCGGCACATCTCTCAGGGGGGCATACCACCCACTAAATTAACATTTCTGGGGTATATTTATCATACCTATCTTTCTTTCTTTGAAACGACGCGATAAGCCATGCCATCTCAAAGAGGGGCAAATGCAGACACATAAATTTGTCCACTTAATTAAATGAATATTTAGTATTTAGTTGATTATTTAAGCATCAATCAACAATTAATTGTGTCTTATTTTTTTTGGTGATCCGCATTGATCATTGTGCGAGTTTTTTGTGGTTTTCATCAACTGGTTATGTTTTTCATGTTATGCGACATTTCTGGTGGTGTTGTGTGTTGCGGTTGATCTTGGCGTGATTTTCGATGGATATGATAGTTTGGGAATTTGAATTAGGTCCCTGTTATGTAATGTAAATCATTATATTGGTTTGATGATCGGTCTTGGTATGGTGTAATCTAATTTTATGAGTTGAGGGTTGAGGGTTTAGCTGACCTTGTTATCAAGGTTGATGGATTGTATATATAGGTGAGTTATTCACTTAGTTTTGGTGTCAGTATTGTTTCTGCATTATCAGAGAGAGGTGAATGCACGAACAAGAAATTTATCATTCTGTGAAGTGTTGAGGTGAGATTGGTGTTGTAGGGAAGACAACTTTGCTTAACCAAAATTGTCATCAGGCATTTGTAGATGCTACCATTGCAATAAATTTCTTCTGAATTGTAGTTTGAATCATATTGTAAGTCAGTGAGACTTCCCTGAGGGTTGTAGTCTTCTAGACAAATATATTTTGAGTAGTGAGCTCTAGGAAGTGTTCCTGAATGCATGTGTGTTGGAATTGTGTTGTCATTGATCTCAACCGGTATAGCTTGGTACCAGTATAGAAGGACAACTAGTATGGGAGAATAGTTGATATACAGTCATTGATGTCAACTGGTATGCATGAAGTGCCCACTGGTGAAGTGACATGTTGATGGTTGAAGAAGGCATAGTGATAGAAATAAGTAATGCATGAAACCGATATGAAAACATGGCATCAAAATTGATGAAGAGGCAAAATGATGACATTAGTAAGAGAGAAAGATGTTGGGATGTTGATTGTGATGAAGAGATGAAATGTTACAAGAATCACATCAACATTGGAGGAGAAGCATGTGCAGGCCACTGATATGCTATTGGATGTCAATCTGCAGGACTCCCACCAGATGAAGAGACTGACAGTGAGTGTGCCCAAACTGGATCACATGTGCCTGTTTGAAGATATGCTTCTCAAATAGGGAAGCCACATTGGTGTAATGCACGGTGCAAATGACAAGGATCCACTCCCATGGGTAAGTGGAGCTTATCTCCTATTATGCAAGGGATGCATTATAGTTCTCCCAGATAAGACATAAGAGTTAAAGGCAGGTGACTGAAGGCTCATACTAGATCTACTGGTGAATCGCAAAGATGCCCCATGTGCATGAAATCAAAGATATGCACTAAACCGATAGAGAAGGCATGATGGGTTACCAGGACAAATGAAGAGTGAGGGGTTTGTCACTTAGACAAATGAGTCCACCACCTTGACAAACTGATTAAGAGAAGAATTAGTCAAATAATGAAGAAGGCAAAATGTTGAGCAATTGCAAACAGAGAGTGCAACTAGACTAAAAAATGGAGAAAGGCATTGTTGTAGATGCAGATAGATGAAGTTTGATGTCATAAGTGTGCATGGTATCTGTAGACACATAAATCTATCCACTTAATTAAATGAATATTTAGTATTTATTTGATTATTTAACCATCAATCAACAATTAGTTAAATCAATCTTTAATTAATTCATCTTGAACCTCTTCTCCTATTAATTAAATAAATTATTCAATTTATTTAAATTAATTCATTAAACCATACTCTAATAATTAATTAAATGAATAAAGCATATTTGTTTAATTTAATCCCCTTCCTCATTTAAATAAATAAATAAATATTTATTTAAATCTCTACACTCCTCCCCCACTTGCATTCTCCTACAAATGCAAGTTGCACAATTTTAGTTGAAACAAATGAATTTTGTTTTAATTAAAATCCTATTTTCTCTCACCCACCAAACCCACTTGCATCCTAAACCCCTTCTAGATTCTCCTAATCCATTCCAAATTAGCCTAATCCCCCTCTCTAATTATTCTCACATTCCTAAGCAAAGAGAAGTCACTTCTCAAAGCCCTTAAAGTCTTTGAAATGCATTAAAGGCTTTTTATCCTTCAACAAGTTAACCCCTAAAGTCTTCCAAACCATTTATGGCTCTTACATAACCATTAATGGTTAAACTCAACTCACCCACATGGTTAGAGGCTTTTCCTCTAACTCAACCCTCATTTAACTCATGGGTCTCTTCAAACATTCATTGCTTTGACCATGGTTATCTCCATTAGCACAAGAGTTTATCCATTGGATAGAGGCATTATTCATTGGATAAAAGCTTTATTCACTAACTCAAGTATAACCAAAACCTCCCAAGGTAACCTTCATGTCATCTCAAGCATTTAATGCTTCTTCCCTCTCCTCTCAAGCCATCTCATGTTGACATTTGTCATCATGAGATTGGGTTGAAAGTCATCACATGGATTATAAACCCATCAATCCTGGCCCTTGTTAAGATTACTCAATCTTGACCATCCATTTCCCCATTTCCTCTATAAATAGAGTTCTTATTCTTCATTTTCAGGATCAAAAGTCTTTGTGCATCAAACTTATAGTCATTTTAGAGAGCATTTAGAAGCATTTGCATTGATTATTTTACTAAAATTTACATAGAATAATTAGTCGCTTTCTCATAGTAAATCATTCAAACTTGCATAAGCATTTGTTTTCATTTTTACAACCATCTTGAATCTTCATATGGCATCCATGAATAGTGCAAAAATCTAAGAGCTACACTCATGTGAGACTTGGAGAGGAGAGAAACAAGGGAGAAACATCTATTAGCATTTTGAGGAGCATCTTGGGGGGTCTTCTTTCCCTTTTTCATTTATGTAGGCTTCTTATTGTGTGCTTTATATCTCTCTTGATGTGCATGTTAAGGTTTTTAGGTTCATTCGTATCTAGTTTTGGTTGTGAGTAATCTGCTAAAGTTTGAACTGTGTCTTTTTTGCCTTGAGCCCCTTTTAGCGTGCATCAATATCTTACTAGTTTACATGTGGAAGATACTGTCGGTATAGAGGAAAACCAATAAGGTGACAAAGTGCAGATGCAGAAGGATCCCATCTATTGAAGATGTGCATGAGGTAGGTTGGCAAGCATGTTGACCGGTTTAGGTTCTCCTCCAGAAGAGAAGAAAGGTGCAAGGTTGATGATAGACTGGTTAGGATATAACCGACAGGGTTTGTGAACCAATAGATGAACCCGGTTATGTGGTTGGTCGGTGATCCTATCCAGACTAACATAGATGACTTATAAAAGGTGGATACTGAGAAAGATGCCACGTGGAGTTGAAGTGGCAAGAATGCATGCACAGGTTGACGTGGTGTGTCGGTGAAGTCTCTGTCAGCAAGGAAGATGGTGGAAGGTTGATATTTATGTCAATTGTGTGATTTATGGGATGTGTAATAGAGATTTGCGGCTTGAGATCAAACAAACAACAAAGATCCAAGATAGACTGATTGAGAAGATCAAAGTAGGTGAAGGAAACCACCAAACCATTCTTAATGGTGATCTACCTAGAGATCAACCAATAGATTGAATGTAGATTTCTAAATATAGAAGGTGTGTTCTAGAAGGCAGGACAATGGCGATGTAGTTCATCAATCAAGGAGATCAAATCTAATGAGATTTGACTAGATTTGGTTTTACTCAAGGACGATGAAGAAACCCTAGTGCACTAAAAGTTTGAATGTCATTTTGGCAAGAAGGTATAGTATAAACATGCAAATCGAAGACCAGATCTAAGTTGTTGCATGAGAGAGTGAAGAAGTGAAGAGAACCATTCATTCAAGTGCTAAATGTCAATCAGAGAAGATATTGAGTGTGTGTGAGAGAGAATCGGGTTGAAGAGTTCAACCGATGAGAGTGAGGCAACCGGTGAAAGGGTTTAACAGAGGTTTAACTGGTAAGGCCAGAGCAACCGGTAAACTGTAAAAGTGAATCAATGAAGTCAACGGGTAGTGGTAGAACCAGTAGGGAGGCAACTTAGAGTGAAGTGGTAAAGAGCGAGTGTTTGAAGAGATCCAGTAGGTAGGAAACAAAGTAGAGATAAACCAGCAAGCAAACGAGCCAACAACAAGAGTTTGGTCTGACAATGGATCTGAAAAGAAGAGTTAGAACCACTATGTAAGTAGGACCAAGTGAAGGAAATCAGAGGGAGAGAAAGTGAGAAGAAGAGATGAGAGGATTGAAAATTGACAAAAAGCAGAGTAGAGGGTAACTGGTAGAGAAGAGTAAACCAGTAGAGAGATTATTTTTAGTGGTTGCAAGACTCACTTGTAACTGGACTACTACTATTTTAATTGATAATGTTCATTGTAGATCATTGAGGTGGTGCTCGGTGCAGGGGTTGGTGCTCTTGGGTTGGTGCCCTAAATATTGTAATCAAATTTTCATTGTGAGGTTGGATTGGAGCAGTAGACTCCAACAACATTTCTCATTGAGGTTTTTCCCATCTTGGGTTTTCCTCATATATACTGGTGTCATGTGATGTGCCCTTGTGTATGCTTGCATTGCATTGTCTTGGTTTATCTTACCAGTAGGCCTACTAGGTATTAGGATGTTAACTGATACACATAATTAGATGATTAAGGGTTAGGAGAATGGAAATCACTGATTCACCCCCCTCTCAGTGACATCTTGTGTCCAACAATGTGCATTCCCCATTGCAATATTTGTCATATACTACTATAGAGTATCATGTTACTGTGGGTAGGTTCCCATCATGTTTTTTTGCTTAACCGGGTTTTCCATATCAAAAATCTTGGTGTTGTGTGTTGTGTTGTTAATTTGCTTATTTGTTTATTGTTGCAGTTTATCAATTTATGTTTTGGAGTTTAGTTTTATGTATCTGATGAAGATTGATTCACCCCCCCTCTCAGTCTTCCTTCTTGATTGCTGCTAACAATTATTATCAAAGCTATATCCTTTGGTAGAAGCTTAATCACTTGAGGAGATCTAGGATGGTAGCTCAAGGTATTCTTTTCAAGAAGGACAGTCTTAGGTTTGATGGAAGTAACTATACTATATGGAAGAGCCAGATGGAGGTGCACTTGAAATGTCTTGGAGATGATTACTGGAAGATTACTAAGAATATCTATGTTGTTCCTCAAAATGGACCATCTACTCCTGATGAGGCTAAGGAAGCAAAATATAACATCAGAGTGAAGAAAGCATTGCTTAGTGCTTTAACTGATCCTGAAATGAAAAATGTTATTGGACTTCACACTGTACATGAGATCTAGGAGAAGCTTGAGATCATGTATGAAGGTGATATTCAAGTAAAAATTACTAAATTGCAGAGTTTGAAAGGAAATATGAGACATTGAAAATGGGAGATGATGAGAACATACATTCATACATGGCTAAGTGAAGTAGTCATTGGTGAGGAGTGAACTCAAAGAGATCAATCCAGACTGGTCAGTAAGAGTAAACACAAAGATATGATGGAGGCAATGCAAAATATTGTTTTATTTTAGGAAAATTGATTACAACCAATTGGTAACAATTGGGTTACAACATAAATGGCTCACAGGCCTGGTAGAACATACAAAATAGGTCACAACTGGGACCTTTACTCTTAAGATATATCTTCTATGCACAGTCCTGCTACTTGATTCTTCTATTGATAATATTCTAATGAGAAATTATAATTATATATGTGATCAAAAGGATCCAGTCAGCCCAAAAGGGGTCAAAACCCAAAGAACAAGACCTAACATGTAGAAAAAACAAGGTCAGCCTCCGCAAAGAGATTCCTCCGAAAAATCTAAAGGATGAAACATAGATCACAATAAAAGGTTGGCCACATGCCAATGAACATTGGAATCAATTCCCAAGGCTCCACAAGCTTTGGAAGGGGTTCTAGTAGATTACCAAAATAGGTCCAGGAAACCGGTAACAAGAACTGTCAACCGGTAACAGGAAATTGTCAAGGAAACCGATAGTGATATCTTGCCGAAAAATGATCCAAATGCGATGCGGTCTGGAAACAAGAAAGATGATAAAGTCTTCAAGTAGAATCCAACTCTATAGGATCTGGTGAGCCAAAACTAGGACACATAGAAAGAAAAGTTGATACTACAAACAAAAAATAAAACAAAAAGAAAATATTTTTGGTTGATGCAAGATTGCTATGAACTGAGGATGCTCCTACATCAGACATCCAGGGTTATTGAAAAATTGAGCCTCTCACTTTGCTGGGGTCAGATGAAAACCAAGGCGGTCTACCTCTTCCTGAGAAATCAAAGATGAATATTCAACTGGGTCGTCCTTCCACTTCACAAGATACTCCTTATACTGACTGCTTCGGGTACTACGCCCAATCCTACTATCCAGAATATGTTCAATCTGATCCAGTTCCTTCTGTGGCAACTGTTTCTCCAAGTCTACAATACCATCCTCACTAAATTCCGGTTCATGATATTCATGAAGATCTGCAATGTTAAACACAGGTGAAATACTCAGACTATCCAATAACTCCACTTCATATGCATTTTCAGAACTGAACTTCCTCAAAATCCCGCAAGGTCCAAACTTATTCATCTGCAATTTGTTATAACTTCCAATCGGGAATCTCTCTTTTCTCAGATATACCATCACTTCATCACTAACTTAAAATTCCTTGTGTCTCCTCTTCTCATCTGCCTTCTTCTTATACTTGTTGTTTGTGTCTTCTAAATGCTTCTTAACTTGAATATACAAGGTTGCCATGTGATCTACAAAGTCTTCTGCTTTTGATCTTTTTTGGTCTTCATTGCTAATGTCTCTCAATTCTAACATACCTCTAGGATGTACTTCGATAATAATCTCAAAAGGTGTTCTTTCGGTACTCCTATTTACTGAATTGTTGTAGGAAAACTCTACTTGTGCAAGAATCAAATCCCAACTTCCAGTTTTATCTCCCACTAAACATCTCAACAAATTTCCCAAACTCTGATTAACTACTTATGTCTATCCATTAGTCTGTGGATGAAAAGTAGAACTGAACTTCAAATCTATCTTCATCTTCTTCCAAAGTGTTCTCCAAAAATAGCCAACAAACTTAGTGTCTCTATCTGAAACTATTCTCTTAGTTAATCCATGCAATCTCACTACTTCCTTAAAAAATAGGTCTTCTACATGTAATGCATCTGATGTCTTGTTACAAGACATTAAATGAACCATTTCCAAGAATCTATCCACTAACACAAATAGAGAATCATTCCCTCTCGGTGTTTTAGGCAATCCAAGTACAAAATTCATGCTTATATCCTCCCAAGGTCTTACCGGTACTGTCAAAGGTTTATACAATCACACATTCTAACTACTACCCTTTGCAACTTGACAAACTCTACAACTTTTCACATATCTATTAACATCCTTATGAATATGGGGCCAAAAGTACTACTCTTACCAATTCTAATGTTTATCAATACCAAAATGTCTAGCCAAACCACCACTGTGTTTCTCCTTTATCAGATTCTCCCTCTGAATAACATCCCATCCTGAATGAAATAATCCAACCACTTGCTTCTATCTACTATAACTGGTTCTCTACATGCTTTCCAAGGTTATGCAAAATCTGGGTCATCATCATACAAGGTCTTCAATTCTTGAAATCCTAATACTGTCACACTCATCTCTGTCAGCAAATTCCTTCTCCTAATCAATGCAACAACAAATTTGTTATATTTCCCACTTCTATTCTTCAACACAAAGGTGTAACTCTACAAGAATTCTACCCATCTCATATGTCTCTGATTCAACTTACTCTGACTATTTAAATACTGCAAAGCTTGATGATCTGTATACAACACAAACTCCTTAGGAAACAAGTAATGTCTTCACTTCTTCAAGGCTTGAACTATGACATAAAACTCCCAATCATACACTGAACATCTCCTCCAGGCATCATTATATTGGTACCCTAATTTTTGGCAAAATTTGGGACCCATTAAAATAAATTAAACCTATGAGTACCCCCCCAAAAATGCATCCTTGAATCCTGGTTCTGATTGATTATTTGAGCTCCTAATTATGATCATCACCTATAAACAAGTGTGACCACCAATGTTCATCTTCCTATGATTATATTTAATGCATATTTCCAATAGCTAAATTTAGGGTGCATATGAGACTGAGTCTTCCAACCTCTCTGAGTAGGACTCTTTGGGATCCAATTTTTCTCCACCTATAATCCTATAAGCTAAAATAATCATCCTACGTGATTCTCTGGTTGATAAATTATCCCTATGCCAAATTAAAAGATCTCATGACACCATTTGTTACTTTATCAAAAACCATTTCATTTGCATTTTGTTCATTTTGGTCATTTGCACATCACAAAGTTCACCAAAGTAGCCTTCATATTTCACATCCTATTTCTCACTTTGAACACCTGCAAGCCAAACTGATTGGTCAATGCAATTGTCTGCATTATAATAAACTAGGGTGCAAAATTTTGGAGCTCCATGAGCTTGTTTGATATTTTTTTAGAGCCTAAACTAGATGCATTTTATACAGAATAAAACTTGCACAAAGTTGGAACAACTTTTGGAGCCTACTTTGGAGATTAATAACTTTTGCCTCTGGAGGATTTTTCAGAGGCGTCAGTTGCATTATGATGGTTGGTAAAATGTTTACATGAATTCCAGTTCTCATGACTTCATGATGAAATTTAGTTAGTTTTCAGGATTGATTCTGGATGCAAAAAGTTTGAGCAGAAGTTTGAGAAGAATGACTTACTTAATAGGATGAGGGAAGCATGTGAAAATATTTTAACATTTTGTCATCGATAGAAATAGGCTATCAACAAAAAATATTTTAACATTTTGTCATCGATAGAAATAGGCTATCAACAAGACAAAAGGTAACCTTTATGAGAATTCCCATTTCATCGAAAATAAAATAAGGAGAGTTTCAATTACACAAATCCTAAAGTGGTGGGACCAAAGCATTAAAATAGAGGTTTTCATTAAATAATTTGAAAAGGATGAGCTATCGGCAAAACAATGCCATCTACAGAGAAATATTTTCTTTCATCTAAAGCCAAGTTTGATTGAAACATGTCATTAGGGTTTCCATTAAAATAGAAATGAATGAATTGATTTACCAAGCTCATTAAAGAAGTATCTTATGAAAATCAATAATTTGATGGAAAGTGATTATCAATCATATTGGCCATGATTCTGCAAATACATAGAAAGAGTTTTTGCAAACAAGAATTCCAGAAGATTTATTTAGAATATTGCTCCACACAGGAAATGAATGCGCACTCATGGAGTGAGAGGAAATGTATTTGAAGATGCTGAAACATACAACATCTGTCAACATAGCCGAACTTTTGCCAAGTTGAAGATCTTATGATAAAGAATCGATAATAGAGGACACCAAACACACTAAATCAGATGGAAATTCCACAACAAATGCAAGTTGAATGATTTGAGGCCGAAATTTTGTGAGCTTTGGTACTTTGCCACGATCTGAGAATTGGGTGCCTGACAAAATGTCTCAAATATATTATGTCTCACTTTGTATATCAGTGGCAAAATTCACATGAAGTACCAAACATTGTAAGCCTCAGCTATGCATCGAACTGTCTTACATCCGTAGGAAGATAGTCTGATACCACAATGAAATGAGAAAGCACAAGCATGCCAATATAAAACTTCACGTATAAGGCTTGAAGAATTTATCGAGAAGAATATGGCTTCATGACAATGAAATCTGCACCTGCCTGTGTCAACATGGAGTTTTGAAAGAATGCACACATATTTATCTATGATATGGGTATAAGTGCCAAATACGGATACACAAATATGGCACAAGCCTGAAACTTCACTACAAAACCATCTTATTCAAACAAAAATATGACAACATGGTGTGCAAATTTAATTGAAAGGCTAATCTCAGGGGGTATGATATAGGTGAGTATTTGCATAGAATTTATTCATCAATAAAGCTTTCAAAACTTTCAAACATGTCATTAAAAACTGTCATATTGTTCTCAACACTATTTGTTCACCAAAGGGAATTTGCTAGAATGGTTTCTGGGTTTGTTGGCACTCCTTTCCATCTTTCTGGAACAGTTTGAAATTCTTAATTTTTTTCAGAGACAAGAAAGTTATGGATGTTTTACTAAGACTGGTCTTGAACATAAATTTATCAAACAATAATGATTTATATGATGAAATGATGCAGAGATTTTAATCAAATATGAGTACATGGACAAAATAAAGGTAAATAGTGAAAGATCAAAACAAAGTGAGATGGAAAATTGAGATATTTGCTAAGTAACACTATAATTACTTCCAGAACAATAAAAAGATCTCACATGAAGGCATAATGATCTGCAAAAAATCTTTGTCAAATATTTATGATGTGGAGTCATATGGAATTATTATCCCTTCCATGGTATTGCCCTAATATAACAAATTTTTAGGGCCATCTAATGAGTGTTTTCAGGTAATGTGAAAATTATTTCACATGGAATAATGATGAGATAAAAACAAAATCTCTCACATAATTATAAGAGAAATAATTCCACCAAAGGGAGTTTGTAAAACAAAGATTAAATTCACTCCTGAGTGAAAACCATACTAGAAAAGTAAAAGTTATTCACACATGGGAAAATTTTAACTTAACGAGGAAAAAATATAACACTCAAGTGAATTCATTAAAGCATGGGTAAAATTAAATCACGAAGGAGATATTATGGCATATTCTAAGTGGATGGTTTATTATTTAAACAATGAAGTGATTAAATATCGATGAAATAGAATCATCTACAAAATGAAAAGAAGTCTCATCGAAAGAGCAATTTCATCGATAAAAGAACAATGGACTGAGAAAAAGGAGGTGGGGCCCAAAATAAAAGGAATCTTACGGGAGATAAATTAAAATTTGAATAAACCCTAAAGTAATTTACTATATACTTTCAAAAGAATAAACCAAATCATTTCTTGAAAGTTCAAAGCTAAATACTTCACATTATTATCATTTCTTTATGGACATATTGGAGAGTGAATTATATCGATGGGGACTTACAAAAGAAAATATTATTATCTCACTAGTGGAGGTCATTAAAAGTTGTATAGAAGCAATGTGAAGGGTTGTAACCCTAAAATATAATTATATAACAAAGGGATAACTAATGTATTTAGGGCAAGATGATTTTTTGTAATAAAATAATGTGGCGGTCTAAAGCATTCCTTCAAAACATTATAAAAGGGAAATCAAGACCAAAGGGGGGATCATCAGGAGAATAATTTTTTTTGATTAATCATGCTGTCACTATGCAAGTCTATGGATTAAGATTATTTTTTGGGTATCTATTCTCTATGATATTGCCAGCAAATTGGCACGGTTGCTTTAATTATTTGGTGTGGGAGGTTGATGAATTTCATTTTAATTTGGTAAAACAATGTTGATTGTGAAATGTATGTGTTCCTTCAGTCATTTCTCTATTAGTCTTTTGTGAATGAAAGTTAAATTCAACCGAGAAAATTAAAGTTAATGCAATCTGCTTTGAAACACTTAGGGAGAGGACAACTGACAGACCCTTTGCAAATTGAGGGTTTAAAAATTCTCATAAGGGTTATATGTGAGTCTCCAAAAGGAAATTGACTTTGTAGCCCAACCAAGACAAGGCACTTGCCAGTTATTAAATATGATCTTATAATATTATCCAATTACCCTTTTAAATTTTGTTTAGTAGGAGTAAGCGATACTTAGATTGAAGCAAGAGTTAAATCAGAATAGTAAGATAATTTATCCGAAAGATATATGCCACTTTGAGATAAACAACAAAGGTAGAAGATACAACGTCCAATCTATTAGCACATATTTTGCAAAATATTTTGTGCTATTTATTGATGTTTTATATGTATATTTTCATCATAAGAGCATTTACTACTGGATTGCATGTGCAGGAGACATGTTGCTGTGTCAGAGAAATCTAGTTGTAGCCTGAATCTATATGAACAAGTATCACCTGGGCATATTAAGGGATGACATTAAGTATGGTGACATTTTGATAACCTTCATCATGACAGTCTTTGCATTGCAAGAGCACGTTTTAGGGTTCATCACAAAAGCAGGGTCATGAGTGCATTCAAAGATGTTTTCAATGCCTTAGAAGTCCATTAGCATGGTTGTGGAAAGTTACATTTGTGAAAAAAAGCCTTCTCTTCATAAAATATAAAATTATGTTTATCGATGTAAGTCACCCCAATAAGATTGCCTAAGGAGAAAAGGGTGTGTGTCGATTGACAAAAATCACACCGATGAGTTCGATGGTGTTTTCTCAGGGTACGATCGATAGGAAGAAATTTGGTGAGTTAGTAATCCATCGGGAATAGCTACATTGATAGCATAACAATAAGGCAGAGTTATCAGCATAGCATTCACTATCGGAAGCACAGAGAAAAGGTTACCCTGATACCCGATGAGGTTATTAGAAGAACTTATGCCGATGTCAGATGGGGCAGAACACTTGTTGGCAATGTCATCAGGTCATTGGAAAGTGTCATCTTACGCTACCCTGATACCCGATGGAATAGGTGGTGAAGGCGGTGTTATCGACTTGACTTACTCCGATGAGGCGATACCAAAAGGAGGAGAATACTAAGTCATCGAGGTAACTTAAGAAATTGGGGAGAGGTGTTTAAGGTTATGCCGATACCCAATGAGGAAGACAAGTCAGGCACAGAGAAGGAGACTTGATCGGAATAAGTTACACCGATCGAAGTCGAAGTCATCGGGATATCATCAGCTCATCGGGAGGAGACATTTTTTGTTACATCGATATCCGATGAGAAAGAATATATGGGTGTGAGCAAGGAGATCTCATCGGGGAAACATATGCCGATAGACCAGAGAAGAAAAAAGATACACAAGTATGAGGTCGATGTCATCAGGTCATCAGAGAAACATAAAATGAGTTGTTCTGATACACGATAATGTGACCTAATGTAACAAATGAGATGCGCACTACGAAGGAGGACTCATCATAATAACTTCTAACCATCGAAGGAAAATATTTGGAGGTATGCCGATACCCGACGGGGAGAATTCCATGGAGGAATAGAAGGAGGGTACATCGAAATGGCCTATGCTGATGTGACATAAAGGTGAAGGTAAAACCTAGCTAGAAGGCAAAGCCATCAGGGAAGCTATAACCATCAGAATAAGGTAAAATGAGCTACGTCGATGCCTGATGGAGTGATCGAGGAGACCTATGCCGATCAAAAAGATGGGTGGCACCAAGTGATTGAATCATCGCGAGGAGCTGTGCTGACTAGCCATTGAAAATTTTGATTTTAACGAATCCACCCGCCATTATTAAATGCAAGCAATGGATAGGTCTGTCTATGCATGATTTCAATTGAGTAACTTCTCTTGATGTATTAAATCTATATATGAAAGTTTGTATAAGGAATTTGCATAACAGATTGAAGCGAACAAAGAGATTGAAGCGAAACTAAACTGTAGAAAATTGAATTTCAGAAAGCTTGAAGGATTCAAATATGGAGAGTTCTAGTTCCAAAGGCAAGAGGAAGGTCACTGAAGTTTTTGATAGTTCCTCAAAGAATTCTAAAGGTGGAGAAAGTGTGTAGAAGTGGAAGTTAAATAGGACATGATTGACCAGATGAGTAGGAGCCAAGTCCCGAAGGTCTAAGGTCAATTTGTCTATCACTAACCAACTAGAGGATGATTTTAAGGAGATTGGTGATGTCTAGACTAGGGTTAGAGGCCACGAATTGTTCTTATATCATTACTCACAAAGAAACAAGCCAACCCCAGTCTCAAACCCATGGACAACTGGATTGGGTAAGCTAGTGGTCCCTAATATCTTTGTAAATATTTAATTGTTGAAAAACCTGGCTAGGGCTTATAATTCCACGAAAAGATGTATCCAATTACCAAATGGCGATGCATTCATCCATCTTTCAGTAGCTACCATTCATGAGGTTTTTGGTCTTGGTTTTTAATCTAATGTGCCTTTGTCTTTTGAGAAGCTGGAAGAAGAATTTACAAAGATGGATACTATATACAATGGGTGGAACTTGGCCATCCATAAGGATGAGAAAAAGAAGTTGATAGATGAGGATGAGCCCTCGTTCGACATCAACATTTTTTAGATAGTATTTGCAGTATAAATACACGACATGCGGTCAAGTGGGAGGAGTTGAGGTTTTAGATGTGGCTCGAATAGGACCTTTAGTACTTGCTGCAGATACACAAATGCATGAGCCAAGACAATTTGATTATGTTGCCTACATTGTGGAAAAAATGCATGAGGGCTTCTTAAATCTTCAGAATAACCCTAATAAAACTTTTAAGTTTTATTCATTATTGATGCATATTATCTTGTTTTACGGATGACCTAGGGGTTTGCGGCCTGAAGAATTGAAATTAAATGTTCATGGTAAAGATAGGCAAGAGTAGCGAATACAATTGTTGGTATCACTATGGGATTCTCGATTCATGAAATCCCATTATGTCAAATTTGAAGAGCTTTTGGTTCAACCACTATATAGAGCTTTTAAAGTTTCTTGTGATGGATCATTCTCAGAAGAAATTAAAATATTTCTTAAACCCCATGAGCATGGAGATACAAGGGTGAATCATAATTGGGGTGATTGGTACATATGCCAAGATTTCTCATATGTTATAATTTACGGGTTTGAAGGTGCCCCTTATATGTTACCAAGATTGGTGCCTGATAGAATTGCATATCTGTAAATTGTAAGGCACTTAAGTGTCTATAATGCACATCACTTTGGGGGTGCCCACAAGCAAGTTTTCTTACTTGGAACTCTACATTTTGGTGATTTCACCATTGTATCAACAAAGGCTTATGATGTTATTGACAAAAAATTAATTGAAGATTATAATTTATATGAGAACACAAGCAGGAAAAATTATGACCCGGAGGGCTATATACAACAGTGCAGAAAAAAAGTAGAATCTAGGTGATTAATTTCATGAGCATATTGAAGCTCTGGAAATCTTCAAAAAAAAGGAGTATGAAGAAGCTATGTGAATTGTTTAGGATTTGAATTATAAATTAGAAGAAAAAAGATAGAGACTGTAGGAAATGTGGGAAGAAGAAGAAGTTGAAAGTGAATTAGGTGAAAATGAGGTTGTCTCAAGATTTAAAATACCTAAAAGAGAAGAGGAACCTGATGCACATGATCATTTTTTTGCAAGGATGAATGTTGATATTGATGCCAGATTGGAGGAGCATATTACCTTTGTGTCTGATGATTTTTTTCTTTTATTTTTTTTGTTAAGTCTAAAGAGTTTAGGACCTTTTTGTATCAATTCAAAGGCAAGAGATTGAGGGATGCAATCCCTGATATCACCCCAGATAATGAGGCAGAATTAACAAGGAGGCTGAAAGCTAAGATTGATGTGGAAATGGCTGTGATGACCCCTCAAAGAGGGAGACAATTACTTTCAGAGGTGGGGATTATTCTTTTTTGTAGATGGGATTTGAGTGCCTCATACATTTTTGACAGTCTATTAAATTTAGAAAATAAAGAATTCAAATTGGATATTCAGGGAGTTGATGATATTTTCATTATGTCAAGGTATGACCAAGATGAGGAAGCTATGTTGTTGTGGGCTCTTTATCCTCCAAACAAAAGGCTAAAGATAATTGATGTTGATAAATCTTTTGGTCACATGATGAAGCTAAAATTTGGTGAAGTGGATCCAATGGTCACAACAGATATGGGGATTGATATTTCCTAATTGAATAAGGCACATATGAAGATGCTAGCAAAAGAAGTAGGGAAATACAAGTCACTGTATGAAGAGCTCTTGAGAAGTAGAGGTCAGCCTGTACCCCAAATAACAGATGAATAAAAATTGAAGAAGAAGTATGAGGAATTGCATAGAGAAAATAAGAAATTGAAAGAGAAAATGCAGAACATGAGGGCAGACATAACATGTGTCTTATTGTCAAAAAGATTTGAAAAGTTAAATGGAGTTCTTGAAGACTTCTAGACAGTTTGCCAGAAGAATATGGATAATAGTTTGTCACATAAGAGAATTTCTAACATATTGCATATGCTCTTGCAGGATAAGAAGGCTAGTTAGGTAGACAGTGCAATTACTGAGAAAATCTAGAGACTGATAAAAAAACATGAGAAGTTTGATGCAAAACTAAAGGTTGAATATGATGATTGTCAGGGAATTGTATGACATGGTATTCAAAAAGTGATAGATGAAATAGGGCAGATTAAGGACAAGAATGTGTGGATTATAGAATGTCAATCATTACTTAATGCTTCCCTAGATATTGCATGGGATGACACCTTGGATATGGTAGAAACAGTGGACCAGTTGGAAAAATTTGTGACTATAGAGATGGTAGTAGGGGATATCATCTTCAACGCCAACACTTACAAGGATGAGGCCTACCTATGACATGTTAAAAAATGTGGCTAGGTTCTAGATGGGTAGAGTTAATTTGTGTCCATTGTAATATGTTTTGTAATATTGTTAGTTGTTATAGTAGTTAGGGAGTTATTAGTTAGGTTTTTGTCAGTTTTTAGTTTGTACTAATGAGAGGGTTTGTCCTTACATTCGTGTCTTTTGAGTTGCATATGTATAGGGAGTCATTTTTGTATACAAGAGGGGAGTTCAAAATTTACAAGCTCCTATCTTTTAGATTGTTTGTTGGGACTAGTAGTGTTATGTTAAAGCGAGTCTATAGAAATGAAAAGTCATTTTTTGTGCAAGAAAGAATATCATGAAGTACATGTGAGTCTGTAGCTTATGTATATCTTTTTATTCCCAGATTAATATATAAGATTTTTTTTTATTTTTTTTAATCTTCAGATCATTTTATGTTACATGGTGTTGATGAATCAAGTTCTTTGGATAAATCTAATTAAGATTTGTTGTAGGGTGCCATCACATGTTGTTGTGTAGGAAACATAATTGTTTTTGTTATTCTTGCAACACATAATGAAACCATTGCATTGATAGTTTTGCATATTTCTGAGTTTTTTGAATTGTCTCCAAAGTTGATTACAAATATTCATCCACTAAATAACATATAAATTGTCAGATAAGGCACTGGTCTATTGTTAGTTTTCTGTGAGTAAATTTGGTGTGCATAAGATCATCATCAGGGAAACATACTTCTTATTCCTATCAGTATTGTTTTTTCATAATTACTAAAGGTTCCAACAACATTCTTTTATAAGCATTCATTCACTATTAATTACATTCAAGTTTTCAGATTAAACCAAGTTAAAAGCACATAATAAAGCACAGTTCTAGGAAATATTTTGCTATTCTTGCAAACAACTAATTTGACAAGTTTAAGTTCATTGTAAAGAAGTCTCTTTGTTCTTTGGAGATTAAGGTATACCCACCTAGGTCAAGTGGAGCCTAAAGTGTAGAGGAATTCGGTCTTTGACCATTCATGTTCGTTGGCCAAGGCTGATTGAGAAATCAGTAGGAGATTTGGCAAAGCTCTAAGATTTCCAATCAGTGGTTTTGGGAACCAACAGATTGGCAACTTTGTTGGGGAGTTGTCATAGGAAGTGTTCAGAATCTTTGGTGGTTTGTTTCAGACTCTACTGGAGGAAGGAGCCCAGAAGATTAATAAAATATATTGTTCCTCTTAGGAGGTGGCGACTCTACATCTAATACATGAATAATAGTTGGTATTTTGAGAAAGTAAGAGAAACTCCTAGGAATTTATCAATAAGATTAATGCAGGGGAGAAGGTATCTGCACAAGGGACAAGATAATATTGTTCAATTAAGTCCAAAGAAAAGATACAAAGAAAATAAATCAACACCAAGTATGGCATTTGGGGGTTATAATAAATTTCCTAGTAGAGAGGATGGCTCTTCATCTGGTGATAAATTTGAAAATATGGAGGAGAATCCATTCTATACCTTAAATGTAAAAGATAATAATGGTGGCCATGATGAAACCTCGACTACTGAGGAATAGGAGGAGAGGCAGTGGGATGCAATCATACTTAAAATAGCTAACTTAAATGGAGATGAATCTAAAATGGCAAAGGCTATTAAGAGACAACTAGATTGGGTATTGCAGAAGTTCATATTAGAAAGAGATATCGTTCAAAGCCCTAAGTCAAACAGGGTTGAAGAAGAAAAAGGAAGAGGTGAGGGAAGTAGACTAACAACCCCTAGGTATAGTCCCCCTCACATGAGAAACATGGAACAACCATTTAGGATCTTTAATAATCCATTGTCTGATGTTTTGGATAATAATTATGAAAAAAGGGATAAATGGAAAAATATACCCTACAATGAGAATAAAGGCCAGTATAATAATAGACAATGCAATCATCATAATGGTGAAAGAAGAACTAGCAATGGAGGAATTATTGGTAACTGGAATAATAGAGATAAGACCAACAATGTAAGTAATAATAGAGGTAAGAATGGCAATAATGGAAATTATGGCAACAATGGCAATGGAAACAATGGAAATGGAAATAACAATAATCAAAATGGTGGTGGAGGCAACAATGGAAACAACAGTAACAATGGAGGAAATGAAAACTATCAAAATAAAAACTATGGTTGCAGACCACCTATGACCATTGAAAGGTATAAATAGTTTGATTTTAGTGGGATAGTTGGATATCTGAATCAGACTTCAAATGATTTAAGGCCAGCCATCCCTAAGTTCACAGGAAATGGAACTAATTCTGCAGAACAACATGCAATAAATGTGAAAAATACCATTGAAGAATTTGAAGTCCCTTATGAAGATGTTTTTATGAAACTATTTGTTCAGTCTCTAACAGAGGATGCAGGAGAATGGTCTATAAATATCCCTAATAGGTGCATTGGTAGTTGGCAAGAGTTTGTGACAGAATTCTTGGAAGAGTTTGGAGACCATAATGATACTTCATTTGCATCTCATGAGTTGACAAGCATAAATAAGAATCAAAATGAATCAGTCTCTGAATTTAATAAGAGGTTTAATAAAGTGCTTAATAGAATACCAAGGGATATTAGACCTATTGATTCATTTTTGGTTGACTTTTATTTGAGTGCTTTTGACAACAAGACTCACTATGAGATTCTATCTCATAAGCCTACCACCTTGCAACAAGCATTTAAGACAACCACTACCATTGAAAATAACGTAAAAGTTGCTGGGAGAATTGGCAAGAGAGATGATCCAAAATTATATAATCCCATAGCGGCAAAAAAGGATGAGTTTAGCCAAAAAATGGAATTGCTGAAAGATATGACGGGTAAAAATAATCACAATGAGAAGTCGTCCCCATATAGAAGCAACAAGCCAATGAATTGCATTAGGTCAAGATTGCATGACATGCCATATAACACAAACTAGAAAGTTGGTAAGCTAGTAAATGCTAATCTAAACAAAGAAACTCCTGATCCATTGAAGAAAGTAAATAATTTTGTGGAGGAATATCCATGGTGTGAAGTTTGTAATTTACCCCATGTTGCAGAACAATGTATGATTTCTCAAGGTTTTGTAGAAGAAAAGGACCATGAGGATGAGTATGAGGCCATAGTGAATGTACTCTCATCAGATCCATTTTGGGGTAGGGATAAGGATTCATCTGAGGATGAGAAGTCATCAGATGTACAATGGAGGAGAGAGAGCCAGCAGTACAACGTACAACAAGTTTTCACTGATGATGATGTGGACACCCTAGCCTTGAGGAGATTGTTCCATGAGAAAGAGCCAGTGCATTCCTTGAGAAACTTAACATATGAAGAAAATAAAGCTTACACTATGGCAATAATAGCACAGGCAAAAAGCAATTATCAGCTAAGGAACATAACAGTGAACCCAGAGCAAGGTAAGCCATCCGGGATATTTTCAAAGGTTCCTAAAGCTAGTGGAAACAAAGACACCATTACCAATGAAGAAAAGGAAGGTGCAGTAGAAAAGGTCAAACAAATAGAACCTCCTAAATTGACAAAGCTGATTGAAAGGAAACAAATTAGTAAGCCACTTTCAAATTGTGGATCATTTATGTCTTAGGCTTTATCACAGGTGAAAGTATCTTTGCCCTTGCTTGAAGTTATGAAATTTCCTAATTACAAAAATGAAACAATCAATATTTTGTCTAATGTTGGTGAAGTTAATAAAGAGGATCATAGGCCAAGAGCTGAAGATCCACTTGTTGTCTATTTGGGAACCTCTATCACTAATAATCTTACCCAGGTTGATCCTTTTTATCTAACCTTGTTGATTAACAATAAAATGGTTAATAATTGTATGATAGATTCAGGTGCAACCACATAATGCTAGTAGATGCCATGAAGGAACTTGGGATGCACATAGACACTCCCTATGGGAAAGGTTATGCTATGGATAATAGATCAATCCCAGTTATTGGAATTATGAAGAATGTGGAGTTTCGATTTCCAGCATGCCCAGATGCGTCATATAAAGTAGACATCACAATTGTTCAAGTGCCTCAAAATTATGGGATGTTACTATCAAGGCAATGGTCAAACTTGGTAGGGGGACATGTTTAGTTAGATTTGTCATATGCAACCATCTCGGTAAAAGGGGCAAATGTAAGAATTGATAGAGAGTCAAGATCATTCTAACTGATAGAAGAAGTTGATCCAAACGAGACAACATGTTTCCTCCAATCAGATATAGATAAATTTTAGGTAAGTATTTCTAAACTCATTCATTGCAAAACTAATAAGCTTGAAGATACTATTGAAGCACACGAGGACAAAATTTGGAAAATATACTTTGATGGTGCTTGCAATAAAGAAGGAAATGGAGCTACTGTGGTTTTTATTTCTCCTAAGGGGAAATCATTCAAATATTCTTTCTTGTTAGCCTTTGAGTGTACAAACAATGTTGTTGAGTATGAAGCACTCTTGTTAGGTCTTAGAATAGCAAATAAACATGATTTGAAACTACTAACAGTTTATGGTGACTTAGAGTTAGTTATATCTCAAGTAAGGGAAAAGTTTGCTACTAAAAATGTAAGGCTTCGAAATTACAGAAATGAGGTGTGGGACTCTATTGAATTTTTTGATGCATTTTCTATAATATGAATTGAAAGATCTAATAATATTTTAGCTGATTTTATGGCTAGCCTAGTAGTTAAACATAATGATATTCCTTTTGATGACATTACCCAAGTTGAAATAAAAACTAGACCTGCAATACCAGATAACATAAAGAACTGGCAGATATTTGATGATGACAGGGATCTTCTGAAGTTATTATTTTGTGAAGATCAGTATGAGGGCCAACACATGGATTGGAGTGCATATGTGGAAGAGGAGAATGGTAAGGAGTCTCTATTTGGAAAAGACATTCTACAGCTTAAAACAAACAAGATTCCAAAAGCGTTGGTGGAACTAAAGAGGTTGTTTGACAATAAGGACATGGCAAATTTCAAGCCCAACACTGGAAGTTGTGAAGAAGTGGAGAAAATAAACTTGGGAAGTGAAAGAAATCCTAGAGAAGTTTACATTGGGAAGAAGTTGTTGTTCACCAAGAGTGATAACCCAAGAACACCTGCAAATCTATCTATGAGATAGCCAATCTCAATCAATGAAACACTTTAGGGCTTGGACAACATAACATAGGATCCTAATGATCCTCCTACACTTCAAGTTCTACTAGACCCAGGGGGGGACACCCTTTGATGCATTAAATACAATGATTACAGACACATAACTGCATCAACAATAAGTAGATAGATCATTCCACAGACTCACCAAATTTAGAAACACATTACAAATTGGCTAAATCTGTATAAACCACAAATGAAAAAGAGATTAGAATGAAAGAACACAACCCCTAAACACAAAGGGAAATAGATTTCTTTTAATTTGTTTGATCTAAAAACATCCCCAAACTTGCAAGACCAGTGCCTTGTTCATTGGGCAACAGAGTCATACACAGAACTTTAAATATGCATCCTAGTCACAAATTGGTTCTATTGAAATGATATCCCTACATTAAAACCTTATATTAATGCATTACTCAGTTCAACTCATAAAAAATCATCAAATCTGGGACACATTCCATTAATCATGACTGATTACAGAGTTTAAAACCTTTCTTGAAGGATACCCACAAACAATCACACAACTTCCTTGAAATTGACAAATTTCATCCTCCTTGAGGATTGAATTCATAATAATGAAAAAAACATATCACAGAGACAACCTTGTGGGAAATTACTCATTCCTAACACAAGTAAAGTCTGCAACTAGAAAACACATCTTGAATACTGCACTGTAATCCTCTGTACCCTGAAACCAAAAAAAAGCATTTACAAACTTGGGTCAAGATATTCAAAAAATGGAAGCCATGAAATCTAGAGCATTTCTCCAAATTTCTGGAACCCTTACAATGAGAAGAAAATTAGAATAAGAAGGAAGAAGGAACAAATTAGGTCTGCAACTGAAATTGCCAAGTGTCTCTTTTCTAACTGAATTCACTTACTTCTTCTTTCCTATGGAAACTACTCTCAAAATATCTAATCTTTTTTGAAACAAACTTCATAATTGCATTCCTCATCTCAAGAGCTTTCCAGTGATATATGATACTTGCCATTTTGACCAAAAATGGACCTCTGGGCAAATTAATCATGTTGTGTGGCTCTCTCATTTAAATTTTTCAATTTTCAATATAGTTGAAACTATATATTTAATCTGAATTTAACTTTGATTTTTGGCTCCTTTTGTGCCCTGATGCCCTACCATGTGGCGATCTTTGATTGGCTTGCAGGGTCCGTTGGGTGCCACCTCGACTAACACCTCATCACCGCCACGTGTCTACTTGCTTGTCGGCCATCTCAATGCCATTTCATCGCCAACTGTGCACCAACTCCATGCCATGTCACCACCAACTCAGTCGACTTGTGAGCTAGACTGCCATGTCACATTGCCACCTGGATTTTGCTACTTCATGATGGGTAACGGGCGAGCAACTTTGGGCTCCGAAATCACGCGAGCCGTTGGATCATCTCCAAGATGCACGATCTTTACCTCCTCACTTTCACTACATTTTCGGCCTAGGTTTTTTGCCATTTCGCAGCCCTTAACTGGAGAGCTTCTTTCCTTTGCGAAGTCATGTGCACCGTCGGATCGACTGGAACCTGCATGATCTTTACCTCTTTTCTTTGTTTCGCAGGGTTTAACTAGCGAGCATCTTTGTCTTGCGAATCAAAGTGCTTCGTCGGATCCTTTGCAACCTACACACTGGTTAAGCCGGCCCTCCTTCGCAAAATTCACCCGCTTGCCTCGAGATCCATGCCTACGTGGGGTCCACGTGTCACCACCTTGGTCGCAATTGGATCTGTGCCCACGCGCGTGAGGTCCACCTTGGGTGCCCAACAAGCACCGTCTGTCAAAAGCCCTTAAGGCTTTGACATATTAGATGTGTGGAGCTTTTGATATAAATATCAAAAAAGTCCATTTCCCAGCCAATGTGGGAAAAAAGACTTTGCCTGTAACTGCGTTTTTGAGCTTTTCCTGAATGTTTTAATGGCGGCCATCCTATTTTTCTTTTAATGTCTTGGGGTTTAACTCCTTTTCCATATGCCACATGTGGGAGGAGGTTGATCTACAACTATTAATTGCATTAGCTTGAAGATTTTCTGCAATTTCTCCAACTTCAACACCATCTGCCAGCACTGTGAGGGAGGAGAGGATGTTGGCAATTTGTTTCAAAAATTCCCGACTCTCCCACTGCAGCCCCTTTGCCACCACGTCCATCTTGGAGGCCTTCTGCAGCAGCTAATTTCATATGCTGCAGTTAAAAAAAAAAAAAAACGCCCCTTCCAGCTACATCCTTCACTCCAAACACCCACTACTTGTCTTTGTGCCTGCCGAATGTGCACTTGCTGCAATCTGGCATGTTGCCATTGCTTGAAGACTTCAACCTGCCCAATCTCCAGCCGTCGTGCCATAGCTTTTGCTTGGGTTTTAAACATGCTGCCCCCTTTTGCATACCACGTCTAGCATCTTCTCTGGCTTTAGCTTCATTAGCATTTTATTTAGATGCTTCTATTATTGTTGGTAATACATGGGGCTTCTAGCCTTGTTTCAAATGGAAAGGTAGATACAAACCTTTGATAACACAGTCTCGAGCCAGAGAACAAAGAAGCAACTCTCTCCACGAGATTTCTATAAAATTACAAAAAACAAGATTGTTGAATTCACAAGAACTTATACCAATCATAATCATCATCAAGTTATCATAAGCTATACAGTTTAAGTCGGCTCTCTTTCCAAAGGATCGATGAGACATAGAAACAGGCATTACTAAAGCTTGCTTCCATTCAGATTTGGCCTCATCAAATCACCATATTCTCACTATAGAACACCATTTGCTGATGTCAACATAGAAGAATACTCTTTTGAATAACTCCGCTGGACATCAGAAGCAACAATATTAACTCGCTTTGTTTAGGAAGTACATAATTCCATCATCATTGCCTATATTTTTCTTTAAGCATGATGTCCCACACTTTTCCTTTAAAATTAACACTGCAAAGGCATGAGCCAGGTTGGGCCCCAAAGTGGGTCCAACTAAATTTTTTTTTTGTTTTTATGCAACTGACCTTTGAAATGCTTCAGGAACCTCTGACACACCTTTGAAAATGATCAACATCATTTTCGGATCATTAAATTGAGTTTCGCGACTTTCAGGCGCCTGTGCCACATTTTCGCATTTAATCGCGAAGACGTATTTTTCAAGCCAGTCAAAACACCTTTCTAGGCCTCGCCATCTGACAGGCATGTACTCTGATATACAAGCATGATTTCTACCAAACGATTTCTCAAGACGAGTCCCGAGCAAAGAGATATTAATTGGCGAAAATGACCAACTCGCTTTGTCGACACTGCGGACCTGATGAAGTCAATGTTTGGCAACATATGATGCCTTTCTCAAAAATATCAAATGACCTCCGTAGGCCCTCAAATTTGAAACACAGGTACCTTGAAGTACATATTAATTATTTGAATTTTTAGTTCGACCAAAATCCTGACTAGGTGCAAATGGCGTGCTCATGAAAATGGCTACTTTAACTGATATAGCACTAAAAGTATGGACAACTGAAAATGATGGTTCAATGAACCCTTTTGAAAACCGAGCCAACGGATTGGTAGGAGCCTAAAACTGGAAACATAGCTCATCATTTATACCAACAATATCCTAGAGAAAACATTTTTTCATGACACTCACTGAAGCAACTTTTACACTTATGTGAAACAGGCCTCCGACTAGGCGCTGAAACAGGGACTTGTCAAAATATACAAACTGCAAACAGTTCGATCTTCAAAAACTGAAAAAATGGATTCATTAAGGCTTGAAACTTTGCAGGATGACTCACATTTATGCATAGAATTGAATCCATTTTGAATTTCTTCATGACGATCAACAGGGAAAAAGCTATAAACGCTCAAAGTAGGCTACTTGGTAAAATCTGCATTTGCACCTAAAATGCACTTTCAGCTCACCCCTTGAAATGGGTACCTGGTAAACTTATCCAAACTGAATTCTGAAAGTTGCACATCATTGCATAGGCCAAATGAAATGTGTACAATAAGCTTCCAAAGCCTTACTCCCTGAAAATAAATTGGCTCCATTTTACCCCCTCTCTAAACTAGGCCATTCAAACTGACTCATTTGGAAATGCAAAGCCAAAATTTGAATTGGGCCTCAAAACTTGACTCAATTTTAATGAGTCCCAACAGTGGCTTTGACTGGGGATGGTTGATTGCAAGATCAATACAAGAACATAGAATCAATGGTTAAGCAGACCACCCAAAAATGGATCATTCTCTTCTAAAAAATAGGGCTTCCTCATTCCACCCAAACAATAGGGCACTTTATTGAAAAACACACAACTAAAGCAAAGCGACTATACAAGATATACAAACATACTTACAACTGATTATAGGCTACCCCACTTTCCTTGGCATTTGCCTCTGTCAAAAATTTGATTCTCATCACTTGACATCATGATCCAAACAAAGGAACCTTTCAATAACAACTAAGCATAATCCTTATAATCAACCTCTTTCATCTCATTACTGTAACAGTTGGTGTGCATGCCTCTTGTCTGATTCTGAACTTTACGATCACACACTATCTCAACAAAAGTAAAACCATGAGACAACTCACTATAGAGGCCTTCCCACAAGCTGCAATACACTTCACTATCCCAATCAATTCTACCATTTTCAAAGGCATCATCATACTGAACTTCAAAAATAGAGCATTCAATCTCACTACTGTAGTTCTTATCAACACTCACCTTGCTATCATTTTCATTCATAGAATGAGGGACATTCATAACCAATTGATGCAAACAAGGAACATAAATGTTACAACCCGAATGTGATACTTCACTATGTTGATCACACTCTATACTCTCCTTGTTTATCAAACTCAAAACTTCCGCATTCTCAAGATCCCATTCATGGAAAAGAATGCATACCTCTAGCTGAAGCAAATCCTCAGCTAAGTCTTTCTCTTTCAGGCTTACATCCACCTAAAACACTTCCAATTGTGGTCTGAAGAAGTCATCACATAACCCATGACTCTTGTCTTCATCATGAAGTAAATTTTTACAACCCATGATACTGCTGTTCAGAACTACATCAGCATTACAAATTTGTTCCACACAAGGGGAAACTTCATCATTTTCATCAATGGAATCGGCACCATGGACATTTGTATTAAAGGCAAAGAACTCCATATCTGGTTCAAGCATATTATCAACATTCACATCCTCTTCATGGTACTTCAAATTCTGGAAACATTCAAATACAAGTTCACTTAAATCTGAAAATAGAACATTATCAACATTGTCACATATATTTTTATCTTCAAAAACACCTTTATTTTCAGATTCATAACTGGGGTACATAACTTGGTCTCCTCTTATATCATCTTCGCAAGATGAATAATAAGAATTCTCATAACCATCATTAGCTGCATGACTGGCATTCATTTGCTAATCATAAGAAAGTGAAGAACTCGTGCCAAGATCATTCTCATTCTGAAATTGATCTTCATTGTTCATTTGTATACCTTCAAGGCGTTGGGAATAGAACTCAGTGTCCTCATAATCAGTAGCACCACTCCATTTTGAAACACATTCATCACTGGGTATACTTGCACTGAACACATCATCAACATCATTCACAATTTCATTTTCAGATTTATCAGACTTAAACAAAATTTGATTTACATCATATTGCACATCTTCACTTGCATAATTAGAAACATTTGGTGATCCATCAGTACTTGGCATTTCAACATCAAACACATCGGAAACATGTAAAGATTGATGGTCATCATTACCATAATTTTCATTATTGTTAACCTTAGGAGATGCATGATTTACTTGAAAATTTGCAGTCACATAATCAACATACCCAG
The DNA here is from genome assembly GCF_030272615.1 of Cryptomeria japonica. Classification (NCBI taxonomy): domain Eukaryota; kingdom Viridiplantae; phylum Streptophyta; class Pinopsida; order Cupressales; family Cupressaceae; genus Cryptomeria; species Cryptomeria japonica. Next base: position 380,900,477 of record NC_081414.1, on the reverse strand, counting down.
CATACAAATCAAATGGTACATACCTCTTATATATATCTATCTCTGTATCAACATTATCACAAACTTTCCCATTGATCATTCTATCATTACTGTGAGAGACAACCGGCATTAACAGTAGAGATTCTTAACTCTCATCTAAATTTGAATCACATATATCAACAAAACTACTTGGATCAGCAGGGCTTGACATATTTTGACACGGAATGTTTTGATTAGTTTCAAATGGTATTTCACCATTGGAGGTGCTTTGACAAAAAACAACATCAGACACAAATCTCTTGGCTATCCCAAGTTTCAAATTATTTTCAATGTCCCTAGCTATGTTAAAAGCTTCATACAAGGTTTTGGGTTCTTTGTTTCTCAATAAGAAACCCATCTTCTCGTCAAATGCACTCATATAGATATCTAGACATACTTTATCATCAAACTTATACTTTCTAGAAATTTTAGTAAATGCTTGTGAAAATTTGATATTAAATGTTGGTACCAATTCATCTTCCTTGATTTGTATGTACGTGAACTCTTTCAGCAAACCACAATCACTCACTTTTTCATCAAATTGGTCTATGAAATTTGAAATCAATTCCTCCCATGAGGAAATACAATCTACTGGCAAAAAGGAAAACCAATCCCTTGCATCTTCTTTCAGTGACTGAACAAACAACTTCATACATACATCTTCTTAACAAATTTCAAACTCTCCCATCAAATCTGAAAATCTTTTCAAATGTTGACATGCTGATTCTGATTTCTTCCCACTGAATATTGGCAAATACTTTCTAATTTCTATGGGTATGGGATTTAGGTAACCTGAAATATCTCTGAAATTTAGAGCAGTATAGTACTTCATACTTGAAACTTTTCCCATTACATGGTTGTTCTGGTTTACTAGGCATGGTCATATGTGGATAAGATTGGGGCTGAAAAACTTCACTACACATTTCTTCCTACTCCCACAAATGATTGTACAATCTTGGATAAAAAACTTCAAGCACATATCCTTATTCAAATCTATTCATTAACATTGCTTGACACAAAGTTCTTCCAAATTTGCATACTACGGAAGATCATATACACTAGATATTTTAGCATCATAGATATGCAAATTAATTTTGTGATTCCCCTTTCCCTCTAGACTAGTGTTGTTCACTAAATGGGAAAAAAACATTACACATTCAAATTTTTCAGAACAAATATCTTTTGCATTTGAAACCTCTGAAAATACCTGGGTGTTTGCAGCTGTAAACTCTTATAGATCTGAAGATTAATTTCAACTTTCAGCACAGTCTTTTATCACAGAGTTGCCACCTCTTGCATAGAGGACATTTTGAACAGCAGAATGCCATTCAACACATATTTAATTCTCTATTTACTCTTTCAATCTCGCTGCAATAAACACTCTTCCAGGCTATTTAACACTGGTATGAACCACAGAGTCACCACCCAAATAAGGAATTGGGGAAAAGTTTGCATACAGCTGCAAGAACTTGCTCACAACTCAGCAACATGAATTTACTGTTACTCCTTCATAAAATATGACATGAGAAAACATATCATTTTGTAGATCAAGAATAAGGATCATTTTCTTCACCATAAAATCACTTTCAAACTCTGTACATACACAATGGATAGACTGACTGTGTATGAAATTGACAGGACGAAGGATACATTCAACTTCTAACCTCATCATTCAAACATTCAAATCCATTAGTTCCCCAGCAGAGTCACCATTTTTGTTGTTCATCAAAATTGATTAACCCAAGCACACCTGCAATTGATCTATGAAGTAGCCAATTCAATCTATGAAGAACATCAAGGCTTGGACAACATGACAAGGATCTAAATCATTCTACTCTTTAGGCTCTGCAAAACCTAGGTGGGTATACCTTTGATGCTTAGAATTAAACCTATTACACACCTATGACAACATCAACATAAACAGATAGATCTCACCATGGCTCTATAACAAGTAGTTTACTACACATAGGCTAGATCTACACATAAAACTTAACTATGTTTGAGCATGAGATATATGAAACATTTCAAAACATAACATAAACTAAAGATATTCTCATTGGATTTTTGATTGGTTTGAGAATCCCCTTAATTGTAGGATCGGTGCCTTATCCAAGGGCTACAGAGTCACAAATCAAACTATAGATGAAAACTTACTACAGATCCATCTTAATTCTTAAGTATTCCTGCATTTAATGCCTTGCATAAATGCATTACTTAGCTCATCCATAGAAAATATTAGATCCAGAAACATAGACCTTGTCATATGTTGCTCTGAAGTTTCCTTCTCTTTGATCTCTCTTCTGCAGATAGAGTTTATCATTTTATTATAAGGGTTTTAATGGGAATCAGAATTAGAGAACAACAAAAGTGGCGACTTTGCTGGTGACTTTTGTTGTTCTCAAATTCTGATTCCCCTTAAAAACCCTTATAATAAAATGATAAACTTTTTCTGTAGAAGAGAGATCAAAGATAAGGAAACTTCAGAGCAACATATGACAAGGTTTTAAAACCTTCTACACTTCGAACTTATCCAAAGTTCAGGTGGGTATACCTTATGTCAATTGACTTCACACTTTTAAAAGACAGATCCACAATAAACCAGTCCGAAAACCAATGAATCTTATCACCTCAAAACTAACTGAAACAAAGAAAGAAAGCTTATACTCATGTTCAGTATTGACCTACAAGATATGTAAAAGATAACCACAATTAATACCAGTGCCTTATCCAGGCCATAGAGTCATCTAAAGTTTAAACAATACTCCCACAATCAAATATCTCCACACATCTCATCACCTCGGCTTCTATAAAACCCCACATATGCCTGACATACATAAGAATTTACCCTTATCAAACTAAACTGCATTCATCAAATTCAAAATCTCCCACAAGGAATTTACTGATAGAAATGCTTCATGCGTATTTAATTTCCCTCTTGGAGAGAAAAGCTAAGAAACGCCTCTATTTAAGATTGCCTTACAATCCATACTCAAATGAATAACCCTAGATTACTCATATTGAAAACAGTAAATATTTGCAAGTAGACCAGAAGACAACACAAAATTTAGGCTCGAAAGCTGGTAGTCTGTATATTGATATTAATTTTGAAAAAATATTACAAAACTCAGAGTATTCTCCATAAGACTAGAAAATCCCAGATATATTTCTGTAGAGTTTTCTTACAAATTCTTGCGATCCCCTTTTTTAGAAGTCCTGGTATCCATTTATAATATCATGGATGCATACAAGCTTCAGACCTTTCAAAAGAAAGTTTGTTACAAACAACAGCCTTTTCCAAGAAGCGGTTGTAAGTCATTTTCAGCATCTACGATTTCCTCTGCTTGTTGTTCCATTGCACCCTCTTGTAACTACTCCTGAGCATCTTCTTTCTGTCCCATATAATTATCTTTCCACTCCTGATACACATCATCACTAGGCCAAGTAAAACTAGCAACCTTCTGTTGCATATCTTTTAGCCACTTCCAAGTGACTCGTACATGCCCAATCTCTGTTTCTATGAAACCATAATGAGATTTCACTTTTTCAATTTCCTCAATTTTTTGGACAAACAAGGATGTGTCATCAGTACTAATAATCTGATTGATCCTTAGGGAGAAATTGTGGTCCACCTCCTTTAACCAAGTCTTCTCTTCCTTTAGCTAAACAGGACCAATGAAACCTCTTGGAAATATTTCAAATTTATGATCTGAATATTCTTTTCTATAAAGTTGGGCTTTTCTTTTTATACATGTTCCTTCCACTAAAAGAATATTCATCTCTTTTATAAACTCACATGTGGACCTAAGATTGTCATTCTCTTTTGCATCTGCATGGGAGGAACACATGAGCTCTAACTCCTTGCCTCTAGGCACCCACTTATTCAGGATTGGTTCCAAAGTGGCTTCTTCTTCTTTGAATTTGATCAAAATCTCAAGAATCCTCTTCATATTTATGTATACATTGGAGGTTTTGACTGAGTTAGCAAACTTCAAAATGGTGGCTTTCACCTTCTCCTCATATTTGTTTGCATACAAAGTCTGAGCTTGTTTCAACTTTTCCAACTCATGTTGGACATTTTCAGGTAATTGGGAACTAGAAGGCATAGGAGAAGGGGGGTATTCAATGATGGGACTAGTAGAAGGGGGCTTTGCTGGAGAGGAGGCTATCATGAGTGTAGAAGACTCACCTAGATGATGTTGACCTGCCAATTGACTCTGGAGTCTAGCAATTACGCTGTCTCTGTTGGCTATTCTTTCTCTAGCATCATTGTAAGCTTTTAAAATAGTCTCCAACTTCAATTGGAGATTAGCATTTTCTTGTGCCTCTTTCTCTGCTACTGCCATATTAAACTTTGTTGTCTCTAGTACTGTGCTAGCAGCTTCTACTACCCTTGTGTCTTGGACTCTTTTAACAATCATGCCTCCAAGGTAGCTTGACCCTGGGGTATCCTTTTTCTTTCTATTTTCATCTCTTTTTAGAGACCACATGACCAGGGCAGCATTATCCTTGCTAAAGGTCACTCCTTCCATTGGCTTTGTCTCCTTCCTTCCTACATCAAGAATCAATGCATCAGCTATATCCCATTTAGGGAGAATCAACACACCAGCTTTATCCAACATCTCTTTTCCTTTCTCAGGAGTGATTGCTTTGAACTCCTCCATCATTTCTTGCTTAACCTTTTCCTCCACTTGGGCTCCATCCTTGAGAGGTTGTTCACTTTTCCTCTATTCACATCTAACCTTGAATTGCTCCATGTTTTGCTTCCATACAAACTACATAAAAGCTCCTGATGTGACAAAATTGTTGTCAGCTAGGAACTCTTCACTAGCTTGCTTAATAGTAAGGTCCAATTCTTGGCCCTTTAACTCACCATCAGTCAAATCCATTTCAGTAGTAGGTGGCTCTTCAGGCATCCCCTCTTGGGTCTCCTCATAGGTATAGGCAATCTCACTAAGACTCCCTAGCTGCAATAATTGTTCAATCACAACTTGTTCATCCCCAATGTGGATAGGAGACTGAGATGGAGAATATTGAGGCTCATTAGTTTCAATTTCCTTTCCCACTTTTTGCCTCTTAGGGGAATCCTAAATGTCAATCACATCTTCAATTTTCCTCTTCCCTTTTGAAGTGGAAGGCTCACTTGTCACTGGCATCATCATAGTGTACTTTGACCTTTTGTGCATTACATAGTCACCAGGTGGGATATCTCTAGAAAAGGAAGGCTTAGCCAATACCATCTTAGCCTCATCAAGATCATTTTGCATTATGGCCTCCCTCTTTTCTTTTAAAGTCTGCATGAGGTCTTCAAAATAAAGAATCAGGAACTTTATTTTCTCCTCAAATGGGTTGAAGCTAGAGAGAGGATCATATCTAGTGTCAAATTGATGGATAAAATCAAGGGCTTTCTAATATGCAACCCACTTCTCCTTCCTCAATTCCTGCTCATCTAAGCTAAATTCATTTCTAATCAAATCTTTTGGGAACTGGAATTGATGAGGCCTACCTCTGCACACTACTCTTTTTTTGAACATGCCATTGAAAAAATCCTTGGGGTTTGCACATCTTGACACTGTAGTAGAGAGCCTATATGGCTTAAAGAATTCTTCAAAATATTTCCATCCACCCTTAGTGATCACAAAATGGTGAGCCATGGTAATAGTTGGGAAAATAGTCCCTTTACCTCTATTGGTTAGCTCTACTTCTTGTACTCCCCCAATTTGTCTCAGGACTTCTACAATCCCTATCTTCAATGGGACCTGATAGGGTAGTAAATAGGGGGTGCCTCTAAATCCAAACACTCTAAAAATAGTAGACACATGGTACAAATATATGTCTCCCCAATTGTGAACAATCTTGATATCCTTTGCAAACTCCTTTGGTCTGAGAAACTCCAAAAGAGCCTTAGGAATTCTAGGGTTTTCTCTGGATAGAAGAATCCTAATTTTAGATGCAAAGCATCTATCAAATTTTAGATAACTTGAATCCTCTCTATCCAAAGATAGAATAGTACTCCACAATTGCACTGGCATCTCCTCTTTATCCTTGACCTTAACCAGGTCCATCTCTTTTCCAAAATAATCAACCCCTTTGAATAGAAACATATGCATTAACATGGAGTACCATCCAAATGGCCTATCCACCTTACCATTTTTTATCCCATCTAGCCCTTTATGAATTGCATCAGCAAGGTATGAGGCATAATCAAATGTTATTGCTAGGGAGGGGTTTAGAATTTGTGCAATCATTAACATATAATGGGTTGGCATATTCTTTTCAGCATCCTCTCCAAAGATCTGGCATAATATCCAATACATACCCTTAGCTCTCAAAGTAAATAAGCTGAGAGAGAATGGTTCCATTGTGTTGGGGCCTACAACTGTTAACCCCCCTATCTTTACAAAGAATTCTTTCAATGGGCCACTTCTAAGATGATCCCTTTGTGCGTTGTAAACCTAGGCTAGCGACTCAAAGTCAATAGGCTCTAACAAATTGGAGGACTCATTGAGTTTAAACACTTTACTGAATTCATCTTCATTTATTTCAATCAAGACTGATCCCTTTATGTTTCTGATGCATCTTGCCACAGGGTCATAATTCTGTGCAATCAGGGCTAACATATCTACATCCATAAAAACACCTGGGACCACAAGCTTTCCTACATCCTATTCCCATATGCTATTCAAAGGAGCTAGGGAATTCCTCTGCCCAAAACCAACTTTGAAATGTCCTAAGCCTGACAATCCTATTTCAGGGTCCCTCAACCAATTACCCTTATCATAAAGGCCATCTCCAATTTTTAGACAAGGGTTCTTGGGTACTAGCTCTTTGGCCTTAGCCCCAACATTGATGGACATGGTTAATTGCTCTAAAAAGTCATCACAGATATTTTGGTCCTGGTAATTCACCTTCACTGTTAATTCTCTTCTGAGTGCCATTCTAGTCAAACAATTATACCACTAGAAGCTAACACAGACCTCCAATGAAGTAATTCACATAGAAGTATTTGAGAACAAACCAAGAGTTATCAAGAAAAGCACAAAAAATTTGATTATTCGCCTAAAGAAAAATGCTCTGCAACAATTCACTCTGCAACAAACTTCGATGAAACAATATTTAGCAATCAAGTTGATGCAGACTCAAAAGGACAAGTTGGCATTTAGGTTTCTAGAAATTAACTCCGCATGCTTCGGTCTTCTTTTCATAATTGAATTTTCCAAATCAAATTCAAAACTGGCTCCAATGGGTCATAATTTCTCTAAGTCTTTCCTTTGTTTCTCTCTTTTGCTATTTCGCAGAACATAAAACCTGTGCTCTTTTCTTTCGTGAAACAACACTGGCTGTTGGATCACGAGAACTTACATCGCCTTTATCTCCTTTTGATCTCTTTGCTTTAGTGTCAGGCCCTACCTCCTTTTCGCCACTTCACGGACTTTAACAGTCATGCACTTTTCCTTCACGAGGCTGCGCCAAGTGTTAGATCAAACTCAAATCACCCGACCTTTAACTCCAACTGGGACCGTCAATCCTTTTAACTAACCGCGCCTCATCTTAACGGCTAACGGTTTTCGCCATTTCGCTGAAGTTAGGCTGCGGGCATCTTCAGGCCACAAAACAATGAGAAGCATTGGATTAATCTTGAGATGAATGCCTTTTAAGTGGGGCCTTTATCCGAGAATTACTTACCCCACTTGTTCTCCAGTTAATACATGCCACATGGCAGTCGGCCATTAGCCCTAGAAACTTCTCGGGGTTCCACCTTTAATCCGCCATGTGTTATCTTTATTATTCCCACATAACTGTCAGCTACACCTAGGCAGGCCCTTAACCACTTTTTAAAACCACATGTCACTCGACACATCACTATCGAGCTCTACAAAAAGTGGCAGCTATTATGCCACATCACACCTCCGTGTGATTGCCACCTATCTTTCGCGACTTTGCGAACATTATTCTTCATTTGGCTTGCAGACACAAAACCATGAGAACCGTTAGATCAAAACAGACCTAATCTACTTTTAGGTTCATGCCCTGCTTGTCCTTTGGGCCCACCAGCCTTTTCGCCATTTTGCAGGCTTTAATTCACTAGCATCTTACCTTTGCGAATCCATGCGAGCCATTAGATCTCAAGAAACTGCTCATTGTTTATTCCTTTTATGACAACCTTGCCTGGGCCTACTACAAACCACCAACTGGGTGCCTCATCACTACTCTGTCATCACCAGCTAGACCAATCATCTTCACTGCCACTTTTAGTAGGACCCGCCACCTTTTCGCTATTTTGTTGAAGGTAGAACTCATGCATCTCCTGGCTACAAATCAACATGAGCCATTGATCCTTTTCGACCCCGATCACTCTTTAACCAAAGAAGACCGCTTGTCTCTGGGACCCGCCAAACCCTTTTGCCATTTCGCAAAGGTTAAAACATGTTCAGCTTGATCTCACAAAATCACGCTGTCCATTCGATCAGATGAAACTTGATCCGTGTTTAGCTTTAGTCCAAACCTATATGTTGGGTCCACTTTCGCCTTTCACTACTTCATGGAAGCTAACTTTCAAGCACTTTTTTGTCGTGAATCAACGCAGACCATCAGATCAACAGAAATTTGCATGATGCTTACAAGGCCCGATGGACATTAGAAAAGGTAGATTTAAAAGCGAATAAAAATTAAAACATTTAAAGGGACCACCTAGTTAAATGACAAGGGGGGAACACTTTTTATGTTAAATGGACCCATCACTTAAGTGAATAAAGTAACGCCAAATTAGAAACCAGAAGGGGTTTTTCTCAGATATTGAAATGACTTTAAAACCTAAACCCTGAACCCCTTAGGACTCGAAATAATTTTTAAAGAACATGTGCGATATCAGACACAAAATATTCAAAAACCTAGCCATTTATGGACTGAGAACATCCATTTCTAAAATAGTGATAACACCCCAGACATACGGGTTTCAGAAACCCCATTGGAAGGGTAATAACAAACACACATCGGGGTTCTCCAAACCCCCTCCTCTGCAATAGTCATAGTAGAACTAGAGGCAGAGGCCTCCATAGAGTCAGTAGGGTGCAAATCCCAAGCAATGGCAGTCTCAAGGTTAGAGGCGAGATTAGTGATCCCAAGTTCCTTACACACCTTCGGCAAGGACTCAACGGTCCTCTAGGGGTGGGTACAGTGGTTCTAGTAGGATAGGGGGACAACCTTTCTCTTGCCTTAGGGTGTCCAGTTTTAGGCACGCAGTGCTTGTTTCACATGTGGAGCCATGGGGCACATGGTGAGAGAGTTTCCTTAGGGTCAGATGGTAGGGAATCAGAGGATGGCAGCATCAGAGCCTATAGTTGGAGATATGGGTAGGTTCCACAGAGTCTTCGCAGTGGTTGACAACTGCCAGGCAGAGCACCAGGCCATAGTCATTGAGGCTGTAGGTATGATCAGAGGTAGTAGTGTATCTATATTATTTGATATAGGAGCTACTAACTCCTTTATATCTCCATTGGTTGTGGAGCGTTGCGGGCTAGTGGCAATTAGACAAGGTGTCAATTGGGAAGTGGAGTTAGCTTTAGGGGCTAGAGTGTTAGTGGAATCAGAGGTTAGAGCATGTCAGCTTCAGATTGGCAATACCACCACCTTAGTAGACCTTAGAGTTGCACCACTTGGATCTTATGGTATCGTATTGGGCATGGATTGGCTTTATGCCCACAGAGCCAAGATGGATTGCCGCCTGAAAGAGATCGAGTGTGAGGATGATCATGGTTCACCGATAGTAATCATCAGGATTCAGAGACCCGTGTCTCTTCGTATGATTTCCGCAATGCAGCTTAAGCGGAGCATGCGAAAGGGATGTCAGCTGTTTTCCATCACCATTAGTGATAGAGAGGAAGAGGATGAAAAGGAAAGATCGATTGATGACCATCCTATCCTTAAGGGATATTCAGACGTGTTTCCTTCAGAGCTACCTGGAATGCCACCCCGTAGAGCAATTGACTTTCATATAGACCTTGTACCAGGAGTTGAGCCAGTTTCAAGAGCACCTTATAGGATGACCACAAATGAGCTTAATGAGCTCAAGATGCAGCTTGAGGAACTCCTAGAGAAGGGTCACATTTGTCCTAGCATATCGCCTTGGGGTGCACTAGTCATCTTCATGAAGAAGAAGGACAGATCTCTTCGATTATGCATGGATTATCGCCAGTTGAGTAAAGTAACCATCAAGAACCGATATCCCTTGCCCAGGATCGATGATTTATTCGACCAACTTCAAGGTGCCAAAGTATTTTCCAAAATTGATCTGAAGTCAGGATACCATCAGTTGAGAATAGTGGAAAGCAATATCCACAAGAATGCATTTCGCACTAGATAAGGCCACTATGAGTTCATCGTGGTTCCATTTAGTCTTAGGAATGCTCTAGCTATTTTCATGAGCCTCATGAATGGGGTATTTCGCACATTTCTTGAGTATTTTGTGATTGTGTTCCTCAATGACATATTCATATATTCTTAGAATGAGAAGGAGCATGAGGAGCACCTGAGACAGGTTTTGCAGTGTTTAAGGGACAATCAGTTGTATGGCAGCTTGTCGAAGTGTGCATTCTTTCATTCAGAGGTCAAGTACCTTGGGCACGTTATTTCCAGTGATGGGATCTCAATTGACCCATCAAAGATCAAAGCTATTATGGATTGGCCAACGCCAACAAGTGTGACAAAGGTTAGGAGCTTCATGGGCTCAGCAGGTTATTACCGATGCTTTGTTGAGGGATTTTCTAGAGTCACACATCCTATTACTTCTCTTTAGAGTAAATGAAAGAAATTTGAGTGGATAGAGAAGTGTGAGAGGGCCTTTCAGGAACTCAAAAGGGCACTTACTAGTGCACCTATCCTTGTAGTACCAGATCCCTCAGCTGACTTCATGGTTTGCATAGATGCTTTCCTAGAGGGTTTAGGAGCAGTCCTTATGCAAGATGGTAGGCCTATAGCTTTTGAGTCTAGGAAACTTAAGACTCATGAGCTTAAATACCCTACTCATGACCTTGAGCTTGTAGCAGTAGTGCATGCACTTGTGAGGTGGAGACACTTCCTTTTGGGTCATCATTTTGAGCTTCATTCAGACCATCAGAGCCTTCAGTACATATTCACTCAGCCGAACCTTAATACACATCAGAGGAGATGGATGGAGTTCTTGTGCGAGTATGATTTTGACATTCACTACATCAAAGGGAAAGAAAACATAGTTGCAGATGCTTTGAGTGGGAGATGTCATGAGGTATACACCATATCTATGGGCACAGATTTGAGAGATCGTATATTGCAACAGTTGCTAGAGGATGGATGGTACTTAGAGGTTTTCCAGATGGTTCGATCTCAGGATACTCTAGAAGGGAAATATGTGGATTATTCCTTAGAGTCCAATGGACTATTACACCATAGAGGGCACATCTATGTACCTTCTTCCGGGGGATTGCGAGAGTTCATTGTCATGGAGGCTCATAGAGCTCCTTATGCAGCACATCCCAGAGTTAAGAAGATGCATGCTGACTTGAGATAGTTATATCATTGGCTAGGAATGCGGCAGCTCATTGTTGAGTTAGTAGCCTGATGCCTCAAGTGTCAGAGAGTCAAGGCGGAGCACCGCCATCTAGGTGGGTTGCTCCAATATCATGCTATACCAAAGTGGAAGTGGGATACTATATCCATGGATTTCATCATTGGTCTCTCTATGTCATCTTGTCACCATGATGCCATCTTGGTGACAGTTGACAAGTTGACCAAAGTGGCCTACTTTTCACCAATTCGAACTACCTTCACAACACCAGCAGTAGCACAGGTGTTCTTGCGAGACATTGTCAGACTTCATGGCATTCCACACAAGATTATTTTTGATAGGGATTCCCTCTTCACTTCTTCCTTTTGGAAGGCATTACAGGCAGCTATGGGCACCAAGCTCAACTTCAGTACAGCCTATCATCCAGAAATGGATGGTCAAATAGAGAGGGTTAACCAGGTGTTAGAGGATATGCTTTGCATGTACGTCATGGATCATCAGACCAAATGGGAAGAGTACCTTCCCTTAGTTGAGTTTGCTTATAACAATGGGCATCACACTTCATTGGGAATGCCACCCTATTAGGCATTATACGGAAGGCCTTGTAGGACACCGTTGAGTTGGGACCACATAGACGACAGAGTTTCTATTGGTCCTAAGATAGTTCAGGATATGAAGCAGCAGGTGGATTTGATTAGGTAGTGTCTTAGAGAGGCACAAGATAGATAGAAGAAGTATGCAGATGCGAAGAGGATAGATCATAGCTACTTGGTTGGAGATAGAGTCTTCTTGAGAGTGCGAGCACATAAGAGTCCAATCCATTACGGAAAGGGTTCTAATCTTGCACCTCGCTTTGCAGGACCATTTGAGATCCTTGAGAGGATAGGACCAGTTGCCTATCATTTAGCATTGCCACCTAGCCTGTCACGCATCCACAATGTGTTTCATGTATCAGTTTTGAGGAAGTATATCTATGATGAGTCTCATATTTTAGATTGGGATGCCTTGCAGGTGGAGTCGGACAGACAGCTAGCCTTGGAGCCCATTCGCATTTTGGCATGCCGGATGCTGGCCCTTCAAGGTCGAGAGCTGGACTAGGTTAGGGTCTAGTGGGATTGCTATGATGAGCTTACAGCTTCATGGGAGGATGCAACACATATGAGATCACAGTACCCCCATCTTTTTGATGAACACCAAGAGGAAGTTCATGCGTAGAGGGGAAGGGTGTGAGGCCCTACCCTGACTCATCCTAGCAATTCAGTGATTTTCATGTTGAGACTATTATGGATGCTTTATTTTTATGCATTATGGATTTAGAACTTATATGATTCCATGATTTGGATAACATTGATGCATATTGATGCTTCATTTCCATGCATTATAGGTATAGAACTCTATATGATTCTAGAATAGGATAACTTTGAGATGATGTATGCCATTATTGGATTTGCAAGACTTTACTATGATGATAGAAATAGGATGCATGTCTTATGTATGGATCAAAATTATGAGGATTATGACCATTACTTATGTGGATTTATTTAGATATAAGATATATTGATTTTGTTTAATGTCAATTGTATGCAGAGTGTTTGATGTGTATTCTTATTCATGTGTTTAATTTTATATGAGGTTATTTGGAATTACTAATGTGTAATTGAGTTGCGTAGGAAAATTATCCATGTGACCATGGAAATACTATGGAGAACCAAACCTACACCTATGTACGTTTGTAAAACCAGGGGTTGTCTATTTGGAGAGATAACACCCCGTATGTATCATATTTTATTTGTAATAGTAAATGATGCATGTGTGTTAAATTTTATCTATTGATCTATTTAAATCCAACAAGAGACACTTTCCATGTGTAATTTTGTAATGTATTTTATTGTGTCACTTGACACGTGTTGATTAGTGTCACTGATTTTGACTTGTCTCTTAGAGGGAGTTGTTTTAACCAAAGCCCTTTCAAATATTTGAGTGTGGTCCCAAATTTTCCTTGGGTAGAGAGTCTTTGGAGTGGTCAACTCAGGTTTGACCCGAAAGTTAACTTCAGATGGGTTTCTAAGGGATCAAATGGACTCCTAGGGGTAGTTTAAAGGTTTTTCCTAGAGTCCATAAGGTATACCTATGGCTTAGGAATATTTTTAGGCATGTGACTACTCCTGTGTGACTGTTTAGTCACCTCAAAAAGTTGGTTTCCTAAGGTGAGCGAAAATTCAATTTAGAAGGTTCCATCTAGGTTAGATAACCTTCCTTATTGATGTGAGATTTTTTTCCCCACTCTCTCTTACTTTTTCCTTTTTTAGTTTTAGTAACCTATGAGAACTCTCACTGAGGCCTTCTTAGGCAAGGATTAGGGACTTAGTGGGTAATCACCCACTCTCCATTTTTGGAGATCTTGCAATTTCGAAAAGCATAGTTTTGGGATAGAAATTTGGCTAAGTGTAGAAGAAAGGAATGTGGAATTGGGTTGTGTTATCATTGTTTTAAAATTGGGTTCTTCTTTCCCCATAATTGGCTGTGGTACCTTGAAAATTTTCGAATAGGGTGTAGTCCCAAGTGCTTCAGCTTTATTCTAAACCTAGAGGGTTTAAGGGTTTTTTTTAGTTTTAGACCTTATCTTTTTATTTTAAACCCTCTAGTTTCTATTTTGCCGTTACTTTATTCCACTTAGGTCATGGGTCGTGGGGTCGTAGGAAATGTCCCCCCTTGTTATTAACTTAGGCGGTTGCGTTGATTATTTGAAAATTTTCACCTTGTATTATTTCGTTCTAAAGTGTCGGGCCTAGTAAACATCGATCAACTTGAGAAAGGATCCGACGGTTGGTGCTATTTTGCAAGGGTAAAGTGCTCACTTCTTAAGGCCGCGAAATAGCGAGAATGAATGTCAGCCGTCCATGTGTCATGACGGAGGAAGTAAAGGATGTGGCTGTCAAAGAAAGTGGGGCCCCATGGTTTTCTTCTGGCGTATTAAAAGGTAGCATGTGGCACAAGTCACCACATTCAGCGGGTCAGGATTAAAGGTTCAAAAGTGGGCCCCAAAGATGAGTCGGGTCACAGGTGGAGATGACCTAGCAGGGACAGCTCTTAACAATTTATTGAGACCCCGTGGCTCCTTCCAGTAAATGATAGAATGACAAGTCAGATCCGAAAGTGACAAGGCGCCAGGTGTCCATTACGTGTCCGCGGGTCCACCTCTTCTGAAAACCTTTAAAAGGGTTTAAATGATGATCAATTTGAAATATGATCTAACAGCCCGCGCTATTTCGCAAGGGTAAAGTGCTCACCCTTTAAGGCCGCGAAATAGCAAAAATGAACAAGGACCGTCCACGTGTCTTGATGACACGCGGTCTAAAAGGAAACTATGGGTCCCTATGGTTCCTGCTTGACAAATGAGAAATTGACAAGTCAGCTCCGAAGTGACAAGGCGCCATATGTCCGTGACATGTCCGTGGGCCCACCATTTCTGAGAGCCTTTTCGAAGGGTTAAATACCGATCGACTGCAGAGATGATCTGACGGTCGGCGCTATTTCGCAAGGGTAAAGTGCTCACCCTTTAAGGCCGCGAAATAGAGAGAATGAGTGTCAGCCATCCACGTGTCTTGATGATGACGTGGGAGATAAACTTGTTGAAACGAAAGTGGAGCCCCCATGGTTTTTCTTCTGGCAAGTGACAGAGTGACAAATCAGCGCAGCAGGTGACTAGGTGCCAAGTGTTAGTGATGACTCAGCGGGCCCACCATTCCTGAGAACCTTTTCAAAGGATTAATTAGTGATCAACTTAAAGGATGATCCAACGGCCCGCGCTATTTCGCAAGGGTAAAGTGCTCACCTTTTAAGCCCGTGATATAGCGAGAGTTAATGAGGGCCGTCCACGTGTCATGATGATGACATGGCCAAAAGGGAAAAATGTGGGCCCGTCACAGTATAAAGGGAGGCATTCGACCAGTATCAAAACGGAATGCAAAGTGATTTTCTAAGCCAATGGTCAGATGCCACGTGGTATTATGTAGCCAATAGAATAATGGGACCCAGACTAAAGACAAAGCCGTCAAAATGAAATTAACAGTGAGACACTTGCAAGAAGGTTGCGACCCATTGGAGCTAAAATATGAATTCTCGTATGAATTCGATTTTGAAGGGACGGCCAAAGCATGCGAAATCAATGTTATAGTTAAGGCCCAGAGTACAAGCATTTGATTTCCTAACAACCAAGTAAGGATATCTTTTAAAAGATTTTTGCAGAAGAGCAGACGTAGAGTTATCCTTTTCTGAAACAGAGCAAGCGGTTCAGTTGCAGAGCAATTTCCTTCAAGCAAGCATCAGGTTCTCTCATGTTTTGAAGCAATTCTTGTGTGGCTTTTAGATAAAATCATTCTTGTATTGTAGGATTGTTTAAGAGTGTATTCATTTTCTTGTATTTTCCAATGGCTCCTAAAAGGGAATTTTCTGGCAAGGTTGATTATCAAGAAAGAAGTGTATGTGATGATTTTTTAGAATAGTTGACGTTGTCAACTAACCAGGCATCAAAGGCCAAAGAGTTAGTGCCCAGGGCTCCCCATCTGAAGATAGGAGAAGGATTATATGACAAAGGTAATTGGTTAAGAGACCCACAGGTTGGACTGTTTGGGTTAGGGCTGTTCAGAGTCGAATTTGGGATGAGGAATTCTCCTGCTCCTCAAAATAGCATTTGGGAACTAGATGTCGGGAAATTGGTAGTCCCAGGGGTGTTCATGGATACAAACTTGTTAACCCAAATGGAATTAAACTATGATTCAGTCACGAGATGCATCCGGGATGTTAATGGAAAAACCCTTGTGGAAATCAATGCAGAGGAATTGAGAACAGCGTTTGGGCTCAATGAGTTCACAGACTTCCTGGAACCCATAAATTTCATACAATTAGCCCAAGTGTACAGTGCACAGAGGAGTCATCTTAGGAATGGGCCTCTTAAAGAACTTTTCCTAAAAATAGGAGGGTTAGCAGTTGTAGGGCCCAACACACAAGAGCCTTTTTCATTGAGTATGTTTACCTTAAGGGCTAAAGGTATGTATTGGGCACTTTGCCAAGTTCTAGGAGAGGATGCTGAAGCAAATATGCCAAATCATTACTTGTTAATGATTGTTCAGATTTTGAATCCTTCTCTTGCTATCACATTTGATTATGCTTCTTATATTGTCGATGCTATCCATGGAGGGTTGATAGGAATAAAAAATGGGAAGGTGGATAGGCCATTCGGATGGTACTCACTCTTGATGCACCTTTTCCTCTTCAAAGGTGGTGATTATTTCGCCAGTGGAATGGACCTGGTAAAAGAGAAGGAAGGAGAGAAGATGCCAGTACAACTGTGGAGCACTGTGTTGTCATGGGACAGAGAGGATGCTAGTTTCCTAAAATTCGATAAATATTTTGCATCCAAAATAAGGACTCTCCTTTGCTCTGATAACCCAAGAGTCCCCAAGGTTCTTCTGGAATTCCTAAGGCCAAAAGAATTTGCAGAGAACATCAAAATTGTTCATAACTGGGGTGACATGTACCTATATCCAGTCTCCACGGTTTTCAGAGTTTTTGGTTTCAGAGGCACCCCATTTTTGTTACCATACCAGGTCCCTCTCAAAGTGGGAATAGTTGAGATCCTTAGACAAATTGGTGGCCTACAAGAGGCAGAGCTAACAGGTAGAGGTAAAGGGACTATTTTCCCTGCAGCTACAATAGCCCACCAATTTGTAATTACAAAGGGAGGCTGGAATTGTTTTGAGGATTTCCTCAAACCCTACCATTTATCCACTGCAGTGTCCAGATGTGCTGATCCAGAGGACTTCTACAATGGTGTGTTCAGGAAGAAGGTAGCATGCAGAGGTAGGCCTCATCAATTCCACTTTCCTGAAGACCTCATCAGGAATGAATTTGATTTAGATGAACAGGAGTTGAGGAAAGAAAAATGGGTGGCTTTCAAGAAAGCCTTGGATTTTGTGCATCAATTTGATGTTAGCTATGACCCATTGTCTAGCTTCTTCCCATTGGAAGAAAAAATAAAATTTTTGATTGTTTGCTTCGAAGATGTGATGCAAACACTAAAGGAAAAGAGGGAAGCTGTAATTAAGAGCAACCCTAAAAAGGCTAGAATGATTTTGGGCAAGTCAGCTTCCACTAAAGCAATCCCTCCTGGTGACTACACCCTACATAAGAAATCAGGTTACAGTGTGCTGGTGCCTACAACAGGGGAGCCCTCTTCATCCAAAGGAAAGAGGAAGGTGCAAGATGTCATTGACATCCAGGATAGCCCAAAGAAGAAAAGGGTGGCGAAGGAAGTGCAATCAGATACACCCTTGTATTCCCCATCTCAATCCCCTATCCACATAGGAGATGAACAAGAAGCAACTGAATACCTCTCGCAGTTGGGCAGCTTGGGGGAAATTGCATACACTTATGATGAAGTGGAAGAAGGGATGCCAGAAGAGCCCACTGAAGCACAAATGGACATCACCTCAACTGAACTTAAGGGCTAGGAGTGGGATCCTGAGATAAAGAAGGCCAGTAGTGCCTTTTTAGCTGATGATAACTTTGTCACATCTGAAGCATTCATGCAATTTGTCTGGAAGCAACATATAGATACATATAATGCTAGATGTGAAACAAGAAAGGCAGAGCAGCCTAACAAAGATCCAGCCTCAGTGGAAGAAGAAATAAAATAGGAGATGATGGAAGAATTCAAAACCATCACTCCTGAACAGGGAAGGGATCTAGTAGCACAAGCTGGAGTGCTCATTTTACCAGAATGGAATATTGTTGATGCTCTGGTGCTAGATGCAGTAAGAAAAGAGACTAAACCCATGGAAGGGGTTACATTCAGTAAGGACAATGCTGCACTAGTTATGTGGTCCCTCAAAAGAAATGAGGACAAGAAAGGTAAAGACACTTCAGGGTCAAGTCACCTTGGTGGATTGATGGTCAAAAGAGTACAGAGTACAGGGGTAGTAGAGGCTGCTAGCACTGTGCTAGAAACTGCAAAATTTAGTGTTGCAGTGGTTGAGAAGGAAGCCAAAGAAAAGGAGGCCCTCCAGATTAAATTGGAAACAGTTTTGAAGGCCTATGACAGTGCCAAGGAGGAGGTAAGAGGCAAGGATAGCATCATTGCCAAATTGCAGAGCCAGCTGATGGGACAACACCAACAAGGTGAGTCTTCAACATTGATGATTGCCTCTTCTCCTGCAAGACCTCCACCTACTAGCCCCATTATTGAGCTCCCACCATCTCCTGCGCCTTCTAGCTCCCAAATGATTGAGATAACTCCCCAAGAATTGGAGAACCTAAAGCAAGCTCAGGCCTTTTATGCAGGGAAGTATGAGGAGAAAATAAAAGCCACAATCTCCAGTTTTGTAGATACTATAAATGCCTCACTGCTTCACAATAGTGTGGGAAAGGTCATGGAGATATGGAATGAATTAAGGAGAGATAAGGCCATTTTGACGCCCATTTTTGACAGATGGAGGCCTAGGGAGAAAGATTTAGAGTTCATGTGTGTTTCCTGTGATGAAGCAAGGGCCAATCCCATTATAAAATCTACTTCTAATGTTGCTAAAGTTTTAATGCAATTGGCTGCAGATGTAGACAATGTGGATAGGAAGGTCAATTTATGTAAGAAGGAATACACTGATCAGGTTTTTGAGTTGCTCCCAGGAATTTTTGCCAATTCGGATCAGCTGAAAGATAAGAAAATATGGCTTAATGAGATAAAAGCCAAGTTGTCAGCAAGGGTCAAGGGAATCATCGATCTTGATGATACCTCTTTCTTTGTTATAACCATACAGGAAATAGAAAGAATTAAATCACATTATAGTTTTCTTAACTCAGAAGTCAACAAACTGAGAAATTCTTGGAAAAGGTTGACTAAAGTTAAAAATGATGTGATTAGTTTTTCATGGCCAACAGAAGAGACATACAATGAGTGGGGAGTTAAATATTCCACCCATGATTCGGAGCAGTTGGAGAGTGCCCCTGAAAAGACAGAAGAGGTTGCAACCGAACAACCTGTTGAACAGACTGCAGAGGCTGAAAAGAGCGCATAACTGCTTTACATAAAAATTGTAATCACATCAATTTTGGAAGTAATTGTAACAAACTCTCCTTGAGAAGTCCGAAGCTTTGTGCATCCATGTTGTTATAAATGGATACCAGGACTAGAGGGAGGGGGATCACAAAATTTTGTAAGAAAACTCTACAGAAAATTATCTGAGCTTTTCAAAGTTTAATGGAGAAATAGAACTTTTGTAAAATCTCTTCAAATGAATATCAATATACAAGCCATCGGTTTTGAGTAAAACTCTGTGTTGTCTTCAAGTTTGTTCACAATTTGATTTACTGATTTCATTCTGAACAATCCAGGATTTTTCTATTTGATTGAAATTGCAAAGCAATCTCAGTATGAGTGTTTTTTAGCTTTTCTTTTTAGGAAGGAAATTAAATATGCAGGATCACTCACACCAGTGAATTCTTTGGAATGAACTTTGAATTTTGAGGACCATAGTTTAGTTTGAAGTGATTGAATTCTTGTAAGTGTTAGGCATATGCAAGGATTAGCGGAAACCAAGCTGATGGGAGGCATAAAGATATTCTGTTTTAGGAGTTTTATTTGAGTTTAAATGACTCTGTAGCCTTGGATAAAGCACTGGTATTAATCGAAGCTGTTTGTTGCATGCTTTGTTGATCAAAAATGCTGAAGTTTAGTATTGTTCCATTCTTTGTTTTCAGTTGATTTCAAGGTGAATAAATTCACTGGTTTTCTGGACTGGTTTGCTATGGATTTATTGTTTAAATGGTGAAGTTACTTCATGAAGGTATACCCGCCTGGGCTCCAAGGATGCCTGAAGTGTAGAAGGTTTAATCAAACCTTGTCATACGTTGTCTCTGAGATTTCCTTATCTTTTGATGTCTCTTCTGCATCCAGTTTAAACCATAATACTCTAAGGACATTGAAGGGAATCAGATTTTGAGGACAACAAGTTGCTCATCCTCAAACTAGTTCTAGCAAACCTTTGGGCAGATTGAAGGTTGGTTCATCTTCTCCCTTTCACGTTGCCTGCTTATGTTGGAAAGATTGTTTGTATGTAAAAGTTGTTTTCTTGTATTTTCCTTTGTGAAATTATTATGTGACCTATCTATTATTTCTTTTATGCATTTTCTTGTAATTTGGGAGTAACCAAGGCCTTCTACTCTTGGGAGAGTAGGATGGTCTTGTGGGTAGAAGGAGTTTGACAGCCTTCGAGTGAGAGGCTCTCATTATGAGAGTGATCTCAAGGGTTGTATATGTGACCCTTGTTGCATAGCCTTGTTTATGCATTTGGGGGTCATAAGGAGAGAAAGTATGGCATGAATGCCTTGGGGGGCATAAGGATGTGGGGGGTTAATGAACTTATGTTATATCTTTGTTTGCCATGAGATGGCTTTGTGATCTACCATTCTTGCAGTCTCCTCAGGGTATTTGGTCCACTTCCACCCATGTAAAAACATCACATTTTGTGATGAAGTGTAGCCTTGGTTGGGAAAGTGTTGTTATGTGTTTTTCCCTTGCTTGTTGTGTTTGCTTGAGTGTAACCTGTCTAGGGCTTGGTTCTCCAAGCTCGGGGGTGGCTTCTAGTAAGCCTAGGCTAGGAGGTGAGCTCTCCATGGTCATAGCCTTATGATTTATTTGCAGGTTGCTTGGAAAGAAAAGAAAAAGACAAGCTAGGAGTTGTTGGTTTTACTTGTTTCGCAGAAAAAGATTTGGGAATGGGATATTATATTTTAGTTGTAGCAATGTAAAAAAAAAGCTATATGTTGTATTTATTTTGAAAAAGAAATGTATTCATTTTATTTAAAGTCCTCATTTAATAGAAATGAGAGACTCGATGGGTATCTCACCCATTTGTAATGTTGACTATATTGTATTTTAAATATGCTTTAAAGAAATGCATTATTCTATTAAGTTATTATTGCAAAAGAAAAGAAATGTTTATTTTTGGTTTAAGTTCCTATAGTTATTGAAATAATATTTGTTGTATTAGTGTTATATTTTGAAAATAAAAGTTCATTTTATCTCTTTATGCCTATTGAAATAATGGAAATGAGAGAAGTAGTAAGCTTGCATGTTAGTAAGAGAAAAGTAAACATTTTTATTTCCATTTACAAACTTTGTTTAAATAGAATTAATTTGTCTATCTCTAAGGATTATTTCAAATGATTTCTAGTCTAATATAGTTGTTGTTAAAATTTATTAAATTTTGTCATTTTATTTATTTGCAGTAAATAAATCTAGACTTAATAGGCTATCTCTAAAGTTAGCAACTAGATTTGTCAAAAAAATATATACCCTATTTAAATCTGTTAGTTTTGATAAACCTGCTTTATGTGATTTAAAAAAAAAGAGAAATATAAACAGATTGCTTAAAGTAAATAAAAGAAATTTTGCCCCTATTTCCATGCTGTCAGTATTTTAATAATTTTTCCATGATTTAAAAAGTTAAGAAAATAAAATATTTACTTCGATAAACCTACACTAAATCTATCCCTTAAATTATATATATATATATCTGTGTGTGTGTATGTATGTTACAAAAAAAAAAGGATTTGAATTTTTATTTTTTTTAAAAAGAATAAACAAAAATGGGGAGCCTCAACCCCCCCCGCGTTGTGGGTGGCGACCCCAGCAGTGGCCGTAGCCACACTGTGGATCGCAACCCATAGACGGGGTGGCTTCGGCCCCCCCGTGGCCGGTGCCCCATAGCGGCGGCAGCAGCCGTGCTGCGGGCCACATCCCACAGTGGCGGCCAAGGCCGCCTCTATGGGCCATGACCCGCAGGCATGGCTGTGGTCATCCCTGCGGGGAACCCCCATGGCTTCCCCCATCGTCGCACTATTACTGAAACCCTGCGGCCGCCCACTCTCCCTCAGCCCTGCACAAAAATTGAATAACATAGTTAAGCCCTAGCCCAAAATTTGGGTTAGGGCAAGACAATAAGGAGGGAAGAAAATAGGGTAGAGGGTGGGGGTGTTTTATAATATTTTAGTTAGGTTACATGGGGGAATTTTATAATAATGTATGTTTAGAAAATAAATATACTCATATATAAATATATATGTGTTAAATAAACAAATATATATATATGTATATAGTTAAATATATGAATGTATAAACCTAACTTTAGTTTAATTATTTTATTTATACATTCATATTTTATATACGATTATATAAACAGTTAAATATGATGTTTTAAATTTTAAATTCTTTTGGAGTTTAATCTTTTAGGACTTTATAACGATTTTTTTTGTAAGTGATTTGGCTATAGGGGAATTATTGTTGTCTACCTAAATTTAGGCTTGTCGAGATTAAACTTTATAGGGAAATTTTTATTATGGATTTATTTAGCCCTTTAGTCAAATTTTAGACACATTATAGTTATTGTTAAAATAAATCATGGTATTTAAAAATCCAATTGCTAAGAGTTAATTTAATTAATTCCTAAAATGATTAAAAAGATTAATTGAGATTAATAATATATCTTGTCAATTAATTTAGAGGTTTTTGCTTAAATGAATTTATTATTTATTAATTGATGAGATAATAATAAATTCTTTGGAGAGTTAATTTTCCACATGCATTTTAGATTACCCCGCTTACTTGATAGAGTTGTTTAAATTAACTTTAGTTGAAGAAGAATTCAAACGTAGTTAAGACAAGACTTGATACTGCATTATTTTAGCAAACTTAGTTTTATTAGGACATGTTTAAAAAAAAAATTATTCCGTTTGTGCCCAAAAGTTTGGGTATGACAAAACTTATTTCTTGGATCAGTAAGAAATAATCATGTACTTATTTATCTACTGTTGAAGTTGAGTATGTTGTTGCTGCTACTAAATGTACACAAGTTCTATGGATGAAGTAAATGTTGAAGGACATGAAAGTGCATTGCAATGAACTGGTAGTTATTCACTGTGATAACTCTGTTGCTATTGGCATATCAAAGAATCTGGTATTTCACTCTAAGACAAAGCACATATCTATCAAGTATAACTTTTTGAAGGAGAAGGTGGCAGAAAATGAAGTTAGATTGGTTTATGTGAACACTAAAGAGCTGATTGAAAACATCTTGGCTAAACCTTTTCCTAAAGAATCATTTGACTATCTCAGAGACAGATTAGGGGTTTCTGCCCCTTTGGTAGAAAATCAATTGATGCTATTCAGCATCAGTCCGGTATATATTGTCACAGATATTATTCATTTCGGATTGATGTGGTGATGCTACTACTCAAGGGGAGTAGTTAGTCTTGTGATTTAGTGGTTTATGTTTTTTCTTTGATATTTTTGTCAGATTTTTGGCATTGATGTCAAAGGGGGAGAGATATTCAAGTGAAAAAACTTAAGGAGATATATACATTAGGGGGAAAAATTTGCAGAGCTTAACTATGATATAATATACAAGGAGAGTATGGATCAGAACTTCATTGCTATATTCTTGTGTGGGAGATTTGTTTGGCTTTTCTTGGCACTTGGATGTTTTTCACATCTAATGTTACCATCAATTCCAAAGGGGGAGATTATTGGCCATTTGGAGGAATTGATTATGTGTTGCATTGATATTTTTTCATTGATTTCAACACTAGCTATTTTGGCTTCTTTACCGGTATCCTTTTGGTCCTGGTAAGTTGTTGTTTTTTTCTGGTTGGATTAGATCATGATGATCCGGTACACTCTGGTATGCTTTGTCTCAAGGAATTGGCTTAGATATTCTATTCATGCTACTTAGATACATGTTCAGTCAATTGGTTTTGATTTGGTGATCAGATGCTATCTTATATGCTGGTAAGTTTGGTTTGTTGATACGGTGAGGGTTTCACCAACAAAGCTTTGTTAAAGATCTTTGATGTTATGCATAAATGGTGTTTGTGTGGCTTCTAGTAGAGATTCAAGATGTTGATGGTGATTGTGTTTGAGACTTGGCTGATTGGGATCATTGATTTAGCATGTGTGGACCTAAATTGGGTCTGGGTCTATCTAGGTTATGGACCAGCTTAATGTAATGTGTTGTTGGGACTTCTCGATGTGTTTTTGGGATGTCTTATGGGTTGAATATTATTTGTTTGGTCTCGGGATGACATTGCTTGTAATTATATAATTGCTTTATTGTCGTGTGGACGACCTTATTATTTGTGGTCAAGAGTTTGTATATATATGATGTAAGATCTCATTGTAGATCATGATATAAGGGATAAAGAAATGATGTATAGGAGCGAATAATGTAATAATCATTCATGCAGAGGATTTGGTCGATCATTGGTGATCAAGTTGGGTTTATTTAAGAGGATTAATTCCTTTGGAATTGAGCTTAAACAGAACTGTATTCATGCATAGAAGATGATATCATTGCAAGTTCATTCTTTCTTCTGGATTATAGTCTGGATTTTTATGTAGTCAGTGAGACTCCTTTTGTAATGAGAAATGTGCTCTAGGATTTTGGCCTTCCTACAAGTGCAATCCCCTCAATTTGTATTCACATACTTACTGCAGAAGTATTATCTGACTATGCGTAGGCTTCCCACCATGGTTTTTCCCTTTACCGGGTTTTCCATGTACAAATCTTGGTGTCATGTGGATGGTAGTTATTCTCTAATTGTTTTTTGTGCTTAATTGGTATATCATATATTTTGGTAATTGGTTTATGAATTCCGATATTGATCTTATGTGTTCTGCTATTAAAGTTTTAATTTCTTAAGGTTTTGGTAATCTGGAGACAACTAATTCAACCCCCCCCCCTCAGTTATCTTCCGGTTATTTGAACTGACTAACACTCTCATATCCTCACACTCTTTGTTGTGTTGGAATTAAGGTTTAGACCTCTTTCTTACCAAATGATTCTTCATTAGTTTTTGATCTTGCATCAAATCTTCTTGTGAGCATTTTTTGTCAATCTTCCTTCAGAATTCGATGTGGTAAACATGATACCCTATTTCAACTCACTAAATTAGCAAGCTGAAATAGGGGGGCATATAGCTAACCACAAAATTCATCACCTTCCTTAGTAATCATTAGGTGATTTTGTGATTTTATCTAGCATGTGGTTTTGTGGGATGTAGTTCCTAACTGTGTCCTGCAGATACCATTGGGGGCTTCGTCTGACAACTTGTGGATATATCCTTTTTCATGAATGATTAATTTTCTTTACTTTAGCTTACATATGCACATAGTGTCTTATGACCGCTAAAGTAGGGGATAAATGTAATGTCATAAATTGTACACCCTTGCTAGGGTGGTACAATTCTATGCTTAGTTTAGCACCCACCTTAGTGTGTTTGCATCTTGCATTTTAATTTCCCTTTAAGAATTTAATTAATTAATTTAATTAAATATAAAGTCATATTTCTTCACTCCCCACATCATAAAATTGGGCCCTTTACCCTAAGTGTGCCCCTTTTTATTTTTCGTCCAATAAATCATTAAATTATAAACCCTAATTATGTCTTATTTTGACCTTTAAGGCCTGATTTTTCATATCAAAATATCTCAAAATCAGCTATAACTTTTTGATTCACTCTAATTCATCATATCTAATGGTCTTGAAAATTTGGTGAAAAGTTGGTCAGACCATGTGTAAGTTACACACGGTCCCTGATATTTTTCTTGAAATTTTGGGAGCATAATTATATGATATTATAATACTTAACCCCAAGAAATTGGTGGGAAATTCAAATCCTAGGTTGGCCTAAAGATGAAATTAAGATCTAGGGTTTCATACATAAGAGCTCTCTTTCTTCATTGGAAGGTTGAAGGAAAGTTTTTGGCTAAGAGCGAGAGATCACAAGGAGCCTTCTATGCATTGAAAGAGGTGGTCTTTTGGAGTCTTCAACAACATTCAACAACATCTATCAAGCATTCATAAAGAATTCTTTCATCAATTGGGGGCTTTTGAAGACATAGGAAAGCAATAGGAGATCATCGATTGAAGATTGGCTTGTACCCCTCCCTTGGGGTTGGGTATGATTTCATGTTGTTTTCATGTCTTTGTATGAGCTTCATTACATTAATTTTTAGATTTACATTTATGATTTAGATCATTTAGCATCATTGATTTAGAGCATTTACTTTTTCAATTACAAGCATTTAGGGTTTACTCTTTAAAGCATAGGGTTACTCTAGATTGTTTGCATTCATCATTTTAGGGTCTTGCACACACACAAGATTCTAGCACACACTATTTTACTATAGAAATCAGCTATTTGTTGAGGTGGAAATCACCAAAATAGGGGTTTGACTAACGCAAAACCCCATATAGCCACCCAAAACCCTATTTCCAGTTGTAGGTATAGGTACCCGGAAGACTTTCAAGACCACTGAAAGGCACAAGGACTTTCTTAAGGCCTCAGATCTATCCCAAAATCATTAAGGTCAGAGGCATGGTGCCCTGGTCCTACCCAGGATAGAGGCATGACGCCTTGTTCCCCCCACTTTTAGGTGAAATTTGGCAGGGTGGAAGCTCAGGACCTCAAATTTGCAGTCTCTCAGTTGCAGCTTCTTGTTTGCAGAAACAAGATAAGGGCGTAGCACCCCTGTCCCATGAAGTTTGGCTCATTTTTCAACACTAGGTACATATTCAAATTTATCCCCCTTCTTTGATTTCAGTATCTTGGTTTTAGTCCTGCAAGCTTCTACAATTTTAGTTCATATATGCTTCATTATTCATATCCTAGTCTAGTTGATCAATCACACCCTATTTTTCACATCTTCTCTTCATAAACAACAAGAGGAATAGAAACCCTAAGAGATAATCCTTGGCTCTCTCTTTCTAACAAGAAGTAGCCAAAGTGAGCTATCTCCCTAGGCTCTTTCATATTCCCAATGTGTTGGCAAAAGTGGGATTAGGTCCTAGTCACCCAGTCTCGCTTTTTCCCTCCATAATAACATGTTATACATATTGCCAATTAGATGTCTGAGGAACCCAACTTAAAATGTGTAATGACCTTTTTGTTTGCTCTTTTGTATTCTTGCTTCTTGATGTAGATTTAACTATGTGCTTTTGGTTGAGCCATTTTCTATTTGGGTTTAAATATTTCTATGGTGCTTTGATCTTATTTTGGATGCTTCACTTGTTGTACTATATGACCTTGAGTGCATATATTATGCCTTGTTTTGATATATGTGTTTCCTGATTGTTCTAGACTCATGATGTGTTGGATTGTGCATATGATGATTATGATGTGTTGATGCAGTGTTTCGTAACTACCGTATGAGATATGTTGGTATGTATGCTAATTTGATTAACGATTGGAATGTAACAAGTGATGTTAACCGGATTGGTTGAATTAAAAGTAGTAAATAATGTTTATGTTATATTATTTCGTTAAAAAGATTAAATACTTATTGATGCAATTAAGGATATACATGTTAGATTTAGTGGTTGGTTATGATGAAGATGATGTTATGATGTTGATTGTTTGAGGAATAATTATATGTTTATTGTTGCAATGAATTAATATCGATGTTGTTATTTAATATAATTAATTAGTTGAGAATATTGTTATTGTTTTTAATTGATGATTAGATGTGAAAGGGATGATATTGCATCATTCAAACATATGAGAATGAATGTGGTGTTAAAATCCCCTTCAAATGATTTTAGTTACCTTGATTACATGCATACATACATACATACATACATACATACATGCATGCATGCATGCATGCATACATACATACATACATACATATATGAGCAAGTAAACTTGATGTGTGAATGTTTTAGTGACTATAGGTATAGGGCATTGACTCCACCTGGTCCCATAGGTCTGAGCATGCTCGTATCCCCAACGACGGTTACATGAGATAGCACACTAGCCATTAATGTTACCGAGCCATAACCATCATTCCTAATTTGGATGATTGACCTTAATTTCATTTGTTTACACCTCTGGTTAGTATTTTGGTAATGTATGATTACCCTAATGCATATTCATAAATGACCATTAAATATTATTTGTGCATAGACAATCATATGTGAATTTTCATCATTTAAAGTGCATATATTAATGGTATTTTAATGATACTATGTGGAATTAATATTTAATTATGAAATATGGATTATATGTATTTGATTTAATGTGGATTGCATAATTTTATCTTGGGGGTCTTTTGGGGGAGCTAATTTATATTTGAATTTGAATTGGTTTTATAATTATTTTATTTCTCACTCAAGAAGTGAGTTTATATTGTATTTAGAGCTCATTTTTTACATTATTTTTCATGATTTTGCTCTAAAAAAACTTTTAATAAAAAATTGGATTGTTGATTGGGAGGGACTGGCTTAGAGAGATTTTGTGGGTAGGAGCTCAAAAGATTCATTTGCGTAAACTCTTTGGGTTGTTCAGATTTTGTGGCTTCTTTTGGTGTTTGGATTTCTCTTTAATTTTGAAGATTTCTCCCATTTGAAGGTATTGATCTTGATTTTCTCTATTGTTTATCAATTTGAGTGTTTGATTCTTGTTGTAAATGTTTTATTAAAGTATTTAGAACATTTCTACAGTTGGAATTTACTCTTTTCTTTGAGTATTTGAAATTATTGTTTAAATTTTAAATATTATGGTTGATATGGGAAACTCTACCCAAAATTTTATGGATGGATGAAATGTTGATTTTATTACATTTTTGTAGTGTTGTGTAGTTATAGATCAATGGGTTTTCCAAGATTTTTTATTTATGTTTGAATTTTTTTTTTGGAGGTACATCAATGGTGGATGGCCTCTGTGATTGATTTTTAGCCAAATTGGGAATTTGATAAAAATTGATTTTTTTTCAATAAAAGTGACCAAGGTCATTGAATATTTTATTAATTAAAATAAATGTTTTACAAAATACTTGCACCCTAAAGGCACAAAATACATTGCAAATAATCTTGTTAGCTAAAATCCCAACCAAAAGGTATAGATACCTTAAAGAGCAAAAATTGCAGACCACCCCATGCTAGAAAAAAGTCGGTAATGAGAAATAACTTTTGACAGGACATTATTATTCATCTTAAATAGGGCCATAATCAAAAGAAGAAGATTCAAAAGTATCAGAGTGAAAAGAAAAGTCTCTCACAAAATCCTCATTGAGTGAGGCATCCTCTAGAGAAGTTTGAAAATCAACTTGATAAGAAACAACCATAGAAGGGAGAGGATTTTTCAACCCAAGAATACAATGATCAGCAACTTGAAGTGGAGGAACATCCAAAGGAAGCCAACCATCACAAGATGGAGGGTATCCTAGCAAAGTATGCAATCCAACAAACTAATGCAAAGCAACAGATACAATGTCAACCAATATAGAAGGACAATCGGTATGGGAGTATTGTTGATATGCAGTCATTAATGTCAACTAGTGTTGCAGATCACCGGTAAGGAAGAGAATGTCATTCAGATGAATGACCACTGGATTCATTAGTACACAAGTTAGTGTTTGACTTGTGTGGATGAAATGGACAGGCTACCAATACAGTCTATCACCAATAAGGAAAAGATGTCAACTAGTAAGAGTTGTGTTGACAGTGAGTAGTTGCCAATCGGCAAGCTTATGACCAGTGTACAAGCAAGATGAGCAAGGTACTTGAGCTGTTATTTGTGATGAAGAGGTGAAATGTTACCTAGATCACATAAACACAAGAGGAGAAGGATGTATAGGTCATCGATATGTTGTGTGGATGCAAAATAGCAAGACTCCCACCCGATAAAGATGCAGTCACCATGTGAAGAGATGACTAACAGTGAATGTGCCTGCACCGGATCACATGTGCCTATTTGAAGATATGCCACACAAAGAGGGGAGCCACAAGAGTGCATTGTAGGATGCAGATGACAAGGACCCACTACCTCCAGTATGTGGATCTTATCTCCTATTATGCATACTTTGTATCATAGTTCTGTGAGATAAGGAAAAAGAGGTAAAAGCAGGTGTTTACCAGTATGTATATCCACCAGTAATATGGACAAGGTATAGATGCAAAAGACTCCCATCTGATGAAGATATACATAAGGTAGGTTAGAAAGGGTGTTGACTAGTTGAGTGTTCCATCGAAAGAGAAGAAAGCTGCAAGGATAATGATAGACCGATTAAGGGTTTAATCGGTAGGGATAGTAACCCGGTAGAGGAACCTGGTAATGGAGTTGGTTGGTGATCCAATCCATACCAACATAGATGTTCAAGAAAAGGTGGATGCCGAAATAGTTTCCACGTGGAGTGATGTGGCACGCATGCACAGGTCAGTGAATGTGTTGATGGCAAGGTAGATGGTGGCAAGTCAACATTTATGTCGATAGCATGTTTCACGAGTCGAGGTGTAGAAGAGTGCGGCTTGAGACTGATCAGATGATAGAGATCTAATTGGATGACTTCATGATCAAGGCCAAGTGTCCAGGTACTGATCACACGAGTTGAAGCTATCTCCTTGATCGCTTCATAGGTGTCTGACAAGTGCAGACTAAAGGAGCCGTGTTTTCTAAACTCAGCAAACGTGTATTGGAAGATGTGTGATTGGTGGAGCTAATTGATCCATTGCAGGAGGTTGATCTCTTGAAGAAGATCTAATTGGTTTTGGTTTGCCTCAAGGTCGATAAGGAAACCCTAACCGCCCAAAATTTGAAATGGTTTTTGGCGGGAAAACTAGGTTATAAATAAGCAAGCCAAAATCGCCGAAGTTGTTGTTGAATGAGAGAGTATTGCTGCTAAAGGGGTGAAATCAGTCAAGAAGAAGAAGAAGAAGAAGAGATTGAGTGTGAGGAAGAATAGGGTTGAAGTTTTCAACCGACATCAATGAAGAAACCAACAGTCAGCCACTGAGTCTAATAGAGGAGTGAACCAACAGAGTTCAGACCGACAGAGAAGAAGGGCAAAAGACTGTAGAGAAGGAAGGCATAGAACTGACAGAGTGTAGTACCGGTGGAGAGCAGCAATGTAGCAGAGCTAAAAGAGAACCATAAAGTGCAGAACCGACAGAGTGCAAAATCGATAGAGAAGGAGAAGAGGCTGAACTGATAAGAGTGTAGTAGAGAGTAAGGTTGCAGCAGTGTGTGGGTTAGCAGAGAATTGACAGTGAACTCGATAGAAGATCCAGCAGAGAGATTCATAGAAGTGTTACAAAATCCTTTTGTAACAAGACTATTCTTTTGTATTTGAATATACTTTTTGTAGACCACTGAGTTGGAGCTCAGAGCAGGGGTTGTAGCTCCTTGGGTTGGTGCCCTAAATCAGGGGTTGGTGCTCCTTGGGTTAGTACCCTAAATTAGGGGTTGGTGCTCCTTGGGTTGGTGCCCTAAATACTATAATCAGAGATTCATTGTGAGGCTAGATTGGAGCAGTAGACTCCAACAACATTTCTCACTGAGGTTTTTCCCATCTTGGTTTTTCTTCGTATATGTGGGTGTTATGTGATGTCCCTTTATGTGTGAGTGCATTTATGTTAGTCTCCCTTCTAACCGGTAATTCTGAATTCAGTTAGAATTGTTAACTAGTATACTCACATAGGATAGCTAAAGGGAAAAACTTAAGAACCACTGATTCACCCCCCTCTCAATGGTGCATTGTGTCTTACAATTGGTATCAGAGCACTAGGTTCTTGGTTGATAAGCTTTCTATAGCTTGGGTAGATTTTGGCCTAAGGACACAATGGTCTATTTAGTGTCAATCCCTGCTCCGGTATTTGATGTTTCAAATTTCCATTTGGAGTTGCAGAATGGAAGTCTACTTGTCTTCCCTAGGGTTTGATGTGTGGATGTATGTTGCAAACGGTTGCTCTAGTAAAGTTAGTCCTCTCACTGATTCAGATGCAAAGAGAAGAAACCAGTGTAATGATGCACTAATGAAGGCTATACTCTATAGTTTATTTGATGATGTTTCCTCATAGGTGGATAGATGCAGATCGAAAAAGAGCCTATGGGACAAACTAAAGAAGCTCTATAGAAATGAGCCTACCACTAAAGAACCGGTCTGTGAAGAAAGGATGAGAAATGCATCTCATGTATTTGCAGATGATGAAGGCAGATCTGCTATCAGATGTAGCAATGATGAAGAAGGGACCCACCTCTTCATTGCTCAAGAATCAAAAAATGAGAGGCAAACATATGATAATGATCATGCAGATCACTCTTATCGGCAAGATGTGTTTGGCAGTGATAGTGAAGAAGAAGAAGAAGAAGATGAAGAAGAAGTTGATCTTGAAGGAGAACTTGTAAATGCACTTGAAGAACTCAGCAACATAAAAAATGAATATGTTATTCAAGAATGTTGTAGTTGTGGAGTAGAACTGGTTGATCAAAGGCCTTGAAGAATATGAGAAATGTATCTCAGAGTTGAAGACTCAACAAGGAGACACCAAGGAGTGTCAGTGTAATCATCTAGCATTTGAGCTAAATTCAAAAGATAAAGAATATCATCAGCTTGTTGGAGAAATCGAGATTCTTCGAACTGACCTTGAGAAATGTTAGGATGAGCTCAAAGTAAGATTTTGGTTTGATGGCAGCAGTGATGCCTTGGACAAAATGTTGAAAAAGCAAAAGTATACTAGGGACACTGAAGGATTAGGAAGTGGTGCCGATGACTGATCCACCAGCAAGAATGTCCCCCACAATGACATTTTGTTTGTCTCCTCCAATGGAGAGAACAAGGGACATAACTTCACAATTAGAAATGCTCCCCAGAAGAAGGTTGATCTAACCACAATTGGTGAAGACATGCAGACAAGGATGAGGATCGGTGCTGCAAGAAGGAGGAACACTGTAGATCCCGAAGGAAAAGGGAAGATGGGAGAGGACCACTTAACTGGAAGAAAGAACATGAGAAGATAGGTATGGAAGATGAAGGGACCAGATGGAAGAACTGAAAAAGGTGAACAACCTAGGATCCATCCTTGGAGAAGCATAAATGGAGATACCAGATCGGTAAGATCTCCCCATGCATGGTAGAATAAGTTTGTAAGTTATAAATCATTCTTTTCTAGGTGTTGCCTTGCATGAAATGGTCATGGAGGATCTCATAGATATCATGCAAATGAGAAAATTGTATCAAGGAGAACATACATGCATATCCTCTCTCTCGATTATGCAAAGAGTGTTTGTTATAACTGTAATAGATCTAGCCATAGAGGTTATGAATGCAAGAAAAAAGACTTGCGGTTATATGGAAGCTGGTATAGTAGCCATGCTCAACATATAAATAGTTATAGAGCATATGGAAATCATAATCTTGCATGGAACCAAAGGAGAAATGTCCCTGTAGGATCAAGAGGTCCATTGGTTTTGGTTGCCAATCACAGCAACATGACCAGAAGAAGATGATCAAACTGGTATGTTATAAGATTTCCCAATCATGAAGTTGGGATGGATTTTGTGTGCTATTATAGTACTACCTTCAGTTATGATGCACAATCTAGAATTGGAAGGATCCATCCAAAAATGAAGGTAAGACTTGCTCTCAAGACTGAAAATAGGAAGAAGAATGTGACCAAGCAGAAATGGAAAAAGAAGCAAGAGGATGCAACCATGGACCGGCACTATGCATTCAATGCACAAGTGATATCTCCTAAGTATTAAAGGAGATGCAGGACCTTAGGGGGAGTAGTACACTGAACTTATCATCCATCCCCTCAGTGGAGAAGGACACATGGAAGAACAAGTTTATGTTGATATGAAGGAAGAAAATGAGATGATAAGTGTGTGTAGTGGTGGCTTTGGCTACACACCTACTGATCAGAGTTGGATCACTACTGCACGTGTCAATAGAAGGATATTAACAATTGGAATCAGATGCAATGTGATAGGAAATGTTAGGAGTTACAGGAAGGTGCTCCTCTAGTGATGATGGACCGATACAGGAAACCGATATGTACATGATGTTACCGGTATGAATGCTAACAAGTATTTGTAGGTTATGTAAGACAATGAGGTTAAAGATCATTGCATCAACCCTAGTAGCATGGAGTGAGGAGTTTATGTCTCAGATGGTGTTGATGAAGACCCAAATGACATATGTTGGCCAGGTTGTTGATCATGCAGGCATACATGTTTTTGGGCTAACCGGTTTGACTCTTGGCATGATGATGATATTGTATGGCATTGTGTACATCCAGAATCATGTTATAGGTTGTGGTGGATATAATGGAGCTGAAATATCTTTAGATGATCACATATGCATAGATCAACTAGTATATGAAGTTGTTTGGAGCCCCGGTATTGGACCTAACAAGCAATGGTGGACATGAATTGTATGACTTAGGGGGAGTTCAAGTTCTTATGAAGAAGAACTGACTTGCTTGAACTTGTGAGTGTACCGACTGCCTAAATTGTAGATGATGGAAATTGTTGTAGGAATACCCAGGAGAATTTCATGGTTAAGGGTATCTACGTTTCATTTAGTTGGTTGTATTCATAGTACAATCATACTTGATTCTAAATATATTTGGGAACAGGAGGTGATGTAGTCTAATTGGTAGGTGATTAGTGTTCACTAACACATCCTTCTACAAATTGAGTGTCTTAACAATTTATATCAGATTTGTATTCTCAATTGGTGTCAGTTGGTGGTTGAGTCATCCATCTCAAGTTTTGTAACTTGAGAAGATGTAAAAAATGATAGTATCATAGGAGGAGATGCATCCGATAAAGAAAAAGGGGAGAAAAATTATGTCAGTGCCTGGTAGAGACAAGGAGTGATATCCTGATGGTGCCCTTTGCCATTGTTGTCAAAGGGGGAGAAAGATTATGTAGTATACTGAATACCACATGTGTGAGAATTTATGAATTATACAAAGGGGGAGAGAGACTATGTAGTATGTTGGATACTGCATGTGTTGACATCAATGCCAAAGGGGGAGATTGTTAGCATTCTATTGTCATTGATGTCAACCGGTATAGAAGGACAACCAGTATGGGAGTATTGTTGATATGCAGTCATTAATGTCAACTAGTGTTGTAGGTCACTGGTAAGGAAGAGAATGTCATTAAAATGAATGACCACTCGAGTCATCGGTACACAAGTTAGTGTTTGACTTGTGTGGATGAAATGGATAGGTTACTAGTACATTCTATCACCAGTAAGGAAAGGATGTCAACTAGTAAGAGTTGTGTTGACAATGAGTAGCTGCTAGCCGACAAGCTTATGACCAATGTACAAGAAAGATGAACAAGGTGCTTGAGTTGTTATTTGTAATGAAGAAGTAGAATGTTACCTAAATCACATCAACATAGGAGGAGAAGGATGTACAGGTCATCGGTATGTTGTGTGGATGCAAAATAGAAGGACTCCCACTGGATAAAGATGCAGTCACCATGTGAAGAGATGACAGACAATGAATGTGCCCACATCAGATCACATGTGTCTATTTGAAGATAAGCTGCACAAATAGGGGAGCCACATGAGTGCATTGCAGGATGTAGATGACAAGGACCCACTACCTCCGTTATTTGGATCTTATCTCCTATTATGCATAGTGTGCATCATAGTTCTGTGAGATAAGGAAGAAGAGGTAAAAGCAAGTGTTTAATGGTATGTTTGTCCATCGGTAATATGGACAAGGTGCAGATGCAAAAGACTCCCATCTGATGAAGATATGCATAAGGTAGGTTAGCAAGGGTGCTGACTAGTTGAGTATTCCACCGGAAGAGAAGACAGGTGAAAGGATAATGACAGACTAATTAAGGGTTTAACCGGCAGGGATAGTAACCTGGTAGAGGAACTTGGTAATGGAGTTGGTCGGTGATCCAATCCATACTGACATAGATGTTCAAGCAAAGGTGGATGTCAATTATGGACTTGAAAAGCATTGAGAGGGGGGCTGAATCAGTGACACCAAATAAAACACCACTTCAAACACTAATCGGTAGATGAACTTAACCAAGCATTTAAACAAAATACATGTTGTCCAAAATGATATAACAGCATCCACAAAAACTAAAACATCCACTATAACACGTGTTTATACATGGAAAACCCAAATAGGTAAAAACCATGGTGAGATGGAATTCACAAGTTAACTATCTGCAGTAATAGATAACTGACCGGTTAAGGTCTTACAAAGTTCTCTACAATAGCGAATCTTGTTAGAGATCCCAAGCTTGATTGGAAGCTTACACCCTATTAAGAGTACTACCCTGTTAGGAGTAACCTCACTAGAGGATTTAAGAATCCAAACTAATGGAACACCTTGTTAGAGGATTTGTACAATGAAGCTTGTTAGAGCTTACCTGGTTAGGGTATTTGATTCTTTTGTAATGGTTAGAAAACAACAAGAGTGGTTTGATTTGTTCTGAGTAGCACAATACTTGCTTGATCAAATCATTCTAAGTATATTCAACACTACTCTTCATCTTAACACTTATCGCTCTTCAACAAAAGCTTTCACTCTTTATGCATATCAATATTTGCATAATCTCCTCTTCTATATCAGTTATCAGTTTCAAATGATTCAGTAAGATGTCTTTAAATAGACATTTAGATCTTATGTTGGCCATAGGTAATCAAAACACAATTTCCTAGGTGTAGTGTATCTACACAAGTAAACATAACTCATCACAAAAATGACTGCCAAGAAAATTGTGTTGGTAACTCATCACAAAATCAGATACCAGTTAGAACAGTCAATACTGGTTGGAACAAAACATGTGAACCGTTGTCTTGGAATCTTTCGCTTGATCTCCATCTTTATCTTCATCTTCATTTTGATGCCGACTAAATGTAACCACAAGTTATCTCTTATGCACATACCGGTTGACACAGAGTACCGGTTAGAAATGAACCTTAAGCATACCAGTTAACAGTGTAAACCAATTGAAGTTACACTAGTAGTCAATGTAATCATATGTGTGTGTGTGAGTGTTTCATCAATGACAAGTGATGAATACATTACAATTAACATCAAGCCAACAATCTCCCCCTTTGGCATTGATGGCAACACTTATAAAATTTTAGAGTAATACAATATCGCTAAGTGTGCATACACAACATATTTACATGTGTGCTCATACTCCTTTTTAATGAAATACTCCCCCTTAATGTATGCATAAATACAAAATTTTCAAAAACACACATACATATTATTACTCCCCCCTTGACAACAATGCCAAAATGATAAAGTAAAATATATACATATATATAGAAAATTTGTATCAAAGTGTTCAACATATATTACAACTTAAAAAAAAGTTCATGCATTGGCTAATCTCATAAAAATATTATTTAAGTTCTGCTTCATCTGGGATAAAGCATTTTCCCATGATTCCAGTATGTTAGCAGTATACTCAAATGTAGACATCCAATGGGAATGGAATTCTTCCATTGAGTCTAGTGTACAGGTTTCAGGAGTAGCAAGAATAGCTTCTGCATTGGAGTAGGCTCTTTGAAAAATGTCGACCTGTGAGGTGAGCTGACTCTTGAGCTCTTTTAGAGATCAGAATCTCTTAGCCTTCTCATTATCATTCCTATTCAATCTGTCATGCAAGTCATCTACAAACCGGTTAAAGGCATGAATAGAGTCCTGGAGTGGGACATATGCCTTGCATAACCTTTCCATTTCTTGCTTGGTTTCAACTTGACTCCTAGAAATTTCAAAATAAAAGAAAATAACATTCGAGGTAGAGGCAAGATACTTTCCTCCAAATTTAGTAGCTTTCTTCAATAGACTTCCATTATGAGATAAAGCCATTTTGCCACTTTCAATGTTCTTTGCCAGTTTATCTCCATATTTCTTCTTGTGGCTCTTCTCAGTAGACATTTGAGCAACATCTTCAAGCGACTTGATTTGATCAGATGCATCTACAACTAACTGACCAAGTTTGCTGATGGGTGTAGGAAGATGTGCAACAGCTATTTCTAGTAGTAAAACAGACAAAATTTCTACTGTATTCTGGATTGTCTCTACTTCAATCCTTTGATCTTTCAGTCTCTTCTTGTGTGCTCGATATTGCATAACATTAGCAATATTCATCATTTTTTATGTACTCAAGGTGTTTATGTCAATGGGTTTGGAGATACTTAAAGAATCATCATCATCTTCTTCAAGTAGTTTCTACTTCGCCAGTTTAGGGGGTACACTTTTAATGATAACTCTCTCTGTGTTCTTCTCTGTTGTCTCTTCGGGTAACTGAGTGACAACTTTCTCAATAGACTCATTTTGAGTATTTTCAATGACCAGTGGAGATTGGGTTTTCTCCAGTTGTTTTGTTGCCGGTTCATTGTCCACTGTTAGTTGAATACCCGATTGTTCAACTAATGAAACTTGTAATTTAGTGATTGTAGGAGGCTTCTTATCTGGTGCAGTGATGTCTCTAGATAGGTCTATTGTGTCCTGAACATCTTCATCAACAAGAATAATGGAATCTTCCTTCTTCTTGATTGGATAGACTATGTCAACTTGACCAATCTCCTCTTCATCCATTTTCGATTGAGGAATATCATCTGTAGTATCATCCTTATTTCTAGAGTGGACAACTTCTTCCCTCTTTTTTATTACACGGGCTAGCTGATGTGTCTCAGACTCAACAACTACCCTTTTTGCATTAAGAAGCTTCAATCTTCTCATTTTAAAATCAAAATATACTTTGTATTTCTCAACTAAAGCACTAATTCCATCTGATGATAAATTGGGAAAATATTGTACAAATATTTCATCAATAATCTTCTTTTCCAATTGAATTGCTTCCTCCCATTTATCTAAAAGAGTATTATACAAAGAGATTGAAATATCTTTTTCCAAGTCATGCAAAAATCTATTGTAATGACCCAAATAAGTTATTACCTATTGGATTACTTGCTTCTACTTATCTTTAGTGAAAGAATCAAAATATTCTTTGACATTGTCAAACCTATTTCTTCCTAATGTCTTCATTGTTCTCTCAAAAACTGTGTCAGGTTTGTAGGTAACAATATCTATAAGTGTAGTTGCCTTCGGCACTACCTTTACCTTCTTGGGTGTTCTGTTAGTTGATTTTTCCTTCTTTGGTTCTTCTTTAGAATCTGTACCCTCAAACTCTAGTTGCAAAATCAATTTCTGATTTCTCTTCTTTGGTGCACTCTCCTTCTTTACATATACTTTAGGTGTCAGTTCCTTCTTGGTTAGGACACTTCGAGTCACCCTTATGGTCTTTTTCACAGGATATTTTTTATCAGACTTCTTTTTCTTTCCTTTCACTTTAGCTACAAGTGCAGTACCGGTTTCAATTGGTGCAACTTGGACTGCCACAATGTCCAATTTTGCCTTTTGTTTATTTTTAGGCGATGCTAATAGGGTATTAGCATAGCCGACCAACAAATCATGATTAACCTTGTAGCTCATATCTTCCATCTCTTCCTCTCTAGGTTTAATTGCTTGCATCAAGCAAAAGTCAGTGGTAACAGTGAAGATTATGTCTTTTGCAAAGTGTTTTACCACATCTTCAGGTAGCCTCATTCCCATGCTCATCTTTTTTTGAAATTCATTAAAATACTTATTCACGGTAGTTGAAAAAATATTCTTCATAGCTTTAATGTTGTTCTTGATCTATGCATTGACCGGTTGTTCTTTGGACCATTCAATGTCTCCTATACCCAGTAGGAAGTTCTGAAAATAGAAAAATAACCCATCTAATAGCTGACCATATTTGAACTTTTGTGTGTTGTCCTTATTAATGGATTGCAAATTTTGAAATAATTGCACTCTAATGGCTTCACAGATATCATAATCTATATTATCAACAATCATTCTATGTGTTGTATGAATTGTTACAGATGGAACACTATTAAGTCTACTAGAGTAAAATACCCAGTAGCCTATCACCATTGTTGCTAGTTTCACCGCAGGGTCTCTAATATTGTTGATAGAAAAATCATGCTTATCAGATGTAGAACCGGTTAATTTGAAGACTTTATCTTTTGAAA
The DNA here is from genome assembly GCF_030272615.1 of Cryptomeria japonica. NCBI lineage: Eukaryota > Viridiplantae > Streptophyta > Pinopsida > Cupressales > Cupressaceae > Cryptomeria > Cryptomeria japonica. The sequence continues at coordinate 380,860,014 of NC_081414.1, read as the reverse complement.
TTCTTCTTAGCACAAGAATTTCACCGGTTGAGAAATAACCCGTTACAGCCCTAATAGCTTCCTTGGTTATTATGTGAGTCCTCTCCAAATACATATTCTCTCTGTGGACTTGACTCAAAATAATTCTTATGTGTTCTTCCTCAAAATCTTCAAGAAAATATGCGGCATTGTGAAAACCTTTTTCAAAAACCCTAGCATATTTTGTTTCAATATTTCCGCTCTTATCACAGAGTGATTTCAGCTGAGTATAGATGTGTAGAGTTCCTAAATCTTCTATCTTGCAATCTATATAGCTGGACAAGTCACCTTTGACCACAACACCACTCAAGACTTGCGACAATGCATTATAAGACATAATTTCATCTGCCTTTAGAGCTTCCTTAGGCTCAGCAGTGATCATCAGCCTCTCTACAGACTTAGAAGTAGATGTCATTCTAGATAAACAAGTTTCAAAGCAGTATACAAAGAAATACCTTGTATCTTGCACGTCTCTCCATTTCCCAGTTGAAATGTTCAAATGCACACCCGTTTGCCTCTCTGCAACTTTTGATTCAACTTGATTTCTCTAAACATGAAACAATTCACCAATTGACAACAAGACAATCTTGTTCAACTTTGCAATCGCTTCAAATTTCTTTTTTGAAAGAGTTAGGGTAAAAATGATAAAGTAAAACTTGTTTTTATCTTCTTTACCAACTATAATAAATGCTCGCACTTTAGGTTACAAACCCTAATTTCACCACTTAAGTGAAATACCGGTTGATAGCATGTCAACAAAAAGTCACCAAAAATCCATAATTTAAAAACTCTTTCCTGCTCATTTTACAAGGGGTCCGGAGATGTTTTACCGTTAAGCTCCCCTTAGCCATGTTAAACAGGCTTAAGTCACTGGTGCTGGATTCTCTTCACTGGGTGAAGGAACAGTTTCTTCTCTAGGTGAGTCATCACCTTTCATTTTCCAAATCTGATTCATATCTTCTCTGGTTTCCTCAACATCAACTTTCTGCTTGCCTTTTTGATCCTTGAAAGAGTTGACCGGTCTGCTATTTCTTGATCTGCAAAATTTTGCCAAGTGCCCCATTTTGTTGTAGTGATAACAGACCATACCAAATGATCTCTAGGGTCCTGCATTTCCTCTTCCTATTCTTCTTTTGCAGCTCATAGCCATATGACCAAAGTTATTACAAAAGGTGCAAACAACATTTGTTACCTTTTCCATTTCAAATGGACTAAATCGGTTGCCATAGGATCTTTGCCAGTTCTGGTTTACCCAGTTATCAAAGTTCCTTATCAGGTCACCATTTGGTCTAGGATGCATGTGTGGTATGAGATTGTTTTCTCCATATCTGCACTCAATATGTCTATGCCCATACATTCCACATGTGTAGCAATGACCTTCAAACTTTCTAGACACATACCTAGCATTAGTATTGGAATTTGTATTTCTATTAGATTTGTCCCTTCAGACATTTGCAGTATGACCAGGCTTATGCCAAACAAAGCAGATAGGTTTAAAAACCTTCTTACCGGTAGTCTTATTGACTTTAGGAGCAGTTTTGTTCTTTGGATTGTTGCTCTTTGTACTAGAGGATTCACCTTTTTCAGTTGTATGAAAACCAAGTCCAGAGATATCAGCCTTCATTCTCTATGATTGAATTTGTTCTTCCAGCATGGTAGAACTTTTGGCGAACTTCTCCAATTTCTCATTGGCTTCAGTAAGCTTTTTGACAAGATCTTCATTATGCTTGGATAGGTTCTCTTTAAGAGATGATGCCAACTCAAGGTCTAGCTTTAGGTTCACCTTTGCTTTTGTTTTAGCAATCAAGTCCTCATGCATAGTGTCTTTTTCCCATTTGATATTTATGATCTCTTGATCTCTTACCTTGATAAGATCTTCAACAACTCTTCTGGCTTCCAGTTCCTAACTCATGCAGATAGTGAGACCTTCTAGCTCTCTTCTTAGATTTAGTTTCTCACCGTTCACCTTTTCAACTTCATTTTCTAAAGCTTCAATATTGGCTTCATCTGAAGAACTATTATCAGATATTTCTAACATTTTTTCAGATAGCTCTATCCTTTTGACTTGAGAAGCTTTCAGTTTGCCCCTAAGGTTTCAACTTCATTTCTGCTAGCTTCTAGCTCTCTAACCATCTTGAAGTAGCTCCTGTCCCCCATGGTAGTTTCAACACTCCCTTCTAAGTGGTTAGGCTTCAAATAAGTTAGGCTCTGATACCAATTGATGGACTTGAAAAGCACTGAGAGGGGGGGGTGAATCAGTGACACCAAATAAAACACTACTTCAAACACTAATTGGTAGATGAAATTAACCAAGCATTTAAACAAAATACATGCTATCCAAAATGATATAACAACATCCACAAAATGTAAAACAACCACCATAACACAAGTTTTTATATGTGGAAAACCCAAATAGGTAAAAACCACAGTGAGATGGAACTCACAATTTAACTATATGCAATAATAGATAACTGGTCGGTTAAGGTCTTACAAAGTGCTCTGCTAGGAGTGAATCTTGTTAGAGATCCCAAGCTTGATTAGAAGCTTATACCCTGTTAAGAGTACTACCCTATTAGGAGTAACCTCGCTGGAGGATTTGAGAATCCAAACTAATGGATCACCTTGTTAGAGGATTTGTACAATGAAGCTTGTTAGAGTTTACCCAGTTAGGGGATTTGATTATGTTGTAATGGTTAGAAAACAACAAGAGTGGTTTGATCTGTTCTGAGTAGCATGATACTTGTTTGATGAGATCATTCTAAGTATATTCAACACTGCTCTTCATCTTAACACTTATCTCTCTTCAACAAAAGCTTTCACTTTTTATACATATCAATATTCGCATAATCACTTCTTCTATATCAGTTATTAGTTTCAAATGATTCACTAAGATGCCTTTAAATAGGCATTTAGATCTTATGTCGGTCATAGGAAATCAAAACACAATTTCCTAGGTGTAGTGTATCTACACAAGTAAACATAAATCATCCCAAAAATGACCGCCAAGAAAATGGTGCTGGTAACTCATCACAAAATCAAATTCCGGTTAGAACAGTAAATACTGGTTGGAACAAAACATGTGAACCATTGTCTTGTAATCTTCTGCTTGATCTCCATCTTCATCTTCATCTTCATTTTGATGTCAACTAAATATAACCACAAGTTATCTCTTATGCACATACCGGTTGACACAGAGTACCGATTAGAGATGAACCTGAAGCATACCGGTTAACAGTGTAAACCAATTGAAGTTACACCAGTAGTCAATGTAATCATATGTGTGTGTGAGAGTGTTTCATCAATAACAACAAGTGATGAATACATTACAATTAACATCAGGCCAACAGCTGACATAGTTGCCATGTGGAGGTGATGTGGCATGCATGCACAGGTCGATGAATATGTTGATGGTGAGGTAGATGGTGACAAGTCGACATTTATGTCGATAACATGTTTCACGGGTTGAGGTGTAGAAGAATGTGGCTTGAGACTGATCAGATGATAGAGATTTGATTGGATGACTTCATGATCAAGGTCCAGTGTCCAGGTGTTGATCAGGGGAGGTGAAGCTATCTACTTGATTGCTTCATAGGTGTCTGAAAAGTGCAAACTAAAGGAGTCGTGTTTACTAAACTCAGCAAATGTGTATTGGAAGTTGCACGATTGGTGGAGCTAATTGATCTATTGTGGGAGGTCAATCTCTGGAAGAAGATCTGATTGGTTTTGGTTTGCCTCGAGGTCAATGAGGAAACCCTAACCGTCCAAAATTTAAATTGTCTTTTGGTGGGAAAACCAAGTTATAAATATGCAAGCCAAAATCGTTGAAGTTGTTGTGGGATGAGAGAGTATTGCTACTGAAGGGGTGAAATAATTCAAGAAGAAGAAGAAGAAGAGACTAAGTGTGAGGAAGAACAGGGTTGAAGTGTTCAACCAGCATCAATGAATCAACTAGCAGTTAGCCACTGAGTCTAATAAAGGAGTGAACCAGAAGAGTTCAGACCAGTAGAGAAGAAGTGCAGAAGACTACAAAGAAGGAAGGCATACAACCGGTAGAGTGTAGTATTGATGGAGAGTAGTAGTGTAGCAGAGACAAAAGAGAACTGTAGAGTGCAAAACTGGCAGAGAAGGAGAAGAGGATGAACTGACAAGAGTGCAGTAGAGAGTAAGGTTCTAGCAGTGTGTGGGTTAGCAAAGAACCGACAGTGAACTGGATAGAAGATCCAGTAGAGAGATTTGCAAAAGTGTTACAAAATCCTTTTGTAACAAGACTATTATTTTTTATTTGAATATACTTTTTGTAGACCACTGAGTTTGAGCTCAGTGTAGGGGTTGTAGCTCCTTGGGTTGGTGACCTAAATCAGGGGTTGGTGCTCCTTGGGTTGGTGCCCTAAATTAGGGGTTGGTGCTCCTTGGGTTGGTTCCCTAAACACTATAATCAGATATTCTTTATGAGGCTGGATTGGAGCAGTAGACTCCAGAAGAATTTCTCATTGAGGTTTTTCCCATCTTGGGTTTTCCTTGCATTTCCTAGTGTTATGTGATGTCCCTTTATGTGTGAGTGTATTTATGTTATTCTCCCTTCTAACCGATAAGTTTGAATTCAGTTAGATGTGTTAACCGGTATACTCACATAGGATAGTTAAAGGGAAAAATTTGAGAACCGCTGATTCACCCCCCTCTCAGTGGTGCATTGTGTCTAACAAGCTTCACTAGTAAGAAATGCAGAGTATATGAGAAGAAAATAATTCTCAATAATAACCTCAAATAGCCCATATATAAGAGAGGATCACATGATGAGAAAGAATGTAAAGTGTCCACCCATGAGAGATAAGAAATTTCCCATAGAAGAAAGTACCTAATCATAAATAACATCATCAAAGGAAATCCTTTTCCAAGAAGAAGCATATCATCACACATGCCAAATGTTATATTATAAAAATATATATAGCTATCAACTTTAGTAATCAAATCATTGCATCTATAAATAAAGCAATAACACTTGATCAAGAATGAATATCCTCACAATATTTAAAAGAGAATTCATGTGAAATAAATAAGGCTCGACGAACCAAATTTTTGGAGAAAAAGAAGACCAAAAAATAATGAGTATGCTAACTAAATGAAGTACCTCAAGATCTCCTTTGTAACTCCCAAATAACTTAGCCATAATTATGAAAATTCCACATAACTCAAATGACAAGTACAAAGGCGTAACAAGTACAGGGCCAAAGATAAACATACAGAATAATCATAACATCTTCAATTTGACAAGAAAGCCAAATAAAAACTAATGATAACACCATCATCACCTCAAGAATAACCAACTTCATCAAAAATAAGTCAGATCCTGAAACCTCCAAAAATCTTCTACTTTCATCGATAGCCATATTAGCAAGAAAATCTACAATATAATTAGCTTCACAAAAACAATGAGAAATTTTATAAGAACTAAAGCATTGAATTTGAAGTAAAACCTTATCCAACAAGTATTGATGATCCCAATTCACCATTTTCTTACTAGTATGAGGAAAAAAGATGAGCATAGAATATTCTTCAATTATTATATTACTAATCTCAAGGGAGATAGCAATATCTATTCCAAAGCATAGAGCTTCCAATTCAGCCATAATATTTGTACTATCAACTATCACTTTACAAGCAACCTTGATAACATTTGCCTTACAATCAGAAATAAGGACACCTACACCAAATTTTACAAGGTTACCTCTAGAATCACAATCATAATTCAATTTGAACTTATGAGGAGGAGGAATCCACTTATCATTCTTCCTAAGAGCCACTTTATCACTCAAGCTGGATACAAATCCATGATGAGGAAGGGCATTTAAAGTGGGAAAAGAGTTTGTAATCTTACCATCCCATGAACAGAGATTTTAAATTATTTAAATTTTTATAAATGTAAAATAAGGTTACTTATGAAATATACCTTTCTATAGAAAATAGGATATCCTTCAAAGGAGAATATTTATTTCTAAAGATACAATTGTGTCTCTCAAGCCAGGTGTTCCAAATAAGTAAAGAGGGTCTGACATCCCAAATATAGGAAAATTAAGAAGATTACAACCACTTAGACTAGCTTTGAAAGTGGGATTTCAAAGAAGAACAAGGAGTATAATACCAACTCAAGTTCATTAAAATCCAATACCAACAATCTCTAGCAGAAGGATAATTAAGAAAAAGATGATCAAAGGACTCCACAAAATGGTCATATAACACACAGGGGAAAATAGCAATAATACCAAGTTTTTCTAATCTCACACTAGTATCTTGAACAACTAACCAAGAAAAAGCCCCAACTTTAGGGAGATAGGTAGGGCCCCAAAAAACCCAACTTGGGAGATCAAAAATAATAGATTCATGAATGAGAGAATTATTCCCCTCCTTTATAAAATATTTTCCAAATTTAGATAGTCCAAATTAAATTATCCTCTTGATTACTCAAGATAGCAGAGCTATGAATCATTCCTTATTAGAAGATGAAATCAAATCCTAAGAGATAGGAAGAGAACCAATTGATTTCCAACAAGCCACTAGAAAATCCTCAGAGTAGTACAAGACAAAGTCCCCCCAAAGAGGCTTCAATAAGACCATTAAATTAGACCAACCCCTGACATTTTTTAGAGGGGGATACCCATTCCAAGAATCATCCAAAAACCTATCCTTTTGGCCATTATGAAAAATCCATGATAGGTGGGGTAAAATGATTCATCAACAAGAAGAGAGGAAGCTCCAATTAGAGGAATCATGACCCAGAGAAGAGGCTATAAAAATTCTCCCTCTCGGAGTTATTTAGATATTTAGCATACATGATATTTCCCCATTTAGACAAAGGATTTTGATATAGTTTCCAAATTAGTTTGGCTCCCAAGGCCATATTCTGAAGAGCTAGACTTCTAATTCCAGCACCACCATGATCCTTTGGAAGGCAAACCTTCTCCCAAGCAACCAGAGGAATCTTAGCTCTACCTCCAACATTATCATTCCAAAAGAAAATATTGCAACATAGATTGCAATTGGACAATAGAATTGCCAGGAGCTTTAAGAACTAACATAAGGTCAATGGGAATAAAATTGAGGACATATTTGATCATCGTAATTTTTTCTGCAAATGAAAGCCATTTATGGTTCCAAGATAAAATTCTAGAAGATATAGAAGAAATAACCTTATCCCAAAAGTAATCTTTCTAAAAAATGGAATGCCAAGATACTTACAAGGAAGAGAACCCACAGAAAATCCCCAAAAATTAGTTAATCAACTTTGGACTAGAGGTGGGACATTAATAAAAAGGACCTTTGACTTAGCAGGATTGGCTAACTAACTTGAAGAAAATAAATAATCAGAGATAATCTATTTAATGATCTTAGATTCTTCCATCATAGCTTGTCCAAACAAAAAAGTATCATCAGCAAATAAATAGTAGGATTGAGGCTCAAACAAATGAGGAATACTAATACCTTTCTGAGAGCCACTCAAATTGGTAGATTTAATAGCCTTACTCAAGCCTTTAGTCATAATAATAAACAAGAAAGGAGACACAGGATCACCTTTCCTGATTCCTCTACATGAAGAAAAGAACCCACAAGGAGATCCATTAACAAGAACAAAAAAACTAGTAGTGGAAATACATGATAAAATCCATTTGACCCATTTATCAACAAAGACAAACCTCTTGAGAATCGAACAAATAAAATCCCAAATAACTCTATCATATGCTTTCATCATATCAAATTAAAGGAACATAGATTGGATTTTAGGAGAAGAAATAGAATGAAAAATGTCATGAGCCACAATGGCTCCATCTGAGATCTCTCTTCTAGGGACAAAACCCCCTTGCTCTTCAGAAACAATCTTAGGAATAATTTTAGCCAACCTATAAGCAATAGCTTTTGTAAAAATCTTGTAAAGAGTGTTGCACAAAGAATTTTGTGGAATAATGATAATATGAGTAAATTTTATTATTGGATTGATTTGAATTTTTTTCTTGGTATTATGGCCAATTGAGTATGTCTATGGTTTTATGTTAAAATGGCAATGAAAATATGAAAACTTAATGTGTATTGATATTTTTTTGTCTTAATTGATGAAACTAATTGTCTAGCAATTTTTATCTTATTATTTGGTTTTTTGTATTGATTTTATTTGAGCCTAGGGTATATCTTAGGGTCAATGATGGGAGTGGTGTCCAATGGGGACCGGTGCACAAAGAGGATACCAAGGTAACTCATTGGGAATTTTGGTAATCAATAACAATAAAATAATGGAGTAAAACACTAATAAGATAATTTGGATTTCTCAAGAATGCCATGAACACTATCATGAGGCTATGGGTGTCTTGAAAAGTCATGCCCATATATGGAGCATTGAGACTTTTTCAAAGAGACATGCCCTCCCATGTAATGTTGTGACTTGCATGATCATAATTCTTGTCTATATGAGAGAATTTTTGGTTTTGTGTTAGCCACCCCTTCAAGCTACTCGATGAGACTCTATTCTCTTATTCTTTATGATCTTAGCCATGTAGATATGAGTAGAACATGGAAGACGATATGCCTTCCATGTTGATAGTTCTCTTTTTTGGATTCATGTGGACTCCTCATATGTTGGCATTTGGCCTTATTATCACTTTGATGTTTGGTTAATGAGTGGACTCTTTCTTGATGCTTTGATGTTGTTCCTCTTTTTTTAGAACAATTAATTTGGTACATACAATTTGTTTCTTAGGATTATGGATTTACCACCTTTTACCTTGATGTGGCATTATGTTCTTCATTGTTGATGTGCTTCATGTTGAGTGTTGATCCATGTTTTCTCTTGTGTGAGCCTATTACTCACCTTGAATGCATGCATTATTGTTTGATCCATGTGACTATCCCCACGAGCATGGTGGGGTGGATCTATGGGTTTAACATGGTCAGGAGGTATTTTCAACCACCATTGGGTACTAGATGACTTGGATCATGAGTGGCTTGAAGAGTTCTTCCTCCTTCCTCAACACTTGTCTTGCCCTTCCTTCATGTCTTGCAACGTTATAATCCATGTAATTTGAGATAAGAATTGTACTTATTGATAAATTATGTATTATTAACACTCCAAGAGGAGTTGAATGTAATTTGTAACAATGTAATAGTTACATCTTTATGTGGATTGTTGTTGGAATTGACCACAAGCAAAATCGTGTATGCTTCTCCATTATTGAGGTATGATGTTGTTATCATAGGACTACTCCATTGAAACTTAAAATTAATTTAGATGTTCTTTTTATAATTTTTGAGATTGATTAAGTCATCTCCTATTTTGGTCATGATATATTGACTAACCTTAGTAGGATTGAGCACTTTAGAGCCAATTCGGGCTTAACTGGAACTACTTGGTGAGTAATTATTGGACTCCAATTACATATTCTAGTTTACTTAGACTCACTTGTGTCTATATGTGATGGTTATGGGTGTTTTACATTGATTTAAGGTGAAATGAGTCCACTTGGGCTCTGCCTTGTCTTGTAGGAGCCACCTAGTGATCCAATGTCACTGAACTTGAACCATTTTTATACCTTTTCATCATTTTATCTCTATTATTCAACCAAATGGTTTTGGTGTGTTTGGGAATTTATACAATTTGTCTAAGAAGCTCTTTGGTTTTGGATGAATGTGTATCTCAGGGACATCAGCATAGATTATCAGTTTGAAAGACACCAACATGTCTCAAGGATTACATCAAATCATAGGGATACTATCATAGGTTGTGGACACTAGCACACTATGCTAGTGCCCTTCTATTGTGCTAGTGTCTAGTTGTGACACCTGGTTCAGGCCTAAGAGCCCGTACTTAATCATTTAGTCTATAGGCGATTTCAATAGTCAAAAGTGTCAATTTGGCATCATTCATAATGCATTACAAAGGTAGAAAATTTTGAGAACCCTAAGAGTTACCTTGAGTAGGTTTTTAGTGAGTTTGGATGGTGTTGATGACATATGTTTCCAATGAGGAGTTCACCAGAGCCTATCTGTGACACGTAGGGCATAACAATTTGTCCTATTAGTTGTATCAAGCTTGGAAACTTTGAGGATGGTCATTTCTAACCCTAAAAACTGCTTAGACATTTTCCTAAGGTTTGGGAGACATTTCCCCTTGTTTGTTGTATTTATTTTGTGTTTAGCCTTTTGTTTCAGCATTGTTAACTATCAACAATTTGATCTTGTCTTGACATTTGAGTGTTATACTTGTATTGTTATGTATGATGAAACTTTATTACTTTAAAAAAATCAATGCATTTTATGTGTATTTAGATCTTATTTTCTAGGGTTCCTTCATGGGGAATTACAAAATTGGAAAGAATACTTCAGTATAAATACCTAAAAGATAAGGAGGATTCCAACATCCTAACCACTTTCAATGATCCACATAGTTCTAAGATATAGAACTTTATGCAAGAGTGCAGACCCCTGGTCTATGATTACCTAACCTGGGATATACATGATGGATGGTCACTTTTTTTGAGAGGATTCATGGCATGTTTATGAAAGCCTAGACAATTATCATGTAGATAGAAGTATTGAAGAATTTCCTCAAACAAAAATGGGGCACCTATGTGGGTAGGCAAGATGGCTCAATGGTCTAGTCCTAGAAAGAGATGGATTCCATGGGGTTGCCAAGGAGAGAGACTGAGCAGTTGAAAGAGATTCATTTTGAACACTTTTGGATGTGGAGGGGGGGGAGGAGGAGGGGGGTGAATCAACATATATTAAAACTTAACCATTCATTAAACATTCATTCCAATTATCATGTGTGCATAAGTAAACAATAGAAACAAAAACATCAATCACACAATGACACTAGGATTTTATGTGGAAAACCCAATAAAGAAAAAACTAAAATGAGAACTATCTCACTATATGAAAAACTGATTACAAATTTTTAGGCTCTAGGCCAAGGAAGTGCACTACTTGTTGTAGAGATGGGTGGAGACTTCCTCTACAATAATAATTGAACAAGCTTCACAAGCTTGAAACCCTAACTTGGTGGCTTTAACACAAAATCTTCATTTCTCCTTATAGTACTCTAAACATGGTTTATTCAGCATATCTTTTAGGGAAGGCCTCAAATCCAGATACAAAAAAACACTGTAGAGACCCTTTATAGCACTTTGTAATATATCCAATTTGTGACTAGGGGTGTTTTGGAACAAAGACCTTAAATTTTGACTGCTACACTAGAAATGGGTCAAATTAGGCCACCTTTTATAAAGAAATTGTACGATATCCTTTCTCCAAACTACCAAACTTCACTCCAAGGCTTCTCTCAGGTCTTATGGGGTTTTAATCTGAAAAATATATCAACTAGAATTATTCCCCATTCACTTGGCTTCTAAAACCTAAGTCTACCTACCTTGCTAAGCCTAAGACATAGAGATATTAGGCTAGGGCTTGATCAAACTCTGCTCCAACTCCATCCCCCACACTTACAAACCCCAAAAATAGTGAAACAACTCTAATTGCCTCCATTCCACTGAGTTTGAGAATTTTCCAATAGTGGAATGGGCCTTAAATCATGAATTTTGCACTCAAACCCTAGGTTTACAAACTATTTTCAGAAAACTTGCTTTCAATACTTCCAAACTTAATTAAAATTCATGGAATCAATTGAAAATTACAAATTACTCATTCCTTCATCATTTCCAATAGCATTTATCCTAGCTTCATATTGTACAGAGTTGTACCAATCACTGTAGCAACATCAACACAAAAAATCACATAGAAAACAGAGCTTTTTATTGCTTGGTCTTCAAAAAAGCACTTCCTAGAATTTTCCTCTAACTCCCCAAGGCATATTTAACCACTTACAATCAAATCCCAATGGTTTCAAACAACTTTTCAAATATATGAGCATTCAACTTCTAATACGAACCAAAAATGCAAATGTTGCTTGTGCAACTTTGCAACTTTTTGCAATATCTTTCACAATTGACTCCACATGATCCAAAACATTAAAAATAATCTAAATAGACCTTATCCCAACCCAAAAACATGACTCAAAACCAAAAATACTAACATTTGATCCTATTTACAACATATTGACTAGGTGCCCTTGCACCACTACTCCAAATTTGGACATGCATGCTAAGATGCACAACCTTGGGCCAAGGTACAATGAGCTTGAAAAACATTTAAGATCACTTCTTCAAGGAAACATAAAATAGATCTAATTACAAAGAATAACTATTATTGAACTGCTCGTAGAAGCGCATCCTCTAAAATGTTAAATTGTAGTTCAATGTTCTAAACATCTGAAACTAACTTCATCATTGCTCATCTACATTTGGACACATTATAAAAATTCTCATACAACTCACATGATCACCTCCAACCCTCCAAAATATCTCACCATATAGATCATCCACACAAATAAAATACATAAACTAGGTCGGCCTAATTAGATGTAATGTGTAGAGTACGAACAATCAACCCAAAATATTTTCTACAAATGAATACAAAATGGACAAAAGACATGAAGAATTATGGCATGTCAACACAACTTCCAATCACTCCCAAATAATCACCTTCAACTTTGCATGCAACCATGTGGACCAAAAATACTCAAGTTGGCTCCAAAGTATTGAACTAATAAAGTAACCTAGACAAACATACTTAGAATAGGATGCAGACCTCCACAACACTTTCAAAAGCATGAAATAGAATCACCTAACACCAAAAATACTACATCAAATAACTGCAACACCAAAACCACCATAAAGCTAATGAATGCAAAGCATTCCTACAAACAAGTACATTGTCACTTTAGGATTGACACTCAGACCTACACCAAATTAGCTCCAAATCAAATGAGTACATGAAACCTTGGATATAACAATATTTTGCATCCACCAACATAATACTACAACTACAATCAAAGATAAATCAATGCAACATAATGAAAACTATAATACAATTGCCTATCTGATAGACTGTTCAGTAGAACAATCACACTTAACCAAAATCTGTTGCGAGTATCTAAATATATCTTCCATGCTCTGAAATGGCCATAAGACAATTGGATATATCATTTACTATTATTACCATCAACCATCATACCTCAATATGAACATGTGAATAGACACCAAATACAATAGCATTGATCACATACTTCCTTACCAGCTTTTGGACCTTGGTTGACATCAAAGAAAATAAGTTTGACATTAATGACAACACAAAACCATATTTGCAAAAACCTCCAACTTTGTCAATGATGGAAATACTTTTACAACCACCAAAAACTAATATCTCTCCAACAATAACTCTCTCCCCCTTTGACATCAAGGACAAAGGGTGTATTTGTGTCAATATACAAATTCCATCTCTACAAGATTTCTCCCCCTATCCACAACAAATCCCCCTTAGGATATGAAAAAAACTAAAAACCAAAACTTTATTCTAGCACTCTTCTAATCATCTACATAAAACTATACAAGAATAAAAATTATCTTATTGGCAAAGCTAAGGTGTTTTCATAGTTGAGGGCATGGTACCATTGTGAATGAACTTGAGTTGAGACCAAGTGGTCTTCCAATCTTCTTCCACAGAGGCAAAAATGTTATACAAACTTTCAATCTTCAAAAGAATATCCTTTACTTCACTGTAGTTATATGGAACCTTAACTGCTAGATCCAACTTCTGAGAGTCTTCAAGAAGTCTCATTGTGTTGGTGAGCTACAAGTCTTTAATATCTCTCATATGACTAAATTATTTTTTAATCTTATCCTTTTGATCATAAATAGATTTAACTACATGTACAATTTTTCAATTTTAAACCTTCCATTACAATCCACATCCTTCTTCAAGTCTATAGTACTAGATAACTATACAATTTTTTATTCTATTAGATCTTTATGTCCCTTAATATCCTTAGTGGATTCAAGCCACTGATGATAAAACATATATGCCATCACTACATCCTTTATACTCTTCAAAAACTTTTATTCTATTGTGTAGCCTAATATGTGTTGTTGCACATCTATCTACTAACTCTCCTAATCTCTTCTCGTATTCCTTCTTTTTTGTATCCTTCAAAACTTTGGCTTCCAATTTGGAAGCATGTTACTTAAAACCACTAAGAAACAATTGTAGCTACTCCTCACTTGACAAAATTTCATCCAAAACTATTTTTGGAAGTCCTTCATGAAGGACTTTCATCACATCATCAATAACTTCTAAGCCCCATATTTGTGACTAAATGGGCTTCTTGTGTGAAAAATGGTGAAGTATATTACCTAGATGAATAATATTCAAGGGAGACAATTGTTTAATGTCCATCTTACCTTGAGACATAAGTACTTGAAGTACCTCAGAAGTGATTACTAGTTCAAATTGCAACTATAGACATAATAGATCTGAAATAGAATCTTTGGAAGGTCTGAAAGATTCTCCACCAAGCTCCATATTCTTCTCTTCCTTTATCATCTTCTCTTTTGGATTTTCCTTCTCCAAACTCTTCTCCTTCTTTGAACTCTTTACAACCATCTCCACACCACTTTCTACCTCCATTATATTGTCTGAACTAGTTCTCAAACCTGCAACAACATCTCTATGCTCATTATTCTTCTTCTCCAACTCATCTCCAATATTACTACCATTGGGATCACCAACTTTAGTCATCACCAAACCAGTACTAGTATTTGTATTCTCCATAGAAGAAGACACATTCATCTTCAATTCTTCTACTACATGTTTTATCTATTTGACTACCCTCTAATAATCATTCAAATCCTTACCCATGAGGAGGTTGACTCTCTCTTTCGTCCTAGACCTTGTATTAAGAGTTTGGATAATCTTTTCCCTGTCATCTCGAGATAAGGGATTGCATACCATGTCCAATGCATAAGTTTGAATGATGGAACCCTTGCTTACCACATCCTTTCTCCTTTCAGTCAATGCCTCCAACAACTCCATTGGTAGTTTATCAATAATATCAGTAGCATTCATGTTGAAAGTGATCAAGTACCATAAAATGACCTTCTTAATTGTCACTTTATCTGCCAAAGAGGCATCCTTATACAATCTTGTAGACACCTCCAAATAATCATGTTGATAGATAACATTCACCTAACTATTAATATCCAAAATCTTGATAATTAGGATCAACTGGAAACTTATCCTTTCCCTGCTCTATTTTCTTTTCATTATTCTTTTCAAGTACTATCTCCTTCATCTTCTTAGCAGGGGTCTCAGCTAGGGAGACCAATTTTCTCTTTCTCTAAATGAGAGGGACATAATCCTCTACATCCACATCATCCTTATTTTATCTCTTGTCTTCTTGGATCACTTTCTTATCACAAATTTCTCCTTTTGTTCTTCTTCATCTATGCTACGGTTTCACAACTCCTCAATAATGATCTCCAGACCATATTTATCTCTTATGGAATTTTTCTTAGGTGTTTTTTCATTATTCTCACTTATCATAGCTCTCACAGGGGTTCAGGTTCCAAACTTAATCGAAGAAGAGACATGTTAGATTCTGTCGAGAAGTGAGAACTGAGCCAGGATCTAATGTTGGTCGTAGATCACACGCAACTCCAAGCAACAGATGATCAAAGATCAAAATAGTTGAATGAAGATAAATCTGATATGAGAGAAAAAATAGAGAAAGAAAAGAATTTTGGAGAAGACTCTCATCGAACAATCACTGAACTAGTGACAGTGAGACTATAGTGCTGATTGTATAGAAAAATATAGCATATACATCCAAGGGGTGCATTAACTCCTCTTCCCCATAAAATGTGGGAGGTTTTACCTTCTTGGTAAATGCCAAAACATGTGGCATAAGTGTTGGACATTGTTGCTGCTAGGATATATTATTTTCATTGATGTCAACATATTCCTATATTTTGATATTGCAGAGACTTGTTTTGGTGATCCGGTGACTATATTTGTGGTTTTGGTCTTTCTATTAAGTGGCTGGTAGAGTCTATTTTTTTATTCAGTGAGATTTGGTATGATCATATATTGTGTTGTAGATTTGGGAGAATGTTTTGGATGTTCATGTGTATCGTCATTTCAAATTGCTCATGATTTGGTACTCCAGAAGCTATTTTTCCAATCTAAGTTGTTCTTGTTGAGTGTTCTTGAACGTTAGCATGTTGATCAATGAAGATTTGCATAAGTGGTGTTGGTGCAACTATTTTGGATGGTTCTAATGTTCTTTTTGGTGTTTCCTAATCATGTCCTATTTTTCTTGGTGGTATGTATTGATTATTGTGTGAGTTCTTGATGATCTTCATTATCCGGTGATATTCTTCGTGTTATGTGGTATTCTTGATGGTGTAACATGTTGCGGTTGATCTTGGCGATATTTATGGTGATAATATGTGTTTGAGGAGTTGATTTAGGTCCATGCTATGTTTTTTATGGTATTGTATTGGTTTGGTGGTTGATTTATGTATCATGTGATGTAATTTCATAATTAGGTGTTATGGGTTTGGCTGACCTTGTAGTCAAGGTTGATGATTTGTATAAATGGGTGTAATATTCATGTAATTTGGGTCATAGGTGTTGATTCTGCATTATCAAGGAGTGGTGTATGTGTGAACAAGTGAATTCATCTTTTTGTGTGGTGTGTTATGCATAGAATGGTGAAAGGCAAACATTTGAGCTTAACTGGAACTGTCATCAAGCATTAGCAGATGCTATCTTTGCAGTTCATTCTTTTCGGATTGTAGTCCATATCTTTTTGTAAGGTAGTGAACCTTCCCTGAGGGTTGGAGCCTTTTGGGTCATTATAATTTGAGCAATGAGCTCTAGGCAATGTGCCTGAATGTATATGCATTCCCCATTGTAATATTTACACATACTACTATAGAGTATTATCTTATTGTGGGTAGATTCCCACCATTGTTTTTCCCTTAATCGAGTTTCCACATCAAAATATTGGTGTTTTGAGTGTTTTTGTTATTGTTGTTATCTTTCTTTTTGTTGTAGTTGATCAAATCTGAGATTCTACTTAATTGATCTAATCCACTAAAAATTGATTCAACCCCCCCCCCCCCCTCTCAGTTTTCCTTCTTGATGTTGCCAACAATAACCTCCTTATATGACGATAGGAAAGGAGTTGAGAAAGTTGGCACATAAGGCCAAAAGAGGGTGAGAAACCCAACTACCCCGTAACCCACTTAGGAAATGACAAAATAGTTGCTATGGGAGGTGGCACAACAAGCCAAAAGAGGGTGTGTAACTCAACTACCCATGTGAGGTGGAGAGTTACACATGTAGCTAAAGTATTCCACCACATGTAATCATATAAACCACTCCTAATAACCTAAGAAATCTTAAATAATATATGTGTAGGAAAAATAAATACCCCCTAACATAAGGAAAATGAAAAACATACACTAACAAGGCAGATGCAAAACTAGTTCTCCTCATAGCTTGTTTACATAGCACCTTAGACACTATAGGTAGATTAATCTTGTACAAATTCTCGATTATCTTTAAATGATTTTTTTAAAGGTTTTTCTTGATCATCTTCTTCAAAATCTCAGTAATTGTCCTCAACCTTTCTTCATTCAAATCTATTGACAATTACAACAAAGTCACAATGTTCTTCTCTAAATACTCCTCAAACACCTCATTGTTGGCAAGAGACACTACATTGATGATAATATTTTTTCATTGATGTAAACTTGAGTTAGATATCCAATCCATAGTTCATGATCCATTCATACGGGAAGATTGCTTAAGGTTTGGTGAGGTTCGGTGAGAAGAACAGGACATCTGGCAGAGTGTACAGGTTGTTGGTTAGTGGATCATTTGTGCTATGTATTTTTCTTTTTGGATATAGAAGAAGCATTGTGGTCATGAAATATGCCTTATTCTAAGTTTGTGGCCTCTGATGTTGATAATTAAGTTGGGAGATCTTGTAGATAGGTTTTTTGCTAGAATAGTGGTTACCAGCAGTAAAGTGTAAAAATTCATTATGTGGAACTTGTGGATCGCTTTTTGGTGATTTTTTGTGTGTTTGAGGATGTTGAACCAACATGTGGGAAGCATGTGGACATTTTGTTTTGGTTCGCATGATTGGTTTTAATTGGATTGAGCTGACTTGGTTAACATGTTTCATTTGTGTTATGTAGTTTTGGGCCAGCCTAAATTAAGGTTGTAGATATATAAGACCAATTGATTTGATCATTTTTGGTATTGATGGTTATGTGTGATGTGTGTATGAGCGATTGTGCATAGTTTCACATACGCGATTGAAATATTTATGCTCTGGAATACAACAAAATATCATAACACATAAGTGTTGTAGAGTTGAGTAAGATATAGTATTTTGTGCTTAATCAAAGTTGTTTTACATTTGTAGATGTTGCTTATCAGTTCATACATGCCAATAAATATATGTAATCTTTTGTAAGGCAGTGAGCCTTCTGGGGTTGTAGCGCTTACTTGTAATTAAGAAGTGAGCTCTAGGCGGTGTGTCTAAATGCATGTGCATTCTCCTTATGTAATATTTGTATACTTCTAACAGAGTATATTAATATTGTGGGTTTGAATCCCATCATGGTTTTTCCCTTAACCGGATTTCCATGTAAAAATATTGGTGTTATGGTGTTGTTGATCTTTGCTTTGTGTTTCTGCACTTTACTCTTCTCCATTTCCATTAAGTAGTTGAAAGAACAAGTAAATAAATTTAAAAATAGAAGATTACTAATTCACCCCTCCCCCCCTCTCAATGTTCCTTGACTCCAACAATTGATATCATGGCCTACTTCCTCGCAAGAAGCCTAACAACTTGAGGTGGATTCAAGAAAGTGAATCAATGAATTTTGGTAGTCTTAGATAGTAGCTAGTTGTTGCTCTTGAAGATCTTGATCATGCACAAGATGAGAACCAGAAAGTGAAAACAAATATTAAAGATGATGAGGAATACATTGAAACATTGAAAGATTAGTTTAAGAAGTCAAGGGAAAAGAGAAAGGAGCTTGTTGATCAACTTAAGTAGAAAGAAAGTGAAAGAATTGATGAAAAAGCCTTGAAGGAAAAGACTAAATAATGTGACAGACTTGCTAGAGATAATACAGTCTAAAAGAATGAGATGGAATCCATTGCGATGAGATTGACAAAAGAGATTGAGGACAGGAAGAAGAATGAGGAGAAGCTTGCTCAGTCCCTAAAAGACAAATCTAAAGAATTTTGCAGACTTGAGAGTGAGAATGGACAATTGAATCTTGACTTGCAAGACTCCAGACAACATGAGGAAGGTCTTGAAAGGTAGATCATTCTTATTAGATATGATCTTGATGTTGCAAATGAGTACAAGGAGAAGTTTCAAATTAGCTCAACCAAGCTTGATGAGATGCTTTCCAGCCAGAAGAATCCTAATGATACTCAAGGTCTTGGATTTGAGAAAGGTGAAAGCCCCAAGTCAACTCAATAGAAGAACAACTCAAGAAGGCCTTTGGTAAGGAAACCTAATGCTCATAATTTTAATGGTAACTACTTTGTTTGTAATAAATTTGGTCATATGGTTAATCAGTGCAAAAATAGGATGATTAATAATGGTCCATCTTTTACCAGTCAATGCTTCAAATGCAATAAGTATGGTCATAAGGTGAATGTATGCAAAAATGTGATGAATAACTTTCAAAATATGAGAAATGTCATATGTTATGTATGTGGTAGGTTTGGACATGTTTCTAATCAATGTAGATCAAGAGGAAATCATATGAACCTCAAACCTATGCAAGGAGATTTTGTTTTCTATGCTTGCAACAAATCCAGTCGCATTGCTAAGTATTATAGAAGCAGAAATGTGAGAAACCAGATGAGAAGGTTAAAGAAAAAGTTGAGGTGATCAAAGATCAAATGAAGAAGACTTGGGTCAAGAAGAGAGATTCAAAGGTAGGAAATGGGTCCACACCTGATTCTGGTGCTAGAACCTCATTTGGTAACTAAGCTAAGGCATCCGGCCTTAGGGGAAGTTTTCATGAAAATCCTTCAAACCCCCTATTTGAGATATGTGACTAATTTTGGCTAGTTGCAAAGGTGTATGTGATGATCACATATATTTATGATAGATTTTCGAAAGAGTTTGAGCACATTTGAAAGATCCGAAGAAGAATTCCTAAGAGACACAGAGTATCTAGAAGTATTAGGGCAAAGTGTATTTATTACAGTGAAAAGTTATGTTTGCAGTGAATAAAAAATGATTTTACCTTTTCTTTTTCTCACTTTGTGATTGACAAGAATAATTTTGGAGAGCTCTGTGAAGAAGCCTATCAGGAGAGATCAAGTGCTATAGATTTCTGAAGCAATTTGGCAAGAAAACCTAATCTAGTGTGAGGTATTTATAGTAGAACTTTCTTAGTTTGAAATTTGTGATTTTGCAAGAATGGTTGCATTTGGTACTGCTACCCCTCTTATTGTGAACATCACTGAGCATGAATGACTGAACTTCAATAATCATCCCTTCATTTCTATGGAGGATGACCCTCAAGTGTATTTTCCTCAGTACCCTACAGAGTTTTTCACAATGAAGACATAAGGATTTATACTCATTGTCCAATTGAAGAATTGGGAAGCTCTTAGATGTTGAGTCTTTACAATAACTAGTTATCTGATGGAAGCTTGAGGTTGAAACTTGAATTTTAGGATCTGGAAAGCAAGGGTTTTGCATAGTTTTTCAAATTCTCAATGTTCTATGAACAAGAATGGATCTGATATATACTGAGTCGTGTACATGATGAATTTATGTGGTTAGATAAATTGTACAAGATCACAGAAGGTGTAATCGAGGTCATGATAGGATTGTGTGCAACTAGAGAGCTGCCCTCATGAAGCTGGAAATAATGATATTGTGACAAATGTAATCAGGTCAAAATTTGATAAGATATCGATGACTATTGATGACATCCTGGAGGATGACATCCAGTTTGTATCTAAGGTGATTGGTTACAAAATTTACTATTCTAGCCGAATGAACTCTATCTCTAGTACTACTATGTATGTTCCTTATGAAATGATGAGGGAGAATAAGAAATATGACCTTTGTGAGTTGCTCCAGAGTGAGCTTATTAAGAGTATAAAGAAGATCAAAGAGAATAAGAAACATCCTTTCAAGTTCGAAACCCTGACTCTATGTATATTTTTCTACTTCCTAAATGAGGTTCCAGGTGTTGGTTCAGTACAATGGGAATTTGATAGACCTATAGTAGTGTATATCTAGGAGTAATTACACAATTTAGGTGACTTTAAGGTCTGGAATAAAAATCTATGGGGTTCCTTCCAACAGGAGATGCATGAGAGGGAGAGAATCCCAAAGTCGATGGTTGAGAAATACCAAGATACCATCCGTTTTATGGTAGACACCGATCAACGTTTGATTAAAGTTGTAGAGCCCCAAATGGTATGGATTATGCCAATGGGCTATGAGGTAGATGAACAATTTTTGGAATTATATGCACAAAATTTGTTGAGTCAACGGGTGGACCCCAATAAGGAGAGGTTTGGCACATACAAGGAGAAAAGCCTAAAATTGAATCAGCAATTCAAGAAGCCTGCAATTCAAAAGAAGGTCTAGAAAGAGGTTGAGATTCTTGTAGAGAGCATAGGGATAACCAGGGAGGTTGTCTAGAAAGATAGAGAGAGGAAAATTCTCTCTGAGGAGCAAATAGTGAAGGTGGAGAAAAAGATCAAACCAGCAACAGCTCCAAAGCCTAGCCAAGCCAGAAGTGCAACTCCCTCCTCCGGTACTAAATAGCCAGCAAGCCAACCCAAACCTTCAGTTAAACCAGCTAGTGGAAGTGAGAATAAAAAGAAATCAGTTAGATTTGTAACCATTGATGAAGAAGAGATTGAATCTGATGAGGCGGTGAAGGTGGTGAAGGCCAAAGCTCCAAAAGCCACTGAGATCACAAAGGAGAAGCCTTCCGGTAGAACGAGATCTAGTAAGAAATATAAGACATCTAAGTTTCATGAGGCACTGAAAAAGGTAAATTCACTATTGTACCTCCTAACATTAGAATAGATTGTTAATGAGGTTGTTAAGAATGGTAACCTAAAGCCACTATCAGAGTGGTATGAAAATTTTGATGAATCTGGAAAGAGAACTCTAGAGGAAGCAACTATAGAATACCTAAATTTATATTGTAAAGCTCTAATTAAATTAATGATAGTCATACCCAAGAGTTTGTATGATATTTTGGATGCTCAGAGACAAACAGAGAGTAAGGAAGATGAGAGATTGAAGGAATATATATTAGTCAATTTATCTTCAATTATTTCTAAGGAGGAGATAAATAGATTACTCCAATTAGCAAAGACTGAGTTCAGAAGTAAGCACAAAGTAAATAAGATCATGTTTAGTGAAATTGATGAAGTTGCTAAGGAAATTGAGAAAATTTTAACAAAAATTTTATTAGATAACTGGCATCAAGTTAATCAAGGAAATGGGAAAGAAGAATCTCATCTAGGATAGTAGAACATGCCATCATGAGATAATGCTTCTATTCCAAAAGTACAAGTTGATAATCCAGGTGATGTTAGGGTTGAGGATGCTAGAAGAGATATAGATAAAATAGGTACATATGACGTAAGGAAAGAAGATGAAGGAAAGGACAAGGTTGACAATCCTCTGATTGATTCTATTAATCCCTTGGTTCTTGAGAAAGATGCTAAAAAAGAAAAGGTGGAGGTTAAAGTTGAAATCAAGACTGAGGCAAAAGACACTACAGAGACAGTGAAAGGAAAACAAGGCATTGATGATCTAGAGTTTATTTAAGGTACAATCAACCTTGCTTCTATGTCTCCAATTCAAAAGCTTCAACTTGCATCATTTGTCCAAGCAAAAGCCAGTGAGAATATTTTGAAATCTCATATAGAAGATAGTATATTGATAACCCTAGCAACTGGTGTTTTTGAGAAGTTGATGCCCTCATTTCAAAAGGATACTCCAGATACTTCATCCGAGTAATTAAAAATTTTGATCAATTTTGTAAATAAACATTTTGAATCTTTTGAAAAGTTTGCTGAGGAGAAAGTCCAAAATGAATGCAATGCTAAGAGGCTCCATAATTTGAAAAGGATAATTTCCAAAGATAGAGTCACCTTAGATTCTTGTGTGAAGAGCATGAAAGATGCATTGTCTGAAAGTGGGAACTTATATAAATCATGCTTATCTCTTACCAAATTCACTATAGACATTAAGAAGAGGTCTAAGATACATGAGGATGATCTTGAAAAAATATCTCACTTAGTTTATCCCCCATTAGTATCATTGAGAAGTCATGAAAGTCGGGTCATATCATTACTTGAGAAAATTAGAAGCTTGAGCCATGACCGAGAGAGAATAATTGGCAAAGTTGGAGAAATTAGTGTTGGCAAAAGACACTATTCTGGTAATGCTTCGGTGAATATTGATGATGTGTGGTGCATGAGATTTCTTAGGAGTTTTCATTGATGGAAACTTAACCTATTGATCTTATTCAGTAAGGATTTTGGGTTATCTGGATGTCCCGAGTAAGTTTTGGTATAAGTCTGTCGGTAATACTCAATGTACAGTTTTGGTGAATAGTTCTCATTTTTGGTGATGTGTTTTTGATTTTAGTGATCAAAGTTAAGTTGATTGTGTATGAGAAGAAAATTATCACACAATTATATCCTTCGGTGTTGATTCTTAAGCATGTTAGAGGGTCTAGTATTTGGTAGAGCAGTAAAACAGGGTTATTTTCATTGTTGGTGGTGTAAGGTGTGGACTGGATTCTTTGAGGTGATTCCAATGGTTGTTGGTAAGTTTGATTTAATTGGATCGACTTAGGGGATGTGTGTGATCATATGTTTTGGATTTGGTATATGGTTGTGTGAAGATTTGAGCTGACTTGAAGCTACACATTTCATATTTTGATATTTTGAGAAGCCAACTAGTTGGAGATTTATTTTGGTGGTGCGGATATATAAGATGGTGTTGGGTGATCTTTTTGTATGTATGTATGTGTGTGAAATTATTTTTTGTGTGATTTAGCATTGTTTCATGTGCGCATCTTGAGTGTTTATGATTTGGTAATCAGTAGCAAATCAGAACAAAGCATTTTATCAGAATAGCAGCAACGGATCATTCCTGAGTCTAACTTGAACTAATTTCTGGCATTTGTAGATTCTATACTCTAGTTCACACATTGTATTGGCTTCTATATCTCATTTGTAGGACAGTGAGTCCTCCGAGGTAGCAGCCCTTTTGTAATTGAGCAGTGAGCTCTAGGCAGTGTGCCTGAATGCAAGTGCATTCATCTTATGTAATATTGTTCTACTACTGGTCATAGTATAATAATATTGTGGGTACACAATCCCACCATGGTTTTTCCCTTTCTGAGTTTCCACATAAAAATCTTGGTGTTATGGTTGTATGTTTATTTGGTTTTTGTTTCTGCACTTTTATTTCAGTTATTTGCTTCTGGTGGTTGAAGAATCAAATTAATAAATTTGTGAATTGCAAAACACTAATTCACCTCGCCCCTCTCAGTGTTCATTGATTCCAACAATTGGTATTAGAGCCTAGTTCCTTCGAGGAAGCCTAACAGCTTGAGGAAGATCCAGAA
Source organism: Cryptomeria japonica (assembly GCF_030272615.1). NCBI lineage: Eukaryota > Viridiplantae > Streptophyta > Pinopsida > Cupressales > Cupressaceae > Cryptomeria > Cryptomeria japonica. The sequence continues at coordinate 380,835,397 of NC_081414.1, read as the reverse complement.
GATTGAATCAATGGACTTCAATTTGTAGAAATAGCTTACTATGGTACTTGAAGATCTTGGTGAAGCGATGAAGGAAAGGAGCAATCTGAAAAGAAATGTCAGTGCAACTGAAGAATTAATTGAGACATTGAAAGATCAATTGAACACCTCTAGAGAAAAGAGAAAAGAGTTGATGGACAAGTTGCAGTAGAAAGAAGAACAAAGTGTTGACAATCAAGCCCTACAAGACAAGACTAATCAATCTGAGAAGCTAGCTAGGGAGAATGCGGTTTTGAAGAATGAAATGCAATCTATTGTGATGAAGCTCACTAAGGAGATTGAAGACCAGAAGAAGAATGAAGAAACCCTGACTCAGACACTGAAGAATAGATTTGATGAATGCTATAGATGGACATATAAGAATGATTATATGAAGCTTGAATTAGCACGAACAAAGAATGATGGACAAAACTTGAAAGGTAAATCATTATTCTAAGGGATGAGCTTACTACTGCTAATGAGTCCAAAGAAAAAATTCAAAACTAGTTAATCCCGATTGGATGAGATGCTGGATAGTCAAAGGCATGGGAAATATATGCACGGACTTGGATTTGAGAAAGAAGAATCCTCTAGTTTTGGTCAAAACAATCGTCATAAGAAGGACAAGAAACCTCTAGTAAGACAACCTAATGCCTATAAATTCAATGGTAAATGTTTTAATCATGATAAATTTGGTCATATGAAAAATCAATACAAAAGTAAGATGAATAATGGAATGATGAATAATATGAACAATGGTCCTACCTTTGTCGGTCAATGTTTCATATGCAACAACTTTTGTCACAAGTCAAACATGTGTTGAACATTGATGAATCTCTTTCAAAACAAAAGATGATTTGCTTGTGGGATGTTTGTACATATATCTAACCAATGTAGGATGAGACCAAATCAGATGAACTTTAGACCCATGCAGAGGAATGTTGTATGTCATGCATGTAACAAAGTAGGTCATATTGCAAGGCATTGCAGAAGAAAGAATGCACTAGTGAACAAGAACAAATCTGATGAGAAGGGAAAAGGTAAGGTAGATGAAATCAGAGATCAGCCTAAGAAGATGTGGCTGAAGAAAGAAGATTTGAATTTGCAAAATGGCTCTACACCTGAATTTGATGATGGGACCTTATCTGGTAACTAGGGATTTTTGGCCTTAGGGGGATTTTTTCATGTAGATCAATAGAATGCCCTCTTCAGAGATCTGTAACCAGTTTTGGAAGGTTGCAGAAGATCTAGATCAAGCATGTAGATGATATCTAGAAGATTTGTGACAGTTTGGTAATCCGGTGATGAAAAATAATGTATTCGGAAGACTTTAAAGATGAGCATTTATTACAACTCAAAGTTAGGTTTTGAAAGGTTTATTCCTCACAATGTGAACAAGAGAAAAGAAAAGAAAGAAAGGATAAAAGAGGTTTGACAACAAAACCGACTTTGAAAATGATCATTCAGCGATTTCTTGCACCCGGTGGTGAATCAAGAGGTATTTATCCATTCTCAAGCTATATTTTTGAACCCTAAATTCGTCATGTCACCTGCATTTGGTATTGCTACACCTCTAGTAGTTAAAATTTTTGATAAATCAAGGCCCATTTTCAAAAAGCATCCTTTCAAATTTGATGAAGATGATCTGAAAGGAGCATTTTCTTTAGTCACGTATGATGTTCTTCACAACAAAGATATCAGGGCATACATTCATTATGATATTGAAGAACTTGGAAATGCAGGCATGCTTACACTCTATAACAAGTATATGGTAGATAGTCTTGGAAATCTAAAGTTGAAATACAAGATTCTTCATGACAAGGGTCTCACACAATTTATCCATTTTCTGGTATTTGATGAAGCGGAATGGATTTGGTACATTCTAAGCAGGGTTCATGATGAATTCATATGGTTGGATAGACCTCATAATATTACAAAGTAGGCCATTCAAGTAGTCACATGCTTGAGTTCATCTGGTGAGATTCCTACCCTGAGGAAACTACAAAACACCACTATGGTACCAGTTCCCAATATGACAACCGGTTGATGACAATCAGTGACATAGTTGAGCATGATGTAATATTTTCCTCAATGGTGGTAGGATATGAGGTATATCAATCTAGTAGGCAAAACTCACTCTCTAGTATTGCTATATTCACTGCATATCAGATTCTCAAGGAGGATAAAAGGTGTGATCTTTGTTCAGTACTTCTAAGTGAAATAATGAGCAACCTGAAGAAAATCAAGTAGGATAAGAAACATACTTTTGAGTTTGGATTATTAATTGTGTTCTTAGCTCTATTTCTTGAATGAGATCCCTAGTATAGGTAAAGTCCAATGGGTTTACGACAGACCGGTGGCTATGCAAATTAAGGAAGGATTTTTGGGTATAGGTGACAATGTAATGAGAATATCTGCCTTATGGGGGTATTTCAAGAACTTCCAAGATACCATGAAAAGCAAAGAGAGAATTCCAAAGACCATAGTAGAGAAGTATGAGAAAACTATTTGTTTCATGGTGGACAAGGACTAATGTCTGATGGAAGCAGTTGAGCTGAGAACTGTGTGGATCATGCCCATGGGGTATGAGGTTGATGTTGATATACTTGATGCATATGCTCAGCACATATTGAGCCAACCAATGTACCAAAAAGAGCCAACATTTGACACATTTAAGGAGAAATATTTGGACTTGCATAAGAAGTTTACTGGACCGGCCAGGAAAAGGAAAGTGAGAAAGGAGGTTGAGGAACTTGCTGAGCAAATGTGCACTACCAAAGAAGCAGTGCAGAAAGCAAGAGAGAAAAATATTCTGAAAGAGGAAGATGTGGTGAAACCAGAAGCTAAATCGGCTCCTCCTAAGCAGTCCAAGGCCAAACCCAACAAATCTGCACCTACCTCCAGTGTGCAGAAGCCAGTACATCCACCCAAGCCTAAACCAACAATATCTACCAGTGGAGCTGAGAAGAGAAAAAAGGAGAAATCTACAAGGCAATATGTTGTTGTAGAAGAGGAAACAGAGTCAAATGAAGAGGTGAGGGAAGTAAATAATACTGCCACCTATGCAAGGGTAGTTTAGAAACCTACATCAGGTGATGCTCCTCCTACCAAGAAAGTTAAGTCACAAGGACATCCATCTAGAAAGGCTAGAGCTAGAAACAAGAAGAATTCTGAGATAGATCAAGATCTTAAGTCTAGTAATCTTGAAGGCCCATATGAAATTGTGCCTCCTATGACTTTGCAGTACTTAATTGATGAGATTTTGAAAGATGGAAATTTGAAAAATGTTTCTATATATTATGAGAATTTTGAGGATAAATACTAGTGAGTTGTAGAAGAAGTAATTGTAGAATATATGGATAAACTTAGTAAGGACTTGATAGAATTATCATCTATGATTCCCAAGAGCTTGTATGACATTTTGGATGCAAGGAGACATACAGCTTCACTTGAGGATGAGAGAATAAAAGAATATGTGCTAGTAAATCTATCTTTTGTTATTTCTAGAGATGAACTCACTCAATTACTGAAACTTGCCAAGGATGGATTTTGAAGCAAGAGAAGGGTAAATAAGCTTATGATAGGGAAGAAAGATGAGGTGATAAAGGAAACATAAGCAATTTTGAGACAGTTTTTGATTGATTAGAGAGTTGATGTGAATTCGAAAGAATATTCTCAAGAAAGATCTGTTCCAGAAAAACATGCAGCAGTTTATGAGCCTAAGGATAATCCATCGATCCTAGATGTGCCTGCAGATGTTCCCAGTAGACAACAAGATCAGTCATTTGTAGATCTGGTTGGACAGGAAGCTCCAATTGATGCCTCTGATAATCAAGTAGTGGATAACTCTGGTGATGCTACTCAGGATCCTCCAGAGATTGAGATCATTGCAGAGATGATAGTAGAGGAGTTAAAGTGAAGCGGGAAATAATAAAGATGATGAAAAAGATGATGAAAAGGATAAGAATGAAGAATTTGGGAAAGAGGAGGGTGAAGAGAACCCAGACAAGGCTCTGAAAACCATGATAGCAGCCACTGTTCCTAATAAAGGAAAGCAAATTGTAGTTGAAGATGAGCTTTCTCATGGTTTGGTAGACTTAAGTACCCTGTCCCTTCTTCAAGCACTAAAATTAGCCACCCTTGTGTAGATCAAGGCCAGTGAGGACTTACTCAAGTCTACATTAGAAGAGAAATAAGTGATATCTTTGGAAACTGCAGTTTTGGAGAAAGTTTGGCATAACCTTAAGCAGATTTCCAATGACTCACGCTCTGATAAACTTCAGGATATGTTAAATAAAGTAGAATCCAATTTTGTATCATTAGAGAAGGTTGCAGATATAAAAGTTTTGAATAAGTTAAATGAGATGAGGCTTCAAACCTATTTGAAAACAAGTGAAGCTAATAGGGAAGTTTTGAAGTCTGCGATGAAAAGTGTAGAAGATGCATTATATGTAGGAGGGAAAATATTCAAATTATGTCTTTTTCTACCCAAGTTTACTACGGATATTGATAAGCAAATAAAAGATCTTGAAGGGAAACTAGCCAGTATTTGTCATTCATTTGCCCCTCATTCAATTTTTCCAAATTCCCTTGAAACCCAAATAATGGATATTACTAACAAAATAAAGGGTTTGAATAAAGAAAAAGAGCAAGTGTTAAGAAGAGTGGGAGAACTAAGAAGTCTGATTACTCCCCAAATGGACACTTTACTTGGAGCTCAGCAGGATGCAGTCAGTGCCTTAGGTAAACGGGCGCCATCAAATCTCAAAGGCATTGAAGTTCATGCATACATGTTTAGTGCACTGATTAATGTTTTATATTGTTTCCTAAGAGGATGGAATGAGTGCCGGAAATCCTTGAAGGTCACTTATGCAAACATTTTTAAATTCATGTAAATTATTGCATTCATTTGTACATAAGTTTTGGCGGATTCGTACCCTTTGCCATTAATATCAAAGGGGGGGAGATTTAGGAGAGAGAAATGAAAAATATTCTCATTCTTAGGGGGAGTTAGTTGAGTGTACATATATCAGATTATCGGATCGCTTGCAGTTTTTGGAGTCTTGGAACACTTATCATTTTTCACAGTGTTGTGATCAATGCCAAAGGGGGAGATTGTTGGCAAAACACACTATTCTGGTGATGCTCTAGTGAAGATTGATGATGTCAGGGGCATGATATTTCTTAGGAGTTTTCATTGATGGCAACTTAGGCCATTAATCTTATCTGTTATGAATTTTGGGTTATCTGGATGTCCTAAGTAAGTTTTAGTATAAGTCTGTCGATGATACTCAATGTACAGTTTTGGTGAACAGTTCTCATTTTCAGTGATATTTTTTTGGTTTTAGTGATCAAAGTTAAGTTTATTGTGTATGAGAAGTATATTATTATGCAATTATATCCTATGGTGTTAATTCTTAAGCATGTTGGAGGGTTCGGTATCTGGTAGAGCAGTAAAACAGGGTCATCTTCATTATTGATGGTGTAACGTGTGGATCGGATTCTTGGAGGTGATTCTAGTGGTTGTTGGTAAGTTCAAGGTAATTGGACCAACTTATGGGAAGTGTGTGATCATATGTTTTGGATCCGATATATGGTTTTGTGAAGATTTGAGCCGACTTGAAGCTACACGTTTCATATTTTGATATTTTGAGAAGCTGACTAGTTGGAGATTTATTTGGGTGGTGTGGATATATAAGATGGTGTTGGGTGATCTTTTGGTATGTATGTATGTATGTGTGCCAAAAAAAATTTGGTGTGATTGAGCGTAGTTTCACGTGCACATCTTGAGTGTTTATGATTCGGTAATTAGTAGCAGAGCATAATAGAGCAATTTATCAGAACAATAGCAACTGATCATTCCTAAGTCTAACCAAAACTGATTTCTGGAATTTGTAGATGTTATACTCTATTTCACACATTGTATTAGCTTCTATATCTCATTTGCAGGACTGTGAGTCCTCCAGGGCAGCAGCCCTTTTGTAATTAAGCAGTGAGCTCTAGGCAGTGTGCCTGAATGCAAGTGCATTCCTCTTATGTAATATTGTTCTACTACTGGCCAAAGTATAATAATGTTTTGGGTACTCAATCCCACTATGGTTTTTCCCTTTGGGTTTCCACATAAAAATCTTGGTGTTGTGGTTGTATGTTTATTTGGTTTTTGTCTCTCCACTTTTCTTTTAGTTATTTGCATTTGGTGGTTAAAGAATCGGATTAATAAATTTGTGAACTGCAAAACACTGATTCTCCCCCCCACTCTCAGTGTTCATTGATTCCAACAATTAGGAGTCTCATTACTCCTAAGATGTACATTATGTTGAGTTCTCTCAAAGATTCTCAAGATGCTCTGGCAAATAGTGATCTGACATAACTAAAGACAACAAAAGCCCAAGCTTATCTATTCAGTGGTCTAATAATGATGTTGGAGGATCTACAAAAGGGCTAGGATAGCCACCTAGACACATTGAAATTTTTGTGAGTATATAGGACTATGTGTACATATATAAATAACATTTTTGGCTTAATTTTTTATTTTCAAAACCCTACCTTTGCCATTGATGTCAAAGGGGGAGTGTATAGAAGTGAAAAATGTTGATCTTAGGGGGATTCATTGATTGAGTCATTGATTTTTGGAGTCTGACAGTTAGATTCTTGTTGCAATGTATATATCTTGGTTTTGGTCTGACACTTAGTTATTTTTGACTAAGTGTTGCCATCAATGCCAAAGGGGGAGATTGTTGGCAAGAGACACTGCATTGATGATCGGATGATGCCATTGATGGCAACTTGAGTTAGATATCCAATCCGCAATTCATGATTCATTCATATCGAAAGATTGCTTGAGGTCCAGTGAGGTCCAGTACAAAGAACAGAACATCTGACAGAGTGTACAAGTTGTTTGTTAGAGAATCATTTGTGCTGTGTATTTTTCTTTGTGGATCTTGGAGAAGCATTGTGGTCATGTAATATGCCTTATTCTAGGTTTGTGGCCTCCGGTGTTGAGAATTGAGTAAGTTGGAAGATCTAGTAAACAGGTTTTTGGCTAGAACAGTGGTTATCAATAGTAACGTGTGAAAATTCATTTTACGGATCTTGTGGATCGATTTTGGTGATTGTTTGTGTGTTTGAGGATGTTGATCCAACATGTGATATGCCCCCCTGTTTGGTCTTGCTAATTAGTGAGTTTAAACAAGGTATCATGTTTACCACATCGAATTGTGAAAAAAAATTGATGACAAAAGCTCACAACCAGGTTTGATACAAGATCAAAACCAATGGAGAATCATGTGGGAAGTGTGTGGACATTTTTTTTTTGGTCTACATGATTGGATTTAATTAGATTGAGCCAACTTGGGTAACATGTTTCATTTGCGTGTTATGTGGTTTTGGGCTGACATGAAATAAACCTAAATTAAGGTTGCGAATATATAAGACCTGATTGATCTAATCATTTTTGGTATGGTTATGAGTGATTGTGCACAATTTCACATGTGATGTTGAAGGATTTGTGCTTTGGAATACAAAAGAATATCATAATAGAGTAGTTTTGTAGAGTTGAGTAAGATACAATATTTTGTGCTTAACCAAAACTATTTTTGCATGTGTAGATGTTGCTTATTAGTTTAGTCATTCCAATAATTATATGTAATCTTTTGTAAGGCAGTGAGCCTTTCGGGGTTGTAGCCCTTACTTGTAATTGAACAGTGAGCTCTAGGCAGTGTTCATGAATGCATGTGCATTCTCCTTATGTAATATTTCTATACTTCTAATAGAGTATATTAATATTGTGGGTTTGAATCCCACCATGGTTTTTCCCTTCCAGGTTTCCTCGTAAAAATATTGGTGTTATGGTGTTGTTGATCTTTTCTTTATGTTTCTACACTTTACTTTTCTTCATTTGCATTAAGTGGTTGAAAGAAAAAGTAAATAAAGTTAATTATTGTAGAACGTTGATTCACCCCCCCCCCCACCCCCCTCTCAGTGTTCCTTAATTACAACACTCATATGCTAGCTCTAACAACCAAGCAGTCCTTGCTGATCAAGAATGTGACTTTGTTTTTGTATCTTTGGACCAATCCACTAGGGATTATTTATCTTTCCAGCATCTTATCTTGAAATTTATTGAACCAAACAGAATATGGGGTATTGTATGCCCTTGTTTCCTTATTAAAACTCCTAATGTGTTGTTTTATTTGTATTGTTATAGGAGTGAACTTATTCTAGACTTTACTTGTAACTCATAGGGGCTCATTCATAAACATAAATGCTAAACAAATTATTAGGGACCCATACCTAAATAGACACTTGGTTTTCTTCATCCTATCCAGATTGTCCAAAGGTTCTCATCTCAAGAGCTCACAGAGATCAATCTTCTCTCCTTCAACCACCATTTGATAAGTAGAGTGTATTGCAATGGCAATGGTATAACCCTCATGATTCCGATAGTAAATATTATACGCCAAACCCTTGGTTACATAGTTCACACTCATATTAGTGATTTCCTCAACACTCATGTCCCTTTTGTTATATTTTACACTAGTAAGCTCAAACACTATATCATTCTTCACTAATTTAAAATAGGAAGCACATCGAAGGTACACAGGCTTGCCAGATCCCTTATTACGTCCTTTGTGATCATATGAGGATGATCTATAAATATAAAATCTACATGAATCTAGCCCAGGATCATCTAAATCCATGCATGCTCATTATTGAAATCAGGGAACTCCTTCCAAATGTTCAACCCCATCTCTGAAATATGCTTGTATTGCTTCTCAAAGGTTATCAGATTATCTTCCATCAATTTCATCCACAAATCATTGAACTTCACATGATTAAATTTAGTTAAGGGTGTATGAATATAAGCCCTTACATCCTTTGTGTACACTACATCCAATGACACCTTCAAAAAATCTCCTTCCTTATCTTTTGTCTACCACCACAAATGGGTAAGGCTTGAACTAGAGTTGTGGCTTCAAGGATAGGTCAATAAAAATATGAGTAGCCATTGAATTAACAAGCCAAATTGATAACACAAGATTTGAAAAATACCTTGATCACAATGTTGCTAGGGTTTGCACAAGCAATCTTCCTTTGTACACAATATCTCTCAAATTCAAAAGATCACAAGTGACCAAAATGAATTAAAAAACCCAATTTATCTATTATATTCAACTACTTAGGTTTTGCATTCAATACACTTGATCAATAAACACCAAAAGTTGCTACTATGTATTGATAGAGACCACAACTACCTTTGCAAATCACCATAAAAAATTGCAAAGCTCCAAAAAATCCTTTATAATATCTACCATGTTAAAACTAATCCAACATCCAAATAATAAGGGGGTTCTTAAGGTCTTCAATTGAATCTCCCCCTCAAATAATGCATTTTATCTAGTTTCTAAAGGAAATATCTACACCACCAGTAGGTACAAACCCATCCACTATGCTACCTTCTACATTCTCATCATATTTGTTCATCCATGTCTTCTATTTCTTTTCTTTTATATCATTGATATCAATCTTCTTTTTCAAAGTAGAGGTCTTCTAATTCTTTCCTATGTAAAACCTGGCAATGTGTCCTAATTTCTTACAATTGTAACACATAAGACCTTGTTGTAGACAACTTCCATTCCTTTTGACATTATATCTATACTTAATAGCCTTGTGCCCATATTTTTTGCATGCGTAAGAATATCCATTGAAAGACTAAACATTTATACCATAATTTGTATTCACATATCCACTCTACATCATTCTACTTCTACATTCATTTGCCTTATGTCTAGACTTATTACAAACATAGAATTGTCCATTAAATTATTGAGATATGATCTGACTTCTACATTAACTATCTCTATGTGCAAACCTTATTGCATGCAAAACATTTATAATTGAAAGATGGGGAATACCTAGTTTGAGTAAGAGGAGGCTTCCTGAAGTTCTTTTTGTTTCGGACCTAAGTGAAATCTTTTTATCTTCATTAGTCTTCTTGGATTCATCCTTGACATTTTCCTTTCTTTGTCATCTTTGCTAAGAGTTTTATAACATTATACCTTTTCAAAACCAAGACTACCTTTTTCCTTAAATGGTTTTTGAGCATTTAGCATCTCTTTAAGCAAATCACTATCACCTTTGAGCTTCAAGTTCTTATCAATTTGATATTTTGCCAATTTCAATTCTTTTCTCAACATAACCACTTCTTCTTCAAGCTTGATACATTCTTTGGATATGTTATGTATCTTTAATTCAAGATCATTAATGGTCTCCTTTCCTTCATCAATTTGTCTTTTCAAATGGCAAACATGATTTTCTGCTTTATTGAACATTTTTTGATAATCCTCCAAATTAGATTGAGCTAGTTTTAATTCACCTTCTAGGTCTACAACTACATCATTATCCCATTCATGTGATTCCATAGCATCCAAATCTTTACATTCAAACATTATTTTCAAATCCTGGATCTACCTCAGCTGTTAAAATTTTTCTTTAGGAACCTCACTCTGATACCAAATTTTGAACACTTTCAGATGTTGAGAGGGGGGGGTGAACCAATATATGTTAAAATATTCATTCATTCAACACTCATTCCATTTATCATATGTGTAGAAGTAAACAAAAAAAAGAAAAACATCAATCACACAACAACGCCAAGATTTTACATGGAAAACCAACAAGGGAAAAACCATAGTGAGAACTATCTCACTATATGAAAAAACGATTACAAAGTTTTAGGCTCTAGGCCAAGGAAGCTCACTGCTCTAGATTTGGACTTGCAAGATAAGGCACACAACCATAGGGAAAGATATAATAGACTTGCAAAACATTTAAGATCACTTTTCAAGTCAAGATGCAATAGATCTTATTACAAAGAGTAATTCTTGTTGAATTGAGTAGAAGTGCATCCTTTGAAATATTGATTATAGGTCACTATTCTAAACATCTAAAATTGACTTCATCACTACACATCTGCACTTGTGCACCTTCACACTTACACTATACACCACATACAACTTGCCTGATCACCTCCAATCCTCCAAAAGACATCATCATATATATATCATCCGCATAAAGAAAATGCATCAATTAAGTCGACCTAATTAGATGTAACATGTAGAGTATAAATAATCAACCTAAAATAATTTCTTCAAAACAATACAAAAGGGAAAAAATATGTGTGAAGCATCACACCATGTCAGCACACCTTCCAGTCACTCCCAAATCATCGCCTTCAACTTTTCATATAACCGTATGGACCATAAACACTCACATTAGCTCCAAAGAATAGAACTAATAAAGCAACCTAATTGAACATACTCACAATATTGTGTAGACCTCCAAAACACCTTTGGATGCACAACATAGCATCACATGACACACAAAAAAATACGACATCAAATAACTACAACACCAGAACAACTAGAAAGTTGAAGAATGCAAAGCATTTATGCAAATAGGTACACTAACACTGCAGAACTGACACTCAAACCAACACCAGATCATTTGAAGATCAAATGATAACATAAAACCTTGGATATAATACTATTTTTCATCCACCAACATCATACAACAACCATAGAAAAAGATAAATCAATGTGGTACAATGCAAACTATAATGTAGAACCTTGTCTAACAAACTGTTCACTGAAATAGTCACACTTAACCAAAATTTGTTTCCAACATCTGAATATATCTTCCATACTCTAGAATAGCCATAAGACAATCGGATATATCATCTACTATAACCTCTATCAACCATCATACCTCAATATGAACACATGAGCAGACACTAGATACATCACCATTGATCACATACTTCCAGACCAACTTTTGAACCTTGGTTGACATCAATGACAACACAAAATCATATTTACAACAATTCAAAGGAAGATCGGTGACCTTTCACAATGAAATAGATAATATTTTATGAAATGGGTTGAGGATGGGTCAATACAATGCACAATATGGCTACAGTATCCTAGAAATAGAGCTAAATCAAGGAGAAATAGCAATCCTAGTTGGACTGTGCTATCATAAGGATTATTTTTCCAAGGTTGGAACCTTTACCTAAGTTTATCTCCAAAAGAAAATAGTGACTACAATAAAATTTTGAAAGATGGGATTCTAGGGCCCTTCCAAATGTGAATTATGCAATGAAAGTGAGAAGACAATTGATCATCTCTTCCTTGGATGTCCCTTTGTAGAGGAATGTTGGATGTGGCTTTGTGAAAAATTGGGATGAAAGAGTTCTCTTCTAGGGGATATTATAATTTTATTCAAATCTTCGAACCTCTCTTGAAAAAGAGAAGTTATTTTCTCAAGCTTATGCTTAATCAATCCTTCTAGCCTAATTTGGCAAATTTGGAAATAGAGAAATAGGAGAATCTTCTAAGAAAAAGAAATTTGTTTTGACTCCTTATTAAGGTTGAAGATACAACAATAGAAGTAGTCAATAGTAGAGTTGGTGATCAGACGTACAAACAAGCCTCCTCTAGAGATTGGGATGTTTGTATGAAGAGGAACTTGCATGGTTTGAGAAACCCCTAATTGTGGGGTCAAATGGTGAGGAAACTTCAAGATTCATAGAAGAGGCCAATTGTCAAGCACCTTAGTTTGGGTGGGTTTCATTTTAACTGAGGCTTCAAGAAGTAACCCTAGGAAGTCTGATGTGGGATCTTTGATTAAAGACTAGAAAGAGTCACTAATTAGTAGACCAGATGTCCCTCTTCTTAAGGGAATGAGAAATAAAGTGGGGTTCAAAGTTCTCATTTTAGGGCTTCAAAAGTGTAGAGAGCTTAAGTGTAGCAAGGTTGTGGTTGAAGGGGATTCAACCATTGTGATCAATGTAGTAAGAAAAGGCTCAATATCAAACTAGAAGCTACATGAATTCTTGGAGGAAGCACTGGAGATTTAAAGTACTTTTGAATCATTTATAGCCAATCATGTTTATAGGGGGGCTAATTTTGAAGCGAGCAACTTGGCTAATCAAGTAGTAGACAAGATTTCAAGCTCAATTAGTATTTTGGTGAGACATGGCGGTTCTAGTGTTGGTGATTGCACCACCACAATTTTGGGGTAGTGGTTAGATTACAATCTAAGTTTATGTCTTTGTTCCCTAAATGGAGATGGATTTGAAGCAATTTCTAAGAGTTGGTCTAGTGGCATCTTTGCTCCATTGGCATTGATAGTAGTTGTCGATGATGCAAGGGAGATTTTTTTGGGGGGGTGGAGCTTCTATGTTAATTGGAGAAGTTTATTAATTATCAAGTTTGAGAGAAGGATAGATATTTAAGGCTCTTATTTTTAGCTTTGTTATACATTGTTGGGGCATCATATCACACATTATAAGGAAAATACAAGCATGGAGGAATAGGCTCTCAAAGTTATGCAAAGCATCAAATTCCCTAGTGTCGAGTTGCTAGGGTTAGTATAAATTGTCGCAGGAGGGAAATATTTTGGGAAGCTTTGTGTAAAGGGCTTATTTTGATTTTGTAATTGTTGGAATGATCTGATACCGACGGTAAACTAAGAGGGGGGGTGAATCAGTTTACTCACAAGTACAACAATTAATTCAGTTGAAAACCTTAAACCGGAGCACACCACAATGAAAGATATAACATGAAAGGACAACACACATAACACCAATGTTTTGATGTGGAAAACCCGAAAAGGGAAAAACCACGGTGGGAAACCCTACCCACAATCAGATGAATACTTTGCAATAGTATTATGAATAATTATAATGGGATCTGCACTTGTAGAAAGGCCAACAGCCTAGAGCGCACTGCTCATCACAAAGGGAAGTCTCACTGACTTACATAAACATCAGACTACAATCCAGAAAGAAATGAATTGTGAAAGTAGCATCTACTAATGCTTGATACAGTTCCGATTAAGCACTGATGTCTGCTCTGCAATACAAATCCTTTCCAACCTTCACTTGAATGATATGACTTTATTCGCACATAATCCTTCCTCTAATAATGTAGACATAACCATCCATAACATCAATATCCAAATTACATGAATAAGTCACCTATAAATATAGATCATCAACCTTATTGGTAAGGTCAACTAAACCCTAAACCCATAAACCCATAATTACAAAAATTACATCACACAATACCACCAGACCAATATTATGATTTACATTACATAGCATGGACCTAAATCAAGTAACCAAAAAATTCCATCTGTCGAAAATTCTGTTAAGACCAAAATCCAACACGCTTCACCAACCAGTAGAAACCCTCAGTGAAATAACATAAAGTTTAACCAGATCCAAATAGGACCATCATAACAACATGTCATCCAATGCAAAGTCACCAAATACTCAAAACATGATCAAGAAGTACCTTCAACATGATAGAAACCGATTCCATAAGTCAGACCCAAAATCCACTGAGCAAGTCACCAAATAATGCATACTGGTAAAGCTAATCGGGATAGAAAAGGCAAGTTGGTAGAGCTAGAAGATAGTCGGTACCGGTAAATACCAAAAGAGATAATAGCCAAAGCACCAGATCATAAACCAATAGAATATAGCAAGTATGTAACCAACCAGAATAAGCATCCAAAACCAAATCCAGAGATCTGATCATACCGAATCAGAATCATAGCCAAAACCACAAAGATCACCAAGACTAATCGAGATAGTCTCCAACTGGGATATAGTGTTGACATCAATGAAAACACTTAACCAAATCCAGCATATTGCCAACAATCTCCCCCTTTGGCATTGATGGCAACACTGAATGTGAAAAACATCCAAGTGCCAAGGAATGCCAACAATCTCCAAAAGAGAAAAGACTGATCTAAAATAAACACCATCAAAAGATCTAACAGTTTTTCACATGAAAACCACCTCTCCCCCTTTGACATCAATGATAAAGGATGGATACCAGACCAAGAATACTGAACCAAACAGCTGACTACTCCCCCTGAGTAGTAGCACCATCTCATCAACCCAGATCAAATAAAATATTTGATAAGCTTACCGGATTGATGCATTCCTACATCTCTAAGTCTCTTCCGAAGGGTTGGTAACCCCCAACTGATCTCTAAGATATTCAAAAGTATCTTTAGGCAATGGTTTAGTTAGAATATCTGCAATCTGCTCCTTAGTAGGCACATAAACCAATCTGACTTCCTTTGCTTCAACCTTTTTCTTCAAGAAATTATACCTTATAGAAATGTGTTTTGATTTGGAATGAAATACCAGATTCTTTGACATATCAATAGGAGCAGTATTATCATAGTGAATAATAATAGGCTCATCATAACTTACCCTTATATCTTTTAACATTTGTTTCATCCATAAAATTTGAGTACAGTTGGTAGCAGTTGCAACATATTCTGCTTCATCAGTAGACAATGAAGTGCAAGATTGTTTCTTACTAAGCCATGAAACCAACATAATCTATAGGAGGTAATTAAGCCATGACACAAACCTAAGCACTGCGGTGCACAACACAAGGAAACCAAGGGTGCACACCTTGCACTAATCCCCAAAGATCTGATCTAGTACCTCTTCCATTTCTTTTATCCAATTTTCTTCTTTACTTGCTTCAATAAATATTCTGGTTCAATTTGAGAAATTAAACATACCTCTTCAGAAACTAACCTTCTCCTAGTCATCACACCTTTCCTTTTATCTCCAATGATTTGATCTTCAGAATGATTTAGTTTTACATACCTAGGAGTCTTTGAAATTTCTTGATTTATTGACTCATTTTGTTGTTCATTTGTCACTGTTGAATTTTTTTATGCTACCGGTGTGACAGGTTCACTGTTCTAAATTGATTCTTGCATTAGCGGTTCAGGTATGATAAATTCATCTTTTGGTCCATAATCAAATGTTTTGATCTGATTACTTTCATACTCATCCACCTTGACATTTATGCTCTCCATTATCCTATTCAATCTTTTGTTGTAACATATGTATGCTTTGCTCTTAGTAGAATAACCCAAAAATATTCCTTCATCACTTCTAGGATCAAACATTTCTAATGCATCATTTCATCTAATGTAACATTTGCTTCCAAAAATTCTGAAATATCTAATGATAGGAGTATGAACAAACCATAATTCATAAGGAGTCTTACCGGTATCACCTTTTATGTGTACTATGTTGAAAGTGTATACCATTGTATTGACAGATCCCCTCCAATAGATATCAAATGATCTAGCTTATGTCATCATTGTCCTTGTTGCATCCAAAATTGTTATGTTCTTTCTTTCCACTAATCCGTTCTATTGTGGAGTCCTAGGGGCAGAAAGTTGTCTCCTAATACCATTCCTTTCACAAAAATTTTTGAACTTACTAGATGTAAACTCACCGCCATGATATGATCTTAAGCATTTTATCTTCAGTCTTGTCTTAGTCTCAACCATAGCTTCAAAGATATTGAATTTCTCAAAAGCTTCAGATTTCTCTTTCAAAAATGCTACCCACATCATTCTAAAATAGTCATCAATAAGTAACATAAAATATCTATCACCTTGAAATCTTTTAGTCCTTGCCGGTCCACACAAATCAGTATGAATAAGATCAAGAATTTCATTAGATTTATCATGTATACTTCTGAAAGAAGTTCTAACTTGCTTACCCATTTGACATTCTCTACATACCAGATTATGAGGTTTAACAATCTTGGGTGAATCTCTGACAGCCGGTATTGAACTGATCTTCACTATGCAATCAAAATTTACATGACACATCCTCTTATGCCATAGCCAACTTTTGTCAATCTGAGAAATCAAGCAAGCCTTCTCACCGGAGTTCAAATGAAAGATATTTCCATTGGTCTGAGTTCTGGAAGCAATCTCCAATCCAGATCTATTGATGATCTTACATTTTCCATCCTTGAATTGCAAATAAAATCCTCTATCCACCATCTAACCTACACTTAAAATATTATGCTTTAAGCCTTCAACATAATAAACATTATCAGTATTCATCTTACCATCCAATGATATTGTTTCTTTGCCTTTGATCCTACACGCCTTATTTTCTCCAAATCTGACCAATCCACCATCAAATTCTTGCAATGATAAAAAAATTCTTTTGTCACCAGTCATGTGATGCGATCATCCACTGTCTATGACCCATTCATGCTTCTCTTCAATTTTTGCAACTAAAGCCTTTTCTTTAGTATGTGTTGTTTCAATGATAGATTTCAGATAATCATCCTTAATAACAATAAAGACCCAATCTTTGTCTTATGAGGCACCATTGCCAGATCCACTCACGGGTTCATCTTCATCATCATCAGTAATACCAAAATCATCATCACCAACATAATAACATGATTTATCCTTATTTCTTTTGAATCTAGGTCTGCTCTGATATGTAGGATTAGGCTTATAATTCCTCACAAATCTTTCATGCTTCCTAGTAGCTCTTTCAAGACATCTAGATGCAAAATGTATGAAAAACATTTAAAAGAGACTTTTCCTTCATACTTGCTTCCTGCTGGTCCTTTAGAAATTCTTCTAGCAATCAGGGCTTCTAGCTCTTCAAGTTCTCTTTCTTCTCTCTCAATTTCCTCCATATCCTTAGTATACATCTCCTTCCAATTTATCTTCTTCTTGCCAGAGGCAGATGCTTTAAATGCAGTCTCAGTTTTAGCAACACTTTAATCTCCAAGTTCTTCAAGTTCAAAAGCAGTCAATTTCCCAAGTAATGTATCTCTGATCACATGGGTACTTGACATTGTATGGAGTTAATAGATAGCAGTAGCCTTCATCTTATAAGTCGAAGGTAGAATTCTCAAAACTTTTGACACTATCTCATCCTCGCTAACTAATCCCCCGCAGCATTTGATACCCATGACAATCTCATTGACTCTATCCATGAAAGAACCTATCTTCTCATCTTCTTCCATCTTCAAAGTTTCATATCTTACCTGGAAACCTTCAAGTTTTGCAATTTTCACAGCCTGGTCACCTTCATAAAGAGTTTCAAGATTTTTCCAGATCAGCTTAGCATTCTCCAACTCTATGACATTCAATAGCTTTTCATCAGATAGGGCACTTAGCAATGCTTCTTTTGCTCTCACATCATTCTCATCTCTCTTTTGTGCATTAGCAAGTGTCAGTGTTCCAGAATTAGGATCATGAGTTATATACCATTTCTCCACTATCTCCCAAACTTCATCTCTAATCCATCTGAGATGAATCTTCATTTGCTCCTTCCATATTTTGTAATTAGTACCATCAAATCTGGAACTCTCCTTCTAGTAAGGATTGAATGTGGAACTTGACGTAGTTGCCATCGGATCTCCTCAAGCGGTTAAGCTTCTGTAGAGAGGACCTCACTCTGATACCAATTGTTGGAATGATATGATACCAGTAGTAAACTAAGAGAAGGGGGTGAATCAATTTACTCACATGTACAACAATTAATTCCATTGAAAACTTAAACCGGAGCACAACACAATAAAAGATATAACATGAAAGCACGACACACATAACACCAAAGTTTTGACGTGGAAAACCTGGAAAGGGAAAAACCATGGTGGGAAACCCTACCCACAATCATATGAATACTTTGTAGTAGTATTATGAATAATTACAATGGGGTCTACACTTGCAGAAAGGCCAACAACCTAGAGTGCACTGCTCATTACAAAGGGAAGTCTCACTGACTTACATAAATATCGGACTACAATCCGGAAATAAATGAACTGTGAAAGTAGCATCTACTAACGCTTGATACAGTTTCGGTTAAGCACTGATGTCTTCTCTGCAATACAAATCCTTTTCAACCTTCACTTGAATGATATGACTTTATTCGCACATAATCCTTCCTCTAATAATGCAGACATAACCATCCATAACATCAATATCCAAATTACATGAATATGTCACCTATAAATATAGATCATCAACCTTATTGGCAAGGTCGACTAAACCCATAATTACAAAAATTACATCACACGATACTACCAGACCAATATTATGATTTAAATTACATAGCATGGACCTAAATCAACTAACCAAAAAATTCCATCCGCTGGAAATTCCGCTAAGACCAAAATCCAACACGCTTTACCAACCAGTAGAAACCCTCAATGAAATAACATAAAGTTTAACTGGATCACAATAGGACCATCATAGTTCAACACGCCATCCAATGCAAAGTCACCAAATACTCGAAACATGATCAAGAAGTACCTTCAGCATGATAGAAACAGATTCCATAAGCCGGACCAAAAATCCACTGACCAAGTCACCAAATAATGCATATCGGTAAAGCTAACCAGGATAGTAGAGGCAAGTCGGTAAAGCAAGAAACTAGCCTGTACCGGTAAATACCAAAAGCGATAACAACCAAAGCACCAAATCGTGAACCAACAGAATATAGCAAGTATGTAACCAACCAGAATAAGCATCCAAAACCGAATCTAGAGATCTGATCATACCGGATCAGAATCATAGCCAAAACCACGAAGATCACCAAGACTAACCAGGATACAGTGTTGACATCAATGACAACACTTAACCAAATCCAGCATATTGCCAACAGTAATCACTTGGGTATCAGAAATGGGTAATGAAATTTGGCCTTGCATGGCTTTATTTGTGGGTGGATCTAAGAGTGACTGGTTCAAGAATGACTATCTAAGAATTCTTTTGATCATTTTGCATTGTATTTTTCAACCTTTTTATTAATACAAATACTATGCTTACGAATCAAAAAAGGTATAAACTAAATTATAAGAAATTATATATACTAAATATTCATAAGATCATTTATTAATGCCTTGTGCATGTCTTCTAAATCATTTCTCATTATTTACTCTGACTTACCAACTTACTTATTCTCACACATATATCATTCATATCATTCACTCTCTTATCTACCATCTTTTCCTTCTTTATATACCCTCTTAATGTCTTTTCATAATATCTTCCATCATATTATTCCATTATATTACTTGATTATCTCCTTCCCACAAATTTACCTTTTCCTCTATTTTACTCATACCAAATTTCCTTTCATGATTATCCTCAAATTCATTTACCTACCTCCCTCATGTTCCCTTATGTGTCAAAGCTAAGTACTTCAAGCATAGATTTTGGCTCTACACACATCTTATATATGCTTTGGCCTTCCTTTATGACCTCACCGTCCCCCCTTTTAAATTTTACCTTATTATAAAAAAAAACTCTTCTTAATTAATCTCTTACATGCAATCTAGTCTTCGTTATTATCAAACACATTTGGAATTTTCACTCATTGGTTGAGTTTTCCCAATTTGTTCTTCCTTTAGGGGTTAAAATTCAGATCTTGTGCTCCAACTTGCTCTATAGATGATTAACTTGGCCATAGTGATTAAAGAGCAACTCAAAGTTAGCAAAGATCTCACTAAGCAGGTGAACAGTCTATAGAAGTTGAAAAGAAACACAATGACTTAAACTCCAAGATTGCCTAGATAACCAAGGTTTTTAAAATATAATATCTATTATTATTTTCAAATTCTATTATTATTTGTTGTGTATTATTTAACAATGGCATTTTCTATTTTAAAGGGGGGTTCAAAAAAAGTTAGACTAGTAGTTGTGTATTTAATTGGAATAATTGTGTATTAAGTCATATTTTATTAGTCTAACCATAATTTATTGCTTTTAAAATGTAAGAAATACATTTCATTTGGTAGACATATTAATTAGAGTCGTGTAATTTCCACAATTTGTAATTTTTTAATTTTTTTTCCATTTCTGGCTTTGAGCTATGTGATACTTTTCATCATCAACATTTCAGATCATAGTACATGAACCATCATCAAGATGAAAGAAATGATTAGAAAGCATAAATGAGAGGATAGTTAAGGACTAATGAGATTAAATAGAGGCAAGGGGGGAGAATTCTAGGGCTTAGGAGAAAGGGGAAGGGAAAAGCCGAAAAAATATAAAAACAAATAATGGCAAATAATAACTTTTTTCAAATTAAGATGCCAAAAGAAACTACAAAGTTAGAAATAACTAAGCATCAAAATAACATATGACACACATGCCCACACACATACACATATAAATACACGAATGCACAATATATTAATATGATATAATATAACATATGACCTATAAAGCTACAAACAAGTAAATATATATATAAAACAAAATATAAATAAGAGAAGAGCACCAGTCACAATTTATGTTCCAATTACGTTCACTCCTAACCCTCATATTACTAACATTGAAGAAAACAACAATTTATGTTTCAATTACGTTCACTCCTAACCCCCATATTACTAACATTGAAGAAAACAACAATTTATGTTTCAATTACATTCACTCATAACCCCCATATTAATAGCTTTGAAGAAAACAAAAAAATGGTAACTATACGCTCAATAATAAATTTTATTTATACCAATGGTCGCTCACTTTTTAGCTTTTTTGATTCATAATTGACCCATTTGTACTACTAGATCATTTGTGCATAAATATTGGCAATTTTAAGTACACGATTATTGTGACATACAAATTTATATATATGCATAAGAAAAAGACCTTAATCCGAACAGTAGAGGTGACGTTATGGGGTGTGTTTGTGAGAAAAGGCCAAACGATTTCCAGTTTTGAGCCCAAGAGAATTGGAATCGGGCAATTTCCTGTCAAAAATATTGTACGAGAGTACATGCAAGTTACTCTTCACACTCTTGGAAATTTGTGGCAGCAGAATTGCATGTTTAAAGTCTTTGAATGAATATCTGAATATGGTAAGAAGTGGAAACAGGTCACAGTCAGATATTCAGATCCGCGCCCAATTCAGCTTCCTCCTAATGTTTACTTATAAAGCGGCTTTGAAGGTTTCATGGAGGGACTTTCTCAGATTTTTGAAAAATATTTTAAAATTGGTGGTTTCATAAATTTAGTATACAGTTCAATTTCAGAAAATTTGTTGTTTCATATATTTTATTTTTAATATTTTTAAATAAATTTAATTTTACAAAAGAAAAATATATATTGAAAATATCATTTGAAAATTATATTGTGTTTTACTTTGTCATTCATTATATAGATCTATATGTTTATATTTTTGCATAATTTGTTTTAATATCTTTGAATTATATTTAATTTCATAAAAAAAAAAAGCATATTTGTTCACCATACTTATCAAAGTTGCAAGATTACAACAAATTGAGTCATTAAAAAATATCAAATACAATATAAAAGCTTGCGATGAAGAGCAATATCTTCACCAAATGAAAATCCCACATTCATTGCAAATCAAGATCATGTCAAATGTATCTTGTTACCTTTAATATTCTATAAAAAAAAGTAAACATATGTTTGAGGACTTCAAATTCAAAAGTAAACACAAATTTGTGGTCTTCTAGCTCCCACATAAAAACTTCAACATTCATAGAATCAAAACTTCATAAAAACAATACAAACATTTCGAAAACTAATTAAAATTGAAGATATGTTTTGACATCTATTGTATTCCTATAAATTGATTAAGCTTTTTATTTTTATGGCTCTACATGTTTACACTATTCATATCACCATTTACAAAATTCATTAATGCTTCTTGTTCAAATGTTGCAACTGGATCTACCACAATATATATTGATGGAAACTTAAAATTCCGTTTGACTAGTTATTAGACCTCCACTAAAAGGAGTAACTTATCATGTCAACAATGGATATCCACCATCACCAATAATGTGTTATCTCATATTTAATGAACCAATTGACATTGCATTGTCATTTAATCTATGTCCACCCTCACACATTCTATGAAGACACACATGCACATATAAATACATGAATTCATAGTATATTAATATGATATATTAACATATGACCTATAAAGCTACAAATGAGTAAATATATAAAACAAATAAAACATAAATGGTGTAATATATATACACACACAAGTTTGTTAATAAAATCAATAGAGACAATTTACATAAAAACTACAAACAAGAAAAAATGCATAAACTAAATAAAATACAAATAAGGCAAAAGAATAATGAATATGGTAAATTTGCATAAGAATGACAAAGATATTAAATTATATTAATAAGCATATACAAAAGTTATAAATAAAAAAGGTATTATATTAATATTAATGCATTACATCATGTTTTATTGGTATGTCAACATAAATTGTTACTTTTTAAATGTGAGAAATACATTTCATTCAATAGACATATTAAGTTTACATTAAATCATGTTTTATTGGTGTGTTGACATAATTTGTTATTTTAACCCGCTCATTTTCTCCCACCTCTGCGATGTCTGCTCCAGTTGCCACTTCAGATCCTGCCTTTGTTGTGTGTGATGTGTGCACGACTTCTCCTACTGCTACAAGCCTTGTACGGCCTCTGCGGGGAGTGGTGAGGGTTCTGCTCACCCTTCTTCCTCGGTTACGGCCGCTTTGCGAGGTTCTTTGGGGGCTCATGGTGGAGGGAGAGATACAACGGTTTGTTTCTTCGGCTCTACCATTGCTTCTCATGGTCATAGTTTGCAGAGATGGCCCGGGAAGAGAGGGTTTGTCCCAGTTTCTTGTGCCATTTCGATTAAGTTGTCTGAGGAGATAGAGAATGAGATAGATCTTAATGATTCTATCCTCTCTTCTCATGGAGTGATATGTAGGTTCAGAGGTTTTTGGCCCAGTCTTCCTAACCTGCATGCCTGGATTTTTGAACATTGGGGACCACTCATTTCTGATAAGGTACATATTTACCCTATGGCTAAAGGGTTTTTTATAGCGAAGTTTGAGAAGGTTGAGGATAGAAGATTAATTTTATGCGATAATTTTTTAGTTGGGAAGATAAATTTGTGTTGATGATCAAATCATGACATTTTGATTTCAACCCTACTTCGGAAACGTTTAATAAGATATGAATCTAGGTGCAGCTCCCTAATCTTCCTCTTCACCTAGGGGTGGATCCTCTGTTTGAAGAGGTGGGTGATGCGCTTGGGGATTTTTTGATGGTTGATAATGATTCTTTTGATATCTTTCATTCCACTTTTGCCCATATGTTGGTTGATATAGATGTTTCTAAAGGTCTATCTGCTGAGAGTTCGCTTATTACTTCTAAGGGTTGTTGCGTTCAACCTTTAGACTATGAAGGGTTCCCCTTCAGGTGTAGGAGATGCTTCAAAACAGGTCATGCAGCTACTCATTGTGGAGAAGAGAAGAAATCTTTGGTGGCTTTGTGGTGGAAAGGTGCATTAATTCAGCACTATACAGTCGAGAAAAAAATTGGGCATGTAGTTTCTCAGGAAGCTGTGTTGGATTCTCAGCGTGAAACTCTTGTGCTGGAATCTCAACGTGTCATTGCTTCTCCTCAGGCTGCTATGAAAACTGTTGTTGGGGTTGTTGGTGCTAATGTGTGTTGCAAGCCTCAGAAGGAGACTCAAGTTGAGTCCCTTATTAATAGAGGGAATGGGCTTTAGGTGTCCATTCCCTGTGTATTGGGTGATAATGGCTTGTCTGTTGGGAGAGATTCTGACAATGTGTTGGTGGGTGTTGTTGGTTTTCGCTCTCAGGATGAAGGCGGTTCAGCAAATTGGCAAATTAAAGCTGCACAAGTGGAGGAGGGTTGGATCATTGTTCAGGGAAAGAAATCTAAGCGTTCTCCACCCTCTTTTGATACGACTCTTCATTCTCACAAGGGCAAAGTTAAAGGTAAATCATGATGGGCTGGTTTTTGGTTGGTTGTTGGTTGTTCTTGTTACAACTCTTGTTCTAGGTTTTGGCTCTGGGAGCCTCTTGTCTTTTGGTTGTCTGTTAACTCAACGTTTCAATTTTATGACAACATCTCTTCTGAGTTTTGCTTTGTTGATTCTAATTCGTTTAGAATCTCCTTTGCAAAGGTTTTGGGGCCCCTTCAAAACCTATTTTTACCTTAATCCAAAACATAATTTGTTATTTTTTAAATGTAAAAAAATAGTATATAATTAATAGTTTTGATTTTACAATTAGTGGTTGAGTTATCCAAAATAATTCCAAAAAAAGATAGACAAGTAGTTGTATCTTAAACTATAATTCAGAAAGGAGTAGATCCCTCTCCCTTAATCATATTTTATTGGTATGTAATGAAATAGTTTCATTTGGTAGACATTAAGTTATAATAGTTGTGCATTAAATCAAGTTTTATTATTTTAAAAATTTTATGCACTATTAATATGATCGTAATGATTTGCTGAACTAGTCATGATGCTTCTAAACTGTTTTGTTATAAGATCTATTTATACTGCTATTAATATTAAAAAAACATAATTTGTTGTTTTTAAATGTAAGAAATTCATTTCATTCAATTATGAATACTTGTAATAATTATAAACAATTATAAAATCACAATTATTGATTATTACAAGTGTAACATTACAACTATTAATTATAACAACTATAAAATCACAACAATTACTTATTTACTACTAAAAATATTCTATACCAAATCAACAAATAGCAAGCACTCACGTACTAAGTCCTCTCCCCTTCTATTAGAAATTGAGTTCAATGTTTCACGGTGTATCAATATCTTTCAAACCATTTTTTACATTTGACTGTATTTATTCAATTTTACATTGCTCCTTTAACCTTATAGGCCTGATCGACTGTAATTTTCACCTACCCAAAACCAGCATCCAAGGCGCAACCGTTCTTTACTGCATATCGATCGGCGAGAAAAATTTAACGCTAAAATACAGAGAGAATCTTTTCTTTTCTGTTCCAGAATACACTGAGAAATATTTACAGACATCAATGGAATCCAGTACAGAAAATTGTCAGTGCGATCGTATAATATTTAGATTTAAAGCAGAAGAGCTTTGAAGCAAAAGCCGTCCAAATCGCTTATTTAAAAGCCTTTGCAGAACTAACATTGAGAATTTCCATAGAGTGCCCTCCCACCAAAAATCTACAGCTATTTCACTAGCAAATCAGAAGAAATATATCGTGATATCTTACGATACATCTATTGCATAAATATTTACAGCAATGGATTTAAATCCCAGAGCACAGACGAGAAATCTGAGAGAAAATTACAGGTTACGGGAAGATTAATGGGGAAAACCATTAACGGAATCTTTGAGAGGTTTGGCGATAGGGTCTTCCACAATCCTGATTCGATCAGGCTGCACCCAGCGGCCCTCGCTGTTCTTAATCAGGCCTTTATTTGCATCCTGTCGCCAAAATGGAGGGACCAAATAATGATCTTTCAAGAAATCGCAGGCCTTGTTCACCAGGGCTGGGTCGCGGCCAGAAGTGAGGGCAAAACGGCGTCCGGGGCCATGGTAGCCGTCCAGGAGATGCAGATGCGCTTCCAGGTTATGAAGACAAGCAGGATCATTAGTAGGCTTCAGGAAAGGCGAAATATTGTGATCCAAAGCCAGTTGTACTCCGACATGACAGTAGCTCCAGGGGAGCCTGTCAATCCAATCCTTGGCGACCTGAAACTTCTCATTGAAAAAGATTCCAGGGACCTTAGGAACGCCGTCATGGACATTAACGATCCGCAGGAACTTAAGCCCTAGCTTTTCACAGCGATCTTTAAAGGCGCCATTGCCAACCCTAGGGCCTGCAAAGGAGAAGACTGATACAGGAATAGGCGTTGAATCTAGAGGACAATTTAACCCTAGCTCCGCCACATCATAGGCACTAAGCATCGCCAGGGCACTGCCCAGGCTATGTCCAGTTATAGTAATACTTAGGGTTTCGCCCTTGTACATCTCCACCAGGCGATTGAGCTCACGGATGAGCTGATCCCTGGCGCTGCTCTTGCAGTAACGGCAGTCCTTGTCCTCTGCAGTGTAAAGATTCAAGAAGCCGGACTCTACTTTGACATCTGCATGCGGATGGACATGATTGAACTGCGCAGGGCGCAGAAAATCCATGAGATCGGCGATCCACTCGAGGTAAGTAACTGTGCCTCGCCAGGCCACAACAATGTCCCGCCGCCCGAGCCGTTCGATCTCTTGCTCGTCCGTCGCCACAGCGATGAACCCCATCCAGTTTGCGTGCTTGCTCCACAGCTTCTGAACCCTAGGCCGCTGAAAAAACCCTGGAAGATTTATATTGGAAGTCGCGTACAGATACTTTGTGACTCTGTACCCGTAATCGGACATTCCAACGCCTTCGAACAGATCCTTGTAGTGATATTTGCAGCTGCCAGAGTATTTCGAAAACGGATCAAAGTCGAATCCGTCATAGCAGGCCTGAGAAAATTCTCCATACCGGATGATCTCCCTGCGGATAACATCATCCAGGGGATTCAGCAGACCTTCCCAGTCATTAGCCCCCTGGATCTCTCTCCATGTGTCCGCCAGCTTCTTCTTCGGCTTCGTTGCCACCGTTTGCTCCACCTCCTCCACGCCCACGCCTACGCCTACGCCCGCCATGGACTCCGTTGCTGCACTGCGAACGGGCCGAGCCCTGAAATTTTTCCCCCATTGCCGATCAACTTTTGCAAGCTCGATTTTTGAGCAGATTTTCACCGATCCGAGCTTGCAGTGCTGGACCGGTGAAGAAACAGAAAGAGCTCCCGTGAAGGGAGTAGCGATCGAATTCATGTCTTCTCTGGAGAACTTGTGTTGCAGGCCAACTCGCCGCAGCATCTCTGTTGAAATCGTTACATGTCAGGGCTATTTATAGCTCCAATAAATTATACAGCCGGTGACACAAGCACCACGTGAAATGCATTCCATGGAAATTTTGTCCGAACACGAATAAATTAATTCAGTATATATAATTAGTCATTTAATTGCTCTTATCGTTGTTTGCATAGGTTTCTAGAAGGTTTAAAGAATATATAATTCAGTATAAAACTTGATTTAATTCTGGGTTATATATATATTATAGATGACGTGTAATATATATAGTAGATGAGGTGTAAAATTATTTATTGATTGTTTGACTGTTCAATGTGTTGATGTTTGAAGAAGTTATAATTATTAATTTATTTTTGTGATACAAATTTATTCTTTTTTTTAAATTATTTTTTATTGTTTGACTGGTAGATATGTTTATGTTGGATGAAATTATAATATTTAATTTAATTTAGGGTGAAATTATTATTGATTGTTTGACTAGTGAATGCGTTGATATTTGATGAAGTAAAGTTTAATTTAATGTTGGTGATAAATAATTATCATTTTTTTAATAGATGACAGTGTGAAACTATTATTGATTGTTCGATTATTGTATATATATATAAAGTAAGGAAGATTTGGTGGTGTGAAAGAGCATTGTGGGACATTCTATTCAACAATTAAATTTTAGAACTTTTGTAGTGCCCCTCCCTGATTCATCTTGTCTATTTTGCATTAATAGATCTTATTAATATAGCTTAGTTTACTTTATGTTGATTTGATGGTATCTTGATCGATACTTATAACTCTATTTATGTTTTGATGCTTATGGTGTTAGGGTTTCAAGCAGATCCGAAGCAAATATGAACTAACAATTATATGCAAATTTAAATGCAAAAGATAAAGAAATAAAATAGGACACAGATAACACAGAGATTTAATGTGGTTCACCCAGAATGGGTTACGTCCACCATACACAGTCGTCCAATCTTTCTTATTATCCAGCAAAAATAGTACATCAACCTTACAATGCCTTAAGCATCCTAGCCACTTATAACATGTGTTTTTAGGGCAAAAACAAAGTCGGCCTTTTTAGGGTTTTATTACAATGTCGGTTTTCATAAAAAAAAAACCCCAAAAAAATTTTCTCGAGGGCTCTCGCCCCCGAACCCCCACTTTTCTCGGGGGCTGCCGCCCCCGAACCTTTGCCCGGGGCCCAACCCGGTTCCAGACCCCAGCGAGGATACGTGCTGAGTGTACAATACTTTTCTGATCAGTCACCACATTTCAACATATGGTGGATGTTTTGACGACTCTTCTACTATCTTAGATGGTATCAATGATGCTAGGACTCTACGTGGATTTACGTTTACTCGATATGACTTATTATGTTTTGGAGCTTCATATGGTTGATGATGTTAGATATGCTTTATGACATATGATACTTGATGGTTTTAATGGATGTTAGTACATACAATCACCTTGATGGATTGATTTATATTATTCATGGATGTGTGTGTGTGTGTGATCATTGATCATATGGATTATTTGATTTATGATGACACTAACCCTATTTCATTGTGATGATTCTATGTGATGTCTTGTTATCCTATTGTGTGACTGTCTTTGTGAGTAGAGACGATGTCATATCACTCATTGTGAGCGGGATATGTCATCGCAATTCTCTATCACTTGTTTGTTTATTGTGAGGTATATGTATTGTATATGTTGTGTTGGCTTTTGATGTAGGTTTGCATGTACCAGACATTGACTTCACCTGGCTTCACAGGTCTGAGCATGTCCTATCCCAATGGCAAGTTGTCAGAGATGACATAGTTTCCCTCACACACTCTAGGTCTAAGATGTGTACCTTGTTAGTTTATTTTGATGTCTTTTGCGTGGTTGATTCCCCTTTAGGGTCAACTAGGAGATGTGGTGTATTGGTTGAGTCTCTTCCACCTTGTTTTGTAGGTCATGAAGTCAAATCTCTCTAGCTTCTTATTTTGATCAGTCATGGCTTAATTATTGGCTTTATTGCATGATTGGATTATTTATTTGAATTAAGTAATTAATTTATTTTATTTTATTTATTGATATTTAATTGAGCTTCATTAATTATTTAATTCATTTTATTTATTGTTGAAGATGACTTTTAATTAGTTATTGTTTTTAATTTAATTATTTATTTGGGTTCTATTTATTTTATTTTATTTATTTATTGATGTTGATATTAATAATGACAATTAATTATAAATCATTATGTGGGAATTATTTAATAAAGTATGGGTAAATAATATTATTTTTACCTACCGTTTAATTTTGAGGAAATATTTGTATTCCCCAATTAATTGTCATATCTATACTAAGTAATTGAATTTGATTTATTTCTACCTACCTTTATTTTTTATTGGTCGGCTTGATTGGGTTGGTAAGAAATATATATTTATATTATGCCTTTTTTGAAATTTGTAAAGGTAAGTAAGA